>NC_133160.1:115860892-116163923 GCF_040802235.1 Manis javanica
GGAATAAGAAGGGAGAGAAATAAAGAATCATCAGACTGTATTTATAATAGCTTAATAAGAGAGATTAAGATAGTAAAGAAGCTACCCTTGAACCTTTGGTAACCGTGAATCTAAAGCCTGCAATGGCAATAAGTACATCAATAATCACCCTATGTAAATGGAATGAATGCAACAATAAAAAAACCAGAGTAATAGAATGGATAAAAGCAAGAACCATCTATATGCTGCTTACAAGAGACTCATCTCAAACCCAAAGACATACACAGACTAAAAGTGAAGGGATGGAAAAAGATATTTCATGCAAACAACAGCAAGAAAAAAGCAGGTGTTGCAGTACTTGTATCAGACAAAATAGACTTTCAAACAAAGAAAGTAACAAGAGATAAAGAAGGACATTACATAATGATAAAAGGGTGAGTCCAACAAGTGGATATAACCCATCATAAATATATATGCACCAAATACAAGAGCACCAACATATGTGAAACAAATACTAACAGAATTAAAGGAGTATATAGAATGCAATGTATTCATTCTAGGAAACTTCAACACACCACTAACTCCAAAGAACAGATCCATCAGACAGAAAATAAATAAGGACACAGAGGCACTGAACAACACACTAGAACAGATGGATCTAACATACATCTACAGAACTCTACACCCAAAAGCAACAGGATACACATTCTTCTCAAGTGCACATGGAACATTTTCCAGAACAGACCACATACTAGGCCACAAAAAGAGCCTCAGTATATTAAAAAATATTGAAATTCTACCAACCAACTTTTCAGACCACAAAAGTATAGAACTAGAAATAAATTGTACAAAGAAAACAAAAAGGCTCACAAACACATGGAGGCTTAACAACATACTCCTAAATAATCAATGGACCAATGATCAAATTAAAATAGGGACCAAGCAATATATGGAGACAAATGACAACAACAGCACAAAGCCCCAGCTTACATGGGATGCAGTAAAGGCAGTTCTAAGAGGAAAGTATATAGCAATCCAGGCCTATTTAAAGAAGGAAGAACAATCCCAAATGAATAGTCTAATTGCACAATTATAGAAATTGGAAAAAGAAGAACAAATGAGACTCAAAGTGAGCAGAAGAAGGGACATAATAAAAGATCAGAGAAGAAATAAATAAAATTAAGAAGAGTAAAACAATAGAAAAAATCAATGAAACCAAGAGCTGGTTCTTTGAGAAAATAAACAAAATAGATAAGCCTTTAGCCAGACTTATTAAGAGAAAAAGAGAATCTACACACATAAACAGAATCAGAAACAAGAAAGGAAAAATCATGACTGACCCCACAGAAATACAAAGAATTATTAGAGAATACTTTAAGAATCTATATGCTAACAAGCTGAAAAACCTACAAGAAATGGACAACTTCCTACAAAAATACAACCTTCCAAGACTGACCAAGGAAGAAACACAAAATCTAAACAGTTCAATTACCATCAATGAAATTGAAGCGGTAATCAAAAAACTACCCAAGAACAAAACCCCCGGCCCAGATGGATTCACTGCTGAATTTTATCAAACATATAGAGAAGACATAATACCCATTCTTCTGAAAGATTTCCAAAAAATAGAAGAGGAGGGAATACTCCTAAACTCATTCTATGAAGCCAGCATCACCCTAATACCAAAACCAGTCAAAGACCCCACCAAAAAAGAAAATTATAGACCAATATCCCTGATGAATATAGATGCAAAAATACTCAACAAAATATTAGCAAACCAAATTCAAAAATACATCAAAAGGATCATACACCATTACCAAGTGGGATTCATCTCAGAGATGCAAGGATGGTACAACATTCGAAAATCCATCAACGTCATCCACCACATCAACAAAAAGAAGGACAAAAACTACATGATCATCTCCAGAGATGCTGAAAAGGCATTTGACAAAATTCAACATCCATTCATGATAAAAACTCTTAGCAAAATGGGTATAGAGGGCAAGTACCTCAACATAATAAAGGCCATATATGACAAAGCCACAGCCAACATCATACTTAACAGCAAGAAGCTGAAAGGTTTTCCTCTAAGATCAGGAACAAGACAGGGATGCCCACTCCCCCCACTGTTATTCAACATAGTACTGGATGTCCTAGCCACGGCAATCAGACAAAACAAAGAAATACAAGGAATCCAGATTGGTAAAGAAAAAGTCAAACTGTCACTATTTGCAGATAAACACTCCACTCCAAAACTACTAGAACTAATATCTGAATTCAGCCAAGTCACAGGATACAAAATTAATACACAGAAATCTGTTGCATTCCTATACACTAACAATGAACTATCAGAAAGAGAAATCAGGCAAACAATTCCATTCACAATTGCATCAAAAAGAATAAATTACCTAGGAATAAACGTAAATAAGGAAGTGAAAGGCATATACCCTGAAAACTACGAGACACCCTTAAGAGAAATTAAAGAGGACACTAACAAATGGTAACTCATCCTATGCTCTTTGCTAGGAAGAATTAATATTGTCTAAATGGGCATCCTGCCTAAAGCAATCTACAGATTCAATGCAATCCCTATCAAAATACCAATAGCATTCTTCAACAAATTGGAACAAATAGTTCTAAAATTCATATGGAACCACAAAGACCCCAAATAGCCAAAGCCATCTTGAGAAGGAAGAATAAAGCAGGGGGGATCTCACTTCCCAACTTCAAGCTCTACTACAAAGCCACAGTAATTAAGACAATTTGGTACTGGCAAAAGAACGGACCCACAAACCAGTGGAACAGAATAGAGAGTCCAGATATTAACCCAAACTTATATAGTCAATTAATATATGATAAAGGAGCCATGGACATACAATGGGGAAATGACAGCCTCTTCAATGGCTGGTGTTGGCAAAACTGGACAGCTACATGTAAGGGAATGAAACTGGATCACTGTCTAACCCCATACACAAAAGTAAATTCAAAATAGATCAAAGACCTGAATGTAAGTCATGAAACCATGAAACTCTTAGAAAAAAACGTAGGCAAAAATCTCTTGGACATAAACATGAGCAACTTCTTCATGAAATATCTCCATGGGCAAGGGAAACAAAAGTAAAAATGAACAAGTGGGACTATATGAAGCTGAAAAGCTTCTGTACAGCAAAGGACAGTATCTATAGAACAAAAAGGCAGTCTACAGTATGGGAGAATATATTCATAAATGACAGATCCAATAAAGGGCTGACATCCAAAATATATAAAGAGCTCACGCACCTCAACAAATAAAAAGCAAATAATCCAATTAAAAAATGGGCAGAGGAGCTGAACAGACAGTTCTCCAAAGAAGAAATTCAGATGGCCAACAGACATATGAAAAGATGCTCCAAATCGCTAGTCATCAGAGAAATGCAAATTAAAACCACAATGAGATATCACCTCACACCAGTAAGGATTGCCACCATCCAAGAGACAAACAATGACAAATGTTGTCGAGGTTGTGGATAAAGAGGAACCCTCCTACACAGCTGGTGGGAATGTAAATTAGTTCAATTACTGTGGAAAGCAGTATGGAGGTTCCTCAAAAAGCTCAAAATAGAAATACCATTTGACCCAGGAATTCCACTCCTAGGATTTTACCCTAAGAATGCAGCAGCAGCCCAGTTTGAAAAAGACATATGCACCCCGATGTTTATCGCAGCACTGTTTACAATAGCCAAGAAATGGAAGCAACCTAAGTGTCCATCAGTAGATGACTGGATATTCCATATACACAATGGAATATTATTCAGCCATAAGAAGAAAACAAAGCCTACAATTTCAACAACATGGATGGAGCTAGAAGGTATTATGCTCAGTGAAATAAGCCAGGCAGAGAAAGACAAGTATCAAATGATTTCGCTCATATGTAGAGTATAAAACCAAAGAAAAAACTGAAGGAGCAAAACAGCAGCAGACTTGCACCCACAAATGGACTAACAATTACCAAAGGGAAAGGGACTGGGGAAAATGGGTGAGAAAGGAGGGATAAGGGTTAGGGGGAAGAAAGGGGGCATTATGATTAGAATGTATAATGTGTGTGGGGGCATGGGGAGGGCTGTACAACACAGAGAAGACAAGAGGTGATTCTATAGCATCTTACTAGGTTGATGGACAGTGACTGTAATGGGGTATGTGGGGGAGACCTGGTGATGGGAGGAGTCTAGTAAACATAATGTTTCTCACGTAATTGTAGATAAATGATACCAAAAAAAAAAGATTAAATAGTTTAAAAAAAAAAACCTCGCTGTCCAAATTTGTCCTTGTGAGATACTGGTTTTCTTCTGAAGGAAAAGGCTGGGAACAAATACTGTTTCAACTACTAGCCAATCCCTAAACTAGATGACCTAGTAGGGCTTTTCCATTTCCTATTTCTTAATCCTTGGGTTCATCAATTTTCCTTTTTAATTTTTTTCTTTCAGTGAGACTTCCAAAAACTCCTGTTAAAAAAGTCCAAGTTGGATATAGCTTATTCACTGATGGTAGGGGGAAAGGAAAGCCTATTCATTTAATTCCGTTAAGTAGAAACAGTAATATTCACTCTCTGATTCAGCAAATATTCTTGGAGTGCCTACTATATTCCAGGCTCTATTCTATGAGTATGAAGGGCTAGCATCCTAACTCCTAACTAAGCTAATGCTTTGATTAACATAAAATAAGAGTAAGAATAATGGATACATAGCATGCATGATTCTTGATCCACAAATGGAAAGTCAGTACTTCATAAAACAGGGGAGGGTGCTATGTGAGAGGAAGACTCTTATTCTCATTGAGCAACAAATTAATTCTCTATGTGCCACTGTCAGCTCCATGTCTTCATTTTGAAAGTCTTCTTGTAACTGTGTTCTTTGAGGCTTTGAGGGGGAAGAGGTGGAGAAGATGGCCATTAGGCCAGGCTTTCATTTTGCTATAGTGGTGAGTCCCATGAACCTACTTTAATGTTTCTCCTGTTAGCTGTATATGTTAAGAATCCCAGGATCTGGAATAAAGCTCATCACTAGGTAGGGAAAAGAGGACATGAGTTTCACTGGACATGCTCAGGGTGTAGTAGTTAAAATACAACTTGTATGGGATGCAAATTGTGCTTGAAAGTCAATAAAGCAGATGTCAGTGCTCTCAGGAAGTGGCAATTTAGAGAAGGAGGTGGATATGTATCTAGTCAACTGTGATGCAATAAAATTCTCTACTTACACTTTGAACAAATTTAAGTACAGAATTTCTCAGATTTATTTTACCATGGGAAAAAATAAAACATTATAAACTGTCTAATGAATATTGACAGTAGGTCATTAGAAATATTAAAATGTGGGAAAATACTTCATTAAAATTAAAATCTTCTGCTTTATGAAAGACAGGGTCAACATAGTGAGAAGCCAAGTCATAGACTGGGAAAAATACTTGCAAAAGATTATTTGCAAACAAAAAGTTAAAGTAGTGTTATCTAAAACATACAAAGAACTCTTAAAGCTCAACAATAAGAAAACAAACAATCCAGTTAAAAAGTAGGTGAAAGACCTTAGGAGTCACCTCACCAAGGAAGATATGCAGATGAAAATAAGCATATGAAAAGATGCTGCACCTCATATGCCATCTAGGAAATGCAAATGAAATACAACAGTGAGAAACCACCACATACCTATTAGAATGGCTGAACCTGGGGACACTTACATGCAAACTGATGGCTAAGACGTGGAGCAACAGGAACCCTGATTCATTGCTGATAAGAATACAAGATGATACACCACTTTGGAAAACAGTGTAGCAGTTTTGTTTTTACCAAACTAAACATGCTCCTACCATATGATCCAGCAATCATACTCCTTGGTATTTACCCAAAGGAGTTGAAAACTTATGTCCACACAAAACCCACACATGGATGTTTGTAGCAGTTTTATTCATATTGCCAAAACTTGAAAGCAACCAAGATGTCGTTCACTGGTGAGTGGATATACTGTGGTACATACAGACAATGGAATATTATTCAGTGCTAAAAAAAAATGAGCTACCAAGCCATGAAAAGATATGGAAGAAACTTAAATGCATATTAATAAGTGAAAGAAGCCAATCTGAAAAGGCTACATAATGCATGATCCCCACTATATGACATTCTGTAAAAGACAAAATATGGAGACAGTAAAAATGATCAGTGATTGCAAAAGGTTGGGGGTGGGAAGGGATGAATTATGGGACACAGAGGATTTTTAGGGTAGTGAAGATATTCTGTATGATATTATATGATGGAAACATGTTATTATACATTTATCCATACCCATAGATAATGTACAAAAGCAAAAGTGAGCCCTAATGTAAACTATGAGCTTTGGGTGGCTATGATTGTCAATGTAGGCTCACCAATTCTAACACGTGTACCAGTCTTCGGTTACATTTTAGGGGATGTTGATAATGGGGTGCTATGCATACATGGGGGCAGGAGACTATATGGTAAATCTCAATATCTCACCCACAGTTCAGCTGTGAACCTCAAACTGCTCCAAAAAAATTTTTTTAAATAAAAAAATGTGGGAAAGGTAAACAGCAAAAACATCAGTGACTTCTTTGCTGCAAGAAATAACAAAAAATTTATTTATCTGTTTAATATGCAGTAAACATTGGGTATCAAAGTGTTGTCAAATTATGACAAGATACAAAACACTGACCAGTCAGGCTCAAAAAGAAAACAACACAAATATGCAACTCTGCTTTGTTAATTGCTGCCAATACAGAATGCACAGATTAAAATATCCATGCACCAGCTGATTTAATGAAACTTAATTCTTAAAGGGGATGATTTCACAATTAGGGTCACTTCATATATGTGCTTACTTCTGAAACTATTTCTCTACTTAAAACATATTTTGGAAGAGAACATACTACAAGCATCGGTTCAGTATTTTTGTGGAGCACCTATTAGCATCTCCTGTGATATGATGTTCTCTGCCTTGTGGACAGGAACAGGAAAGGTGTTAATAGACTGAAAAATCAACATGAGCACATGTATAGACACAAGTGTGTGAAACAACATGGTAGCTGGCAACAAAGAAACATGGAAGGAAGGGCAGGGATTTGACTCTAGGCAGGTAGGTAGGGATCAGTTTGTGAAAAGAACTCAATAACTTCTCTGCCTTTGATTCCCAATATTATTTCCAGTAAAAATTAATAAGAGTTCATCATGTTTTAGCTGTTTATATTTTCCCACTTTTCTCAGAACTAGACATATTTCATTATCAGTGAGCCATCTGTACATGTGCCATACAGTTTCATCTAAAAATAATCTTCATTTAAGCCTTTACTGTGTTCTAGACAATGTGCTAGACAGTTTACATGAAAGATTGTATTAATTTTCATAACCAATTTGCAAAAGCAGTGTTATTAAGCCAATTTTAGAGAAAACAGAGGCTGAATCTGCATGTGAATCCTACCTATATGATTTAAAGTTCATTTTCCTTTAATAACTGGTCGGTCATGGCATTTTCTATTACAAAGTGGGTTCCTTGAAAGAGAAAGCATGAAGAAAAAGCATTCTGTGGTCCTATCGGTATGAGCACCAAATGCACTACCTATCCCTTTTTTTTTTAGTAAGGGATCATTGATAAACACTCTTATGAAGGTTTCACGTGAAAAACATTGTGGTTACTACATTCACCCATATTATCAAGTCCCTCCCTGCAGATACCCATTGAAGTCACTGTCCATCAGTCACTACCTATCCCTTTTGAAGACTTACAATGCACTTAGGATATTCAACACCCTGTGAAGATCTGAAATAATCCACTTCATTTTTTTGTTTATCTGAGTATGTCACAAACTAGTTGAATTTCAGAGAATCTTTTTTATTTTTCGTAAAACATTACACATTCCAGGACATAATCTTGGAAACTTTGTCTTAGGATGTATTGGGAGAACCTTATTAAATAGAACTCAATTCATTTGGAATCTGAGAAAGATCTTATTATATGCTCTCGTATCAATGTTTGTCAGAATAAGGTTCATGACTCATTGGGTTGGGAAATCAATGAAGTGAATCTGACCAGTATTGGGGGAAAAAAAACAAATAGAAGAGTAAACAGACTAGAGTTGTTGCACGTAGTATGTATTAAATCATGAAATTTTTACTGGGTCACAATGTAAAACACGTTTCAGTCTGTGATCACTTTAAAAAATGTCTGAAGCCACTGCTTTCATGGAAGTCACATGAATTGCTTGTGCTGCCAGGAGTTATGGTGATAACAAATGTCTGAACTCTGTAAAATAAACACAAAAAGAACTACTGTAATTTCATGGCTAAAACAGTATTTGTTATTCCTTAAAATCAGAGAATTTCAGAGCTAAGCTATCTCATATGGGGAAACCAAAATAGAGCTTAGTGACTTGTCAAGGTCAAACAGCTGTTAGCTGGGCCCAGACCCCATGTTTTCTGATTTGAATATGAGTATTCCTTTACTTCTTAGGGTAAATTGACATACTTTTCTTTTTTTTTTTAAAGCTATAAATGGGTTTTAAACTTTATTTCTCCCTTTGACTAATTTTGGTTTTAGAGGTATTTTGCCCTGGGAGACATACTTTTTATCTATAGAACACGAGGATTATTTTTTTTAATAAGAAAACTAGGCACAGAATTCAAATCACTCCTGGACAATAAGTCAATGACAGGTTACAAAAATGCTGAAGGCTTTAATTGAAAGGAAAAAGTAATTTAGAGATACTTTGGTGCTGTGGTCTAATTATAATTTCAACCAATAACTAATTAACCTAATGCCCCATGTTACTAGGTGGGGCCATTTAGTTATCTGGTTTCTGGTTGGTGTATGTAAGTGCCCTGGATATATGATTGTGAGAGGACTAAGCAGATTACATGTAAGTGAATGCAAAATCTCGTGATGTCCAAAATAAAGATGCAAACTTGAAATAATGAATCAAAAGTACAGGAAACCTCTAAACTCGTTCTTAAAAAATAATAGGAACTGACTTGTTGTAACATCCCTTAGCAAAATAAACAGCTTCTACACACTTTATTTTAGGTAGGCTTCTTCAAGACCCTTTCCATTTGAAGTCTTGAAGATTGTTTCTAAATTGGAGCCTAATCACCCCTCTCTTGGTCTGTCTGGGGAGGGAATATGTCAGTAACTGGTCAGAGGAGGTTGGAAATACTTCGTTTTCCACCCCTTTCCTCCCTGGAGAGCGCCCACGGGAGTCTGTCCCAGAGAAGCGGGCCTGGGCTTGGATTCCAGCAAGCTCCTCTCACCTCTCCGCAGCCCAGGTCGGTGTCATCCCCTCCCAGGAGCTCCGGGCCACACAGGGCAGAAATCATTTGATAACTTAATCTTACTGAGAGGAGAACACTCTGGGGTTGTGCACTGTAGTGATAAACGGAAGCATCCGGATGAGTCAAAGAAGAGACATGGTATCTTAAAACTAATATAAACGAATAAAGCATAAACAAGAACTTAAAGCGGGGGAGGGATCACCCCCGCGAAACGTGGTAGGCGGATGGAGTCTGGCGGGGACAGAACCGCGGAGGTGCTGTTGGGGGTTCTCTTCGGGTAGGCTGTCCTGGCTGGGAGAGCAGTGGCGGTGGGAGGAGATGAATTTCCGAAAGCCAGGAACCGGCCCTTGACCCTACCCCTTCCTATAATTAACTCAACGCCTGTCTGGTCCGTGGGGGCCCGCGGCTCCCCTGGACCGCAGCCTTCGCCAGCAGGCGGCGAAGGAGAGGATTTCAGGCTGGGGGGGGGTTGACCCCGAGCTCCACAAGGCCCCCGCGCGGTCTCGAACCCTGCCCCGGCCCGGCCGGCCGCCCGCGCCGTCCTCCCCCCACTTCTCCGCTCCCCGCTCCCCGCCGTCCTCCTGCGCAGGCCGCGCCCTCCCGGCGGCTCCGGCGGGCGCGTGGGGCGCGGGCGCCGGCCCCGCGTGACGTGGGCGCCGCGGCGGGAGGGGCCGCCGGGGGGCTCCGGCCGCCTTATTAGCGCCCCGCGGGGCGCCGGCCACCCGCTGACGACCGCTCGGCGAGCACCGGGAGCCGGCGAGCGGCCGTTCCTCCCGCCCCTCCGCCTGCCGCCGCCGCCGCCTCCTCCCTCCGGCTCCTCCCGCCCCCACCTCTGCGTGAGTCGCGGAGGCGCCCTCTTCTGCCTCTTTCTCCCGCTCCCGCTCGCTCGTCTCGCCCGCGTATACTTCCCCCTGCTGTGCTCCGGGGGACCCAAGCATTCTCCGCGCTAACCTTAGGGACCCATGGTGCTCGGAAAGCCTACAGAAAGCCGCTCTGGGCAGAGCCAGTGGGAAGCCCCTGGTGCCTCCCCCCTCCGCCGGCGCAGCCCGTGCCCGGCTCACAGCACCTTTTCGCTCCTGCTCGCTCTGTTTGGGAGGACGGGGTGAGAAGGTGAAGTGGAAAGAACTGCAGAGCGGAGGGGGCCAGTCTCAGAGCTCAGATTTCCTTTTCATTGAAGCAAAGCGCGAAAGATCAGGGGTTTTTTTCTGCATTTTTTTTCCTTAAAAAAAATTTTTTTTTAAAAGAAACTTATTTTGGGGGGGTTTGCTCTGGGCACTTGGTTTGCCCAGTAGTTGAAAAGTGAACTCGACTCGTGATGGTTCTCCTGTCACTTTGGTTGATAGCAGCCGCACTGGTAGAGGTTAGGACTTCAGCTGATGGACAAGTAAGTGGAAAATAATAATAAAAAACTCAAACCCAACCTTTTCCCGAAAAAGTTCCTCCCCTCTTCCCCCCTCCTCTCTTTCCTCCTCCCCCTCCCATCCTTCCCTGTTATCTTGTGCCTTCAGGAACCGCGTTTTGAGGGCTGGGCGCAGCGTGCGGGACTTTTTGTGCTGGGGGGTTTTGAACTGCAAGGGGAGGTTACGGCTCTCTGCTGACGGAGGGTTGTCACACCTAGGGCTTCACCACTTTGCGGCATTCGTAACAATTCCTGGTGACAAACTGCAGCCAGTTCGCATCCTCGCTGGGCCATCTGGGATTCCCCTTGTCGGAGGGCGGTCTGGGCGCTTGAATGAAGTTCTGGACGCTGGGTGCAGGATCCCAGGGCTCTGGTTGCTGCAGCCCGAGTCGGGCTCGCGGGGGCTTCCTCGCTCACGGGTTTTTCGGGCAGCGGGAGGCGGGGGTTTCAGGAAGTCCTCGGGCCGGACAGGGCGCGATCCAGTAGACACGTGTCCTGGGAGGACCGCGACTGGGCCAGGGTTTGACAGTTGGGGAGGGGGGTTGGGGACGTGTCCTGCCCCGCATTTTTCTGGGCAGAGAGACTGGAGGCGCTGGCTGCGTTTCTCCCCTCCCCCTCTGCACAACTCCTCCTCTTTCTAAAGCTAAGTTGAGTGCAGCTCTGTTTCTTTTCGGCCCAACCCCCACCCTTTGGAGACTCAAGGTGAAGCCTGATGCTCTCAGAAGAGTCCTTGAGAAAGCTCAGCGGGACGAGCCCAGCCGTTTGTAGTAAATCACATCAGCACACGGCTGGTGGGACTTTGGACACAGAATTACCCTGAGTTTTTGTAGCTTCTCTGGACTGCTTGATCTGGCCCTAGGGTAAAACGTAGAGAATTATTTAGTTGATTGTTGACCTCAAATCTGATTAATCAGGCCCCCTTTTAGGCTTCTTTTCGCACGTATAAATACAGAGTTTCTTTTCTAATCCTGACCCAATATCTGCAGTTTTCAGAAAAGAATAAGAACATCAGTATTTTTGCCTGCTTCATAAATGTTAAATTAAAATTAAAACAGGCAAACTACCCCTTGCTGCCAATTGTTATTGAATTGGCTCATTCTCCTATAAACCAAAGTGCAGCCTGTATCAATCCAGGTCTCCAGCATCTCCTGATTAGCTAGCTCCTGAAAAGCATTAATGGTAGAAATAAGACGCACAATGTGATAAGATGAAACACAGTAACTTGTTTCTTTTTCTTACTTTCTCCCCTTCTTTCCAGGCTGGCAGTGAAGAAATGGTGCAAATAGGTAAGCCTTGTTGTCATATGTCATTCTTATCTCCATAGAAAGTAGGGAATGAAGTAAGCTACGAAAAATGTTGTTTCTCAGATGTCTCCCATTGGTGGCTAAAAAAATAATTTGTAGTCCAGGAACTGTAAATTGCTCTTCTTTTCTTCCTCTTTCCAGAAGAGAGTCTCACTTTCCTTAGGCTGAGTTAAAGTGATGTAAAAATTCTCCTGCAGCAGGGCTTTTCAAGGATCAATTTATTACTGTCTTTCAGCAAGGCACTGGTAGGTACTTGGAGGGTCCTTGGAGGGCTGGAAGAAGATATGGAGACAAATGAAGTAGTGTAGCATTAGGAGGAGCACATCTGATTTGTAAGAATGCTACAAAGAAGGGAAAAATGACATACAGAGGATGGAAATTTTTCTCTTAAAACTTTTCCAGCTTTGAATAAAACTTCTGATGACTTCTCTTATTCCATCTGCTTTAAAATAATGATCTACTAATGTGCAAGATACTGCTAAGGCCTTTTGCAAATGACATCTAAAACCTGAGTATTACTTGATGTGGGAATTATTCCCACTTTATGGGTGAGGAGACTGAGGCTCAGAGAGTGTAAGTGCCTTATGACAGGTCACTCCAAAGTCCATGGTCTTTTTTTGAAGCTGTTTATGTGAATTTATTTGTTCTGAATTCAGAGTTAGAAAGTCATCTGGCAAGAAGCCAGGCTCTATTGAAAGGCTTTTTATACACATTTAACTTGTGTTACTTTAAAAGATCATTTTTCTTTTTGGCAGAGTGTTAGTCTCTGTAAATCCTGTATTTGTCATGTGATATTATAAAGTCATCTTTTAGATGAAAATTTTTGTTAGTGCAAACATAGTTACAATTCCTTGTCCATAAGCTATGTGCCAGACACACTGTTAATTGCTTTATGTATGTTATGACATCTAATTCTCACAACTGCACTAGGAGGTAGGGACACTGTTGTGTCTGTTTTAGATTTGAAGAGAATGAAGCTTGAGGTTGCACACAGCTACTTGCTGCAGTGCATGGAGAGAGCTGGGGGAATTCCACACTCGGGAACTAATGGACAGACCCCATGATCCAGGCCCAGAGGGGTCTTCATGTAGCTGTGTATCAGCATTGATCAGATTGCTTCCTTGCTACTCACTGCTTAGCATTGCTGGACTCTTCCCCCAGCTTAGACCTCCACAGTAGGAGCAGGGTAAAGGGGAGGAGAGGGACTGAGAACTGCATTTAAGATATAGTGTCCATGAAGAGACATTTCTCATTTGTGGTTGATACATCAATATATATATAAGCCATCAATACACCCTTTTAAAGAAGCCTTTTTTTTTTAAACCAATGCTCAAACAAGTAGGGAAAAGAAAGCCATCTTTTTATTACCTTAACGTTTGACTACTTAAACATCCCAGCTTTTAATCTGTTAATTAAAAAGCTGTTTTAAGATTACCTGTTCTAACACGGGAATAAAATCTATTGCTTTGATTAAATTCTCAGCTTGAGTCAGCATGCACCCATATAAGAAGCACTGGGTTAGACACTGGTCCAGTCCTTCCACTGGTGTGAATTGCTTTGGTAGCCCTTTCCTGCAGAGAAGAAAGTGGTACAGGTGTGCTTAAGGTCCGTGGGAGGGTGCTGAGTAGCAGCAGGGAAGACTGAAGGGCCCGGCACTCTTGAGTTGCATTGCTGGGGATTTACTTGCTCCCAAGTTCCTCTGCTCTATGCAACTCCTCTCCTGTACTATTACCACTTTTCTTTACCATTTTCAAGTTGAGTAAGAGAAGAAATGAAGATAAAAAATAGATTTGACTCACGGGTCTTGTGATAGCATAAGTGTAGCTATCATTTGGTTGTGGGTTATTTATATAGCTCCTTAGAGGGATTTAAAAGTATGTCTTAAAAGATATATATATAGTAGTAGTGAGATTTTTCTCTTCTGTCCCTATGTGTAAGGGAATTACTAACCAGGAAGTTTGGTAAAATGATTCCTATACATATAATTAGGGACTTTTTCCAATAATTGCTTTAAGTGATTTTATATAACTGTCCAGAGGAGATATTTGATCAATGATATAATTAGTAAAGACTAATAAGGTTTGTAGAATTAATCAATTTATATATTTGTTGGTCTGCAAATTGTCTAGGGAAAATACCAGGGTTCTGAATAATCTCTGGATAATTTAATGTCACAGGAAGAGATGAAAAGAAATTAGTGACAAACCACAAATTATTAGGGAGCTAAAGTAAATATGTCCTATTGAAATATAGCATACCTGCAGGATAGTGAATATAAGTGTATACTTTGCTGATTCTCTGTGGAGAGACCACTTCTGTGTGACTAGCCCTGGACTTAGTAAGTAGAACATTAGTGACATGTGTGCCACCTTCCCAGCACTATCCCTGCATGAAGGATAACCACTCTCTGGGCTTCTAACAGGCTAGATTGATATTGGCACTTGTTTTATGCTTTTAAAAACAACCACCCAATTTATGCTCTGTTTTACCTGGCTGAGGTTACCAATTTAAAAAATATGTAGGTCTATTATGCTTCAACTGTCTAGACCAGAAATGCTTTCATTTAGGTGGGGAGAAGGCAATTTGTGATGGGGCCAGACTAGAAAATGTATAGATATGTCACCTATATAGTGTGTTGTATGGAACATTGCTTCTTTTTTCTCTATTCTCCCTTGGTATATGGGAAAGTATGACTCACTGGGGGGGGGACATGCAAATAGGTTTTTAACTGACCTTGACCTCTGCTCCTTTGTCAACCAGAGAGGAACTATCTACCTATCTATATCCATATGTACACACACACAGGTGCATGTGTGAATGTGTATGCACTGTGTATATATGTGTCATGAAGCCGCTGACATGTTTCTGTACATATTAGGGAGCTCTTTCATGTCTGACTCAGAATATGGCCTTGGTAGGATGCCTAGGGTAATTGTGGCAGTTGGTTGGCTGACTGACCTTATTGGGATAAGTGGCTTGCTCTGTGACACATGTGGCGTAGAAAGTAATCACAGTTCTGTAGAAATTGGAGAATCTGAAGAAGAATTCTCTGAGTCCTTTGTTTCATTATAAGCCACCACTCAGCTTGCCTGCTTATCGTCCTTGCACAGGCTTTGGCGGTAAGCTCTCTTCCCTTCCCCACACCTTCTTTGGTAACTGGGGCATATCCATCTTTCTCTGTCCTATTTCTATTTCCCAGTATCAGTTTCCATTACATTTTTATTCTTAACAAAAAAAAGTTGCTAATCTTGTCCTCTCAAATATCCAATTTACTGAGAAATCATTTTTCGTCATTGACAGATATTTATTTTCAAGGTTCAGTGTGAGTCACTTTACCTAGTCTGTGATATATAGTCAGCATTTCCACTAGTGTAGACTTCATGAGAGCAAAGGCTTTGTTTTGATGACTGCTCTATTCCCAGTACATAAATAGGGTTTGGTGCCTTGGGAGCCTCAAATATTTGTTATTCAATGCATAGATCTCACAAAGAGGGAGTAACATTGGGATTTACCTGTGCTCTCAATTTCCTTAAATGCTTTTGTTCTGTGCCTGTCCAGGTTGATTTGGTTCCCAAGAATATGAGGATGGTGACAATGGCTATACAGTTAATTATTCTGTTGTTATCAGGGCTTCTTGTGACTTCTGTTTTCACCGGGCAAGCTCAAGGACCTAGGCTTTTTTGCTTTTTATGCTTTTCTGTTTGTGCTCAATGAATATTTAGCAAACTGAATTCAAATATATGCAGGTTTGAAACACCACTAATGTCTGCATTAATGTCTACTTGGGGTCATTTGATCTGTTCCTGGCATCAAGGGAAATAAAAGAAGCTAATACTAAAATCTACCTGATTTGCTAGCAGCAATACTAAAAAGTGGTACAGAGTGACTTTAAAAGGATCTTTTGCAAACTTTAGAATTTTAGAGACCCAAGCCATTGTTATTCTATAACTAAGGATTATGCACTGGACTTTACTGATTTAACTCCCACCCTTCCATTGAGCATTATAATGGTTAATTTAAATGCTTTCAGCTTTTTATTTGAAAATGATATTAGATGCACTACATTATCTATCACTAGCAAATTATTGCTGTAGCTGAAATATTTCTTCCCCATACTTTCACTCTTTTCTTTTGACATTGCATCAAATAATCATAATATTGCTCAGAAATGTTAAGAAATCCCCATGGTCACCGCTGCTTCCAGGATGATTATCTCTAAATATCCTTTCTTTGTTTATGGATAGCCAACGTTATCTTGGAAATCCATTAGCGAGGGACAATTCCAAACTGCTTGGTAAAAATATGAGTGGTTTCCATATGAAGAGTTTGGTTATAGTACCTGGCTGGATACATCTTGACAGTGATGGCTTAGATGGAACTCGAATGCTCCCTCCAAGAGGATTGCCATTACCAGAATTTTGAGAACCCTCTCTTTGGTGTTCCTATAGTAGACATCAGCATTTACCCCTAAACTGTGCTAATTCAGTTATTCTTATTTGGTGAATTATTATTGTTAATTAGTTACTTTTTGTCCTAATTATAGATGTTTTACATCTACCCACTGTGACGGATTGATTGTCTTCTTTAACTTTTCTCTATTCCTCAGATTTATGACAACCATCCCCAAACCCAAACTGTTGTTATAATTTTGCATATTCTTACTCAGTCTTCATTTAATACACAGATTGTGTGTTTTTTGCTTATCTCTTTTTGTTTTAACGTTTTATTGTAGTTTTTCATATCATTAAAAACACCTTATAAAGCTCATTTTAATCACATCATACCAATAGACCTTTATTTATGTTATCTTTTCCCAGTGGTACCAATTTTCTCATGGTAATGAATGTTACCAGACAGTGTTATATATAGATCATTGATGTGTTGTTTTTTATATTTTAATTTTAATTTAGTTTTGGCTCAGCTCTTCTTAACGTTTAAAATTTATAATTTAAAAATAGTTATGCAATCTCTGAAAAGTGCAATGAATTCATCATTTTTCTAGTTATCAAGTACCTCAAAATGTGAGCGGTTATATTATAAAAATGCTTTGTAATTTTATTAGTACTGTGGGAAAATACATCCACTTTGTAGACTAGTATTCAAGAGTTGCGTATTCTTCAGAATGGATAGTAAAGTGTTGGAAGAGTTTCCTAGATTAGGAATCTCTTTTCCCAAATGTAAATGGATCCTAATATCCCAAATTCATTTACATGACTTTGCTGACTAACTGTAAATCCCTAGGAGAGATTTTGTAGTAAGATATCAGTTTCTTGTTTATAAAAATGATTACCACAAATTAAGTATGATGAACCTTTATGGAATTTAGAATACATTGTGAGCAGCATGAAGCAGTCTATCCTGTTCTAGAAATAACTGATAAAAACAGAAGTAATACTTAGGAAACTTGTAGAAAGGAAAATAGGATTAAATATATGAATCTTCAAGTACTGTGATCATAGATGTTAAATCACATTTCCTACAATCTTTCATAAGCATATGTTATATGTATATATGAACACAAAAATAAAAAGAATGATTGAAATTCATTACTCATGTGAGTTTGAGTTCTCTTTCTTTTTTATGTAAAAACCTCTCTTTTACATGTAAAATCCATTCCTTAATCTAAAATCTAACCTGTATATCTAGTAGAGGACCTGTTAATATTTATATCTATTGTCTTTCTTCCAGCAAATGGTCAGGGGCACCTACTGTTCACTGTGTGGTTTAAATGATGTGGTTTAGTCACCAGTTACTCCACTTATTTCTGAGCTTGCTGACCTTAACCTCTCAAAACATCACTTTCCTGTGTGTAACATAGAGATACTCTTACTACTTACTTCATAGAGTTGTAGACGATTCATAAAATGCTGACACATGGTAAGCTAGCTAGAATAATAGGTATTATGATTAGTATGTCAGTCTGTGGCTTTTAAAAAACACTTCTACTCAAGGAGAGCCTCCTCATTATAATCCCTATATTTTTGGTAGGTCTGCCTGCCACCATGAATTTCCATTTACTGTGTCATAGACTTGTAAACTATCCAACCACTTAGCCATGTGACAGCTCTTGGAGAGTTCTATTTTCATATATTATCTTCATGTTGATATCTTAATGTAGTGTTGCTAATTCATTGGAATATAGCACTAGAGGGAGGAGTTGGGAAGGAATGGTGCAAAAAGTTACTCCACAGGGATTCCACACCAACTATATTTTGTGTATAACAGCCATAATTCTTTCCCTTCTTTTCACCTTATTTATTGAAATTCCTTTCACTTCATTGAGAGAAAGTTTCTGTATTAATTGTGACTTCTTGGAATGCAAATAACAGGAATCCAATTGACACATAGGTTAAGGAAAACTAAATCTATTAGTTAATCAGGTATAGCTGGATCTGGGGCTCAAATAATGTCAGGAATCTCTCTCCCTTCCCTTCCTCCACTCCCCGCACTCTCTTATTTTGCCTCTGAGGGTGGCTTTATTTCTCTATTAGGGTAAGATTGGCGGCCCCTCAAGTTGTGGCGAAGACTGTCACCAGCATCTCTAGGCTGTCATTCTACCTTTCACCACCCCCAGATGGAGAACTTCTTTTTTTTTATTAAGGTATTATTGATAAACACTTATGAAGGTTTCACATGAAAAAACAATGTGGTTACTACATTCACTCCTGTTATCGTGTCCCCCCCATACCCCACTGCAATCACTGCCCATCAGTGTAGTAAGATGCCACAGAGTCACTATTTGCCTTCTCTGTGCTACACTGTCTTTCCCCTGATCCCCTCACACCATGTGTGCCAATCATAATACCCCCGAATTCCCTTCTCCCTCCTTCCTCACCCACCCTCCCCAACCCCTCCACTTTTGTAACCACTAGTCCCTTTTTGGAGTCTATGAGTCTGCTGCTGTTTTGTTCCTTCAGTTTTGCTTCGTTATTGTACTCCACAAATGAGAGAAATCATTTGGCACTTACCTTTCTCCGCCTGGGAGCACTTCTTTTTTGACAGCTCCAGTAAATTACCTTGGTAGGTAGGGCTTTTATGGCTACCTGGCTTGAGTTATAAGCTTATCCTTGAACATTCACGGTGGTCAGGGGATGCAGTGTTCCAACTGGCCTGGCTTGAAACATTTCAGCCTTAATTTATAGGGACTAAGTATACCTAAGGGAAAGCCGGAGTGCAGTTAAAGAAAAAGGAGGAGGAATCCTGGGAGGCATACACATGCAATAATGGCATAGCTGTGAAGACTTCCCAGAACATTGCATGGGAAATGGCTGTTGTAGGAGGCAGAATAATGGCCCCTGAAGAGGTCTGCATCTGAATCCCTGAACCTGTGAGTGTGTTACATTACATGGCAAAGAGGAGTTAAGTTTGCAGATGGAATTAAGGTTGCTAA
The DNA here is from genome assembly GCF_040802235.1 of Manis javanica. Lineage (NCBI taxonomy): Eukaryota > Metazoa > Chordata > Mammalia > Pholidota > Manidae > Manis > Manis javanica. The sequence goes on from NC_133160.1 coordinate 115,880,269, forward strand.
TCAGCTGGCCTTAAAATAGGGAAATTGTCCTGGATTATCCAAAGGGGAGTTCTTATCAATGGAAGAAGGAGGTGAAAGAGAGAGACAGAGAGATGGTAGCATAAGAAAAACTTGGTCCAATGAAGATGGAGGAAGGGAACCATTAGCCAGGGAATGGAGGCAGCCTCTGAAAGTTGAAAAAGTCAAGGAAACAGATTACTCCTAAAGCTTCCAGAAGAAATGCAGCCCTGCTGACACCTTGATTTTAGCTACATGTGACCTATTCCAGACTTGTCCTCCAGAACTGTAGGATAATAAATTCATATTGTTTTAAGTTGCCAAGTTTCTGGTAGTTGGTTATAACAGCAATGTGAAACTAATACAGTGGCCTAATGCATTGTCTTATTTTCTAATATTTTTGTCAAACTGAGCCAGACCATTTTAGATTTGGAAAATATAATATCACAAGTAAAGTTTCAGTGAAAACCTTTAAAAATACTATCCACATTTCTTATCTGTTTTATTTTCTCTAGCCTTTAGCCTGGGGAAAAATGCCAGTTTTCCTAACTTTAAATTCCAGACTCAGTATTTGTCTTTAAAAGTACTATCCATCACAAATTGAAGGACATACGAAAAATATTTATTTATAGAATGTCTCATACCACTCTTGAGTCTATAAAACTTCTAATTATGATAAATATAACAAGTAGAAGTCCTACTTTAAAAACTAAGATGGAATGTTAAAATTATGGCATTTGGGCCTCACTTAAAAAAAAATAAATCATCTCTGTTTGTTATCCTCCTATTGATTTGATCATTTTAAGATGTCGCAAACCAAGAAAATACTTGGATATTTCTCTTTAAAACATTTTTCTTCATGCTATTTCTTTTCTTGAAAGATCTTTTCTTACCTGATTTCATGTTCTGAAACACTAAAGAATGTTCTGTTCTTTCCTAAATGACTCTCTTGAACATAAACATTGTGCAACTGCAACAAATATTTATGAGAAAGCCAGATTAAAAAAATGAGAGGAATTTTTAAGTTCACAACTATTTGTTCTTTCTTAATGAGTAAAAAAAATGATACTGCCTTTTTTTTCTCAAGCAGCTTGATGAAAAATCTTTGACTGTGAAAACAGGTTTGTAACTAAAATAAAAGACATCAAAGCATTTCTCTGCCTTGTGGAGATAAAAGCTTAGAGGAGACGAAGTGAGGGAATAAAGAATTTGGCTTTGTTCAGAATTTCAGCATGTGTCACAATTAATTTTTAATTGCCTTTGAGAGAAGATGCGTCCCCTGCTCCATGAGTGTTCCCAGCTTTGGTAAGCCCTTCGGCGTGTGGTGTCCTCTTTAACGTCCACTCCCAACCCCCTTACATCTTTCCTCGAGAAGCTGGCTCCTATCACCACTCATGAAAGTCATTCTCTTACCCTCCACTCAGAATTTGGAAGTGTTGTTGAAGTTGCTGCTTTAGGAGATCTTCAAAATGTGTATCTGATTTCATTCTTGTGGCCAGATATTTCCACACTGAGAGTGTTTACCTGATCAAGGAAATTGCCTGTGTGAACTGCCCCTTTATAGTAATCAGCCAATTCTCGGGAAAGAATCCTTGTGTCTGGGCCGGATAATGGAGCATGGCTTGTTACAGCTTCCTGGACTTCAGGCCTACTGTTGACAGGGAGCTTAGGGTCCCTTCTAACCACATCAGAAACCCTAGAATGGGGTGGGAATAGAGCGGGGAGCGCTCTGCTGGCGGCTGGGACACAGAAGGAAACTGAAACTGACTTCTAGATGGTCATGGTCATGGTGATTATCACATAAGCTAATTTTTAATTTATTAAAATGTTATTTGATGGGCCAAGCCCTTTATGTACCCTACCTCTTTGGGTCTCCTTTATTTTACAGTCAACCTCTCTGAGTCTTAATTTTACTAATTTACTTGTAGGATGCCAAAGCAGTGTGTCAGCTTGAAACCAGAGTTCAAGCACAGTGTTTTCTGCCTCCAGAACTTTCATACTCAACATCAGCCCTACTCCTTTCTGTGCCAGGGAACTGACGTCCCATTGTGTCAGATCACAAATATTTCAGTATTCTGTGGGCCTGGGGTAGCTTTGGTCTTAATTAGATCAGCTGAAAATTGCTGTGATGTGGGTGAGCTTTGTACTGCAGTCACTCCAGGTCCTTGCAGCAGTGAATACACTACTCTCCACCTCTGTTCTCTTACTGTGCTATAGCATGTCCTTCATAATGTGCTGGAGACATCTAGTATCCTCTAGGAGACATGTGGGTATCACTCTACAACATTATTAGAAGGATGCCAAGCTGCCTGCCCTCAGTTGTGAGCTTATGTGACTGAATGCGTGAAAGATTTCAGGTGATCCAGAGCAGGGGCTATGTGTCACAGGGAGAATACTCCCTCCCATGGGGCCCCACTTCTAAATATAGCCATTGATTTTATTCCCTCAAAGACTGATGGATACAGGGGATAGTTAAACATAGTTAAGATACTACACCGCTGCTCCAAAGATCTTAAAATCTCTGAAAGGATGAGACATAAGCATGTAACTTTTTCCCACATAGATTTCTATGACTTTGATACAAACAGTGCCCAAAGTGAGAGCAAGGAAGCTTAGATGGGAGGTCTATACTCTGGACAAGTTAGTAGGATGGTTGCTTGGAAAAGATGAGATAGGCTGTCGGGGCCAGGTTGGATTTGCCCAGATGGAGAAGCACTCCTTAGCTGTCGTGGGGAGATGGTAGAGTGGGGCTTTAATGGCAGGTGGGATCCAGCTGTGTCTAGGGAGCACAGTGGAATATTTCCAAGCTAATACAGGAGGTAAGGTCTGAAAGAAGTTAGGGACAGAGTGCAGAGGGCCTTAAATGGTAATGTTAAATTCTGATTTGGGTTTAGTTACCTAATCTCTGAATTTTAGTTTCTTACATATGAAGTAAGAGGATTTGATTAGTAAATGGTCATCTGAGCAATTTTCAGATCTAACATGGAAAAAAGATGTCAATTTTCTGAATCTGTTTTATCCTGAAGTAGTGATGAGCCAGTTGTAACTATGCACAGAGTAACATAGTAATATTCATACCTAACATTGAGCACTTACCATATATCAAATGTGTTCTAAGCACTTTGGACTAGTTCATTTAATTTTTATAATAGGCCTATGAGTTAAATATGATTACTCTCTTAGACATTAGTACTGACATAATCACAAAGGTAGTTAGTTGTAGAACCTAGGCATTTTAAATGTGGGAATTTAAACAGTTTTCCTGACAATGATTTACATAATATTTTGGTACAATTTATATAATTTGGTATTGTATATTTATACAATTTACACAATATTGGAAATTGTATGTGGAGAGTTTGGACTTGGCATTTGCAGCTTTTTTTCAATGTGAGGTGCAGTGATAACAAGCATGCCAAATTGCAATGATGCCAAATTGCAAAACACCTTAATTTGTCTTCTGGTAGTTTACACATTGTTTGAGGTTAGAGATGGTGATTGGAAGAAAAGATATTACTTTGAGAGAAATTTCTGAGGAGAAATCAGTAGGACTTGAATGATGTTAAATGGGGGAAGTTGAAATGAGGTCAATTTTCTAGCCTGGGGTGTTGGGAGAACCAGTGCATCAAGAATAGAAATAGTGAAGTCAGAAAGGCAAGCTGACTATTTAGGTGAAAATAAGGAGTTTGGTGTAGGTATTTTAAGGGTGAAGAGTGTGTTTGACACATTATTCTCAGCAGACAACTAAACCCATCCAGGTGTCATTTTGAGGTAATTTCTCTTTTTCTTTCAACTGTTTTTACTGAGGGCCTATTTATGTGAGTATTATGCTAGAACACAGGAATGTATAGAAGAGGCCAAAACTTTAGAAGTGATTAAAGTTTGGAAATTATTAGAGAAGTCTAATGTAGTTGACATTAAAACAGAGAGTCTAACTAGCTCAAAGGTCTTTTAAGTATATGGAAACAGAACATTGCCTCCTCAAATCCTGTGATGTAGGTTGTGTGCAGTATTTGTGTGTGTGTGTGTATGTGTGTGTAGAGATGTATACACATATGACATATACACACATCCCTATATACACAAGAATGTGTTTTTTCATGCAGCACAAGGAGGCAGAAGGTATTAAGTTTAACTTCAAAATGAGGAATTTGGATATAAAAGAATTCCCCGATATGGAGAATTATTAGTGTTATAATTAGACTGCCAGCAGAGATGTGATTTTTCTTAAAGGTACTTCAATGTTCTGAGCAGATCCTGAATAATGATGTACCCTTCCTACCTGCCTGGGGAACAAGTAGAGAAATAGCAAATATAAAGATGTAGCAGAAGTATCTTTTACAAACAAGGCCAGGGAGAACAGGAGGCTCTCACTGGGGTAGGAAGTGTGCGGGCTGACAGTGCATCCTGTCCAGTGTGTGTTCCGCCCCACTGGGCTGGGGCAGGGCCTGCCCCTGGTGCAGTGAGAGAAAAGATGATCTCCTTGTCAGGGTCATTCCTGCGAAGAACGAGGAGGGAGGTGCTGAGCCATGCAGACATATTTTCCCTAGACTGACCAATGCTGTACGTCACCCTTCCTTGCCAGGGGAAGGGTGAGTGATGGTGGGAAAAGCCTGGAATGCTCAAAGAATGCTCTTCATAAAGAGCAGGAGCTGGTTAAAGGCACTCCATCTCTGACTTAAGGAAAAATAATTTCATCTTCTTGTGATGCCTTAATTATAAGAGAGAAGTATTAGTTGTTTTTTCAAGGTCTTTTTAATTTTGACCTATATAGTTACAATTCTGTGACTATCTGGAGGGACTGCAGAGCAGGGCTCATTTACTGCTGCCTGATCTAAGTATGAGGGGCTGTGTTTGCATTCCATAAAGTCTGTTTTAATGATTAGATCCATTAAAAAAAATTTTTTTTTCTTCTTAGTAGCCTAAAATGTAAGACCTGGATACTAAGACATGTTTGATTTGCTGGTCAGAAGGAATTGTGAGATGTGTCTACAACATTTGCAGGCAAGAACCTGGCTGTAGAGGCATTATGACAACTTGTGTAGGTGTCTGTAGTTGATTGCTTGGTAATGCATTGCTATTTGGGGAGAAGAGAATGCTTTCTAATTTTAGGTACCCCTTAAAGCTCAAACTGCTCCCACTCACTCATTCATGGATATTTGAGTGACTCCAGTTTCTGTTTAGGTACTGGGGAACAGTAGAGAAGGGAACAGATAAAAATCCCTACCCTCATGAAGGGTGTATGCCAGTAAGAATAAACAAATATATCAATAAAATTATAGTATGTCGAATGGTGACAAATTCTGTGGAGAAAACTAACATGTGGGAGGGAATAGGTACTGATGAAATGGTTCCTAGTGGTCAGGACAGATCTCGCTGAGAGAGTTATGTTTAAGCAAAGAGCTGAAGGACCTGTGGGGTGAGCCATGCAGCTGTCTGCAGGGAAGAGCTTTTGGCAGAAGAAACAGGGAGCACAGTGACTGTGAGATGTGATAATTCCCAGTGCCAGACTATAAGGCCTTGTGAGCCATTTTACTGTGCATGGGATGGGTTTGAGAAGAAGAGTGACATGACCTGCCATGTGAACTGCTCAGTCTCTGGTTTGAGAATAATCTATGAAGGGGGAGAGCAGAATCAGGGAGACAGTTGAGACATTCAAAACTGAGATGATAGTGGCTTGGACTAGGGAATTAGCAGAGGAGGTGGTGAGCAGTGGTCAGAGTCTGGAGGTGTCTTGAAGTGTGAGTCACTAGAATTCGTTAAAAGATTTTGTTTGTGGTGTGAGAAGAGTTAAGGATGGTTTAGTTAAGTTTTTAATGTGAGTATCTGGGAGGATAGAGTTGCCATGTACTAGTGGGAGAAAGAAGGAGCAGATCTGGGAGCAGGGAGATAGGAAGTTTAAGTCTGGAAATGTTGAGGTGCCTAGTGAATGTCCATATGGACAGGATCTGTAGGCAGTTGAATTGACAAGAGCAGAGCTCATGGAATAAGCCCGGGCTAAGTGATTGTAAAGGCGTTTCAAGCCCTGAGAGTGGATGAGCACAGCACACTGGACAGGGTAGGTGCAGACGAGTCCATGGACCAGTCCTTGGTACAGCAGTGTATATGGGTCATGGAAATAAAGGGATGTGAGGAAGGGAGAATGAGAAGGGGTGGCCAGAGAGCAAAGAGGAGACCAGAAGAGAAAGGTCCTGGAAGCTAACTGAAGAAAGTATTTACAGAAGAAAGAAGCTATAAACCAGGTCAGATACTGCGATAGGGCAGGTAAGAGGGTGGAGTCTTTTGATTATTGGTTTCAGCAACGTGGAGTTAGGCTACTACTGACCTTTGACAAGAGCCTGCTTGGATCAGATTCCAGAAAGAACAAGAATGGGAAGAGAGAAACTGAAGATATCTAATCTTTTGAAGTGTTTTTCTGTAAAAGGGGGTGAAGTAATTAGGTATTAGCTAGAGGGGGAGGTGGCATCAGGTTTTTAATTAAAGATGGGAGATATGATGGCAGCTTATGTATTTGCTGGTGGGAATGATCTAGTGATGTGGGGAAAACTGAGGAGAAAAGAGAGGACAAATTTCTGGAATTGTTCTTGTAAAGGCAAGAGCAGCTAGTTGTGGTAAACAAGTAGAGCAAGACCCCAGACGATTCATCCGTAGTACCAGAAGGCGGATAGACCACAGGTGCACTGGTGCTGGTGGGTCGTGGGAAGTTCACTGCAACTGAGTCATACCTGGGGAGTTAGTGACCATAATGTGGCTTTACAGTGGCTTTAGTTATTTGCGCTTATATAATAACCTTTACAAACCTATTGCTGTGGCTCTTCAGCCATCTCAGATGACAATTGTACAGTTTCACATTTTAAATTACACATGGGCAATATTTTAATGAGTAGCTAACTTACCTGTAAATTAATAATAGCTAAAATTTATTGAATCCTGTGCAAAACCTATGAAGTTCAAACTATTACTAATCTCCAGTTAACATTTGAGGAAATTGAGCCTAAGAGAAAGTAAAGAACTCGTTCAAGGTGGTACATTGATTTAACTAGCTGCTTTCTGGTTGTGCAGTTAGCAGTGGGCTGTCCTGCTCTGTGGAAGTATTGGGGCCTATGAAATGTGTAATTTATCAATGCAGTAAATTAACATTGGATACAGTTTAGTTTGCTTATATGATTGTAATCTGAGATTAAAATACTTTTGATTGGTTTTAAGCTTTACCCTCTACACCCCCACTTTTTTTTCTCCCAACAACTGAGAAGTTAAAAGCTATAAGAGAAGTTAAAGGCTGTGAAAAAGTAAATTTTTAAAGCTACACTAGAAGAGTTGGTTGGCTGACTATAGTTAGTAAGAATGTCATTATTCTTGTAGTAGTTTTCCTTGATAAGTAAGATCTTTCATTAGAAATCTACAGCAAGATGTTCCATGTATTCCGTAATGAATGGGAGTACAGGAGTGTGGTCTCAGCATTAAAATGATCAGAACTGAAATTTTCCTTGGGCTCCGTGCTTGCTGTAGGTCAGGCCTTAGCCTAGGCCTGTTTTCTCATTTACAAACTAGGGATAATAATATCTACCTATTGTGATTGTTGTGAGAGTTAGAGTTGAGCACAAAGCACCATGCCTGGTATTTATTCTGCTAATAAATGACAGTTGACCTGGTAGCTCCTTTGTCAGTTCTGCAAACTGCCCTCCAGAAGGCTGTTAGCCTGAAGGGTTCCTGAGTACACCTTTTCCCTTGGTTATCTTAATTCCCCACTAGAAAATGACTCATTTAAGGCTTAGTTTCAGAAGTTCCTTATGTGTACATTTTAGGAATGATTTATTATTTGGCATTAGAAATACACCATCTTTATTTTGAATAAAAATTCAGAACATTTGTTTGACAGCAAAAAAAATGGAACTGTTCCAGGAAATCCAGGGCACATAGTTTACTGTGAGCATGAGGCTTTGGGTGTCCTCTTGGACGTGGAGGAGACTTCCTGCCTTCTTCCCACATTTTCTACTTCTCCAGTCACTTAATTCAGGCATCAGTATATTGTCTAGACTTTGGTTATGTGAATTCCCTTCAGTGGAGATGGCAAATCCATCCACTAAAATTAAGAATTGCTTCCTCCTTCCCTTGAAACAATAAACCTATGGTTAGAGAATGAGTTCTAACTGTTACTGGTGCAGCCAGATGCTTGGGGGCCTTGGGTAACGTGTCTTACAAGTCAGAGTGTGTAGCACTGGAGACAAAGCAAAGGTGCTCTGGTTACTTGCATTACTAACTTAATACAGGTTAAACATATCTTACTGACAAGAGACCTTGGCATGCACCAACTCTTGTACTAGATAACACCGGGAATACCAAGTTGAATGGGATGTTCCTTGTCTTTAAGGGATTTAGAGTTAATTTCAGGTAGGCTTTGTCAGTCCTGATTCATCCCTCACTGGGGAAGCTTTCCCCCGCATCCCTGTGCTCCTGTGACACCTGAGTTCATTCCCTAAATCTGAATTCTTTCCCTGAGCCAGCACCCACAGCACTCCTCATAGATTTGGCTATAAGAGAGCAATGTTCATGGCTGTGTTCACACTGGTGCCTAGTGGGGTCCATGATCCCACAGCATGGATCATATTGCTGCTGCTCCCAGTGTTGGAGCCAGGCTTCACTTTACTCTCTGCTTAATAAATATTTACAGCAGTGTTAACTTGCTCTATGCATTTAATAAAGGGGAATATTTTGTTTAAATACATTGGTTATTTTAAGTAGCATAATGATAACAAACATGCACTTCAGGTGTTGCCAAATTGCAAAATACCTTAATTTGCCTTCTGGTAGTTTATACATTGTTTGAGGTATTTAAAGAAAAAAGAAAATAATGAAAACAGTGATTTTAGGATGGTGCTCTAAAAGCATAGGTGGTAGGTTCATTTTTGGGTCTCGTACTCTTTTGGATGACATACAATGCAATTGCTGTAGATGAGCAGTATTTGTGAAGCATTTAAAAAATTTTCAGGGTACTTTAACACACTGCAGGACTAATCTTAGGCTAGAATTATGAAGGTGGGGAACTTTTTTTTTTTAAATTTTGTTATCATTAATCTACAATTACATGAAGAACATTATGTTTACTAGGCTCCCCCCACCCCAAGTCCCCCCCACAAACCCCATACAGTCACTGTCCATCAGCATATTAAGATGTTGTAGAATCACTACTTGTCTTCTCTGTGTTGCACAGCCCTCCCCTTTCCCCCATCCCCCACATTATACATGCTAATCATAATACCCCCTTTCTTCTTCCAAGGTGGGAAACTTTTTAATTCATGTTTTTAGACTTTCCTCTCCATGTGTGCTTTCCTCATTCTTGTTGCCCTCATTTCCTTCTCCAATAAACACTGTTTTCTGCCTTCAAAATCATTTCAATTAATGGTTCATTCAATGTGTTATCTTTTCAAAGATGTTTGCATTTTAGTGGACATAATACTCACATTTGGCTAAATTAGGGGAGTTAAGTTCCAATTGTGAAATTCACTTTATTCATTCACCCAAATTGTGAGGTAGGCCCCAAATACACACTCATACTCCAATGAGTACCTGTCTCACGTAAGGAATATGGTACAAAATAGCAATGTCATTTCTTCTTGACTAGCCTGTATCTGAACATCCAATTTATAGATTATTATTTCTTATTTTTTACCCATTTTCATTTTCTGAAAATATTCTGTGATTTATGGGACACACATGTTGTAGCAGAATGAGCTCATGGGCTTTGGAGTATGACTTGGATTCACATCTGAGCTTCACAGTGGTTTGATCTTGGACACATACCTGCTGAATGTCAGTTTCCTCACCTGTGAAGTATGATTGTTAAGGTGGTTTTGGTGGAAAAAATGCATGAACTACAGCATCAGAAACTGCAGTGTATAAATTACAGGCCTATGGTAGATGTAACATGAAGTAGCTATTGTAATTAGTATAAGTTTTAGGATTCTTATAGGGAAAAATTAAAACCATCAGAAAAAAATTTCTCCTACGTGATAGTAACTTTGTTAAAAATTTTCTTCAGGTGTCAGTTAATGCCACCAATAAATCAGTTGGGAATATGTCTTGATTAAATATTGTAGCTTATGGAAGCATTACATCCATGTTCTCAAACATGTTAATGAGATATGAGTATTCACATTACAATAAACTTTAAAACAATTTTTAAAGTGATTTATTGAACACAGGGTTATCTAAGTGCATTTGAGAAACTATTTGAGTTCTCAAAGTTTAATACTTACAAGATGATTCAAATGGAATATATCCATTATGCGAGTTGACGCACAGTCCAGGGAAGTGGGCACTTCATGCCTCTGTCACGTACTCCTGTGTTCCCTTGTTGCACAGGGTTCTACAATTCTATTTCTCACCCCACAGATTTACCAATAAAGAAACAGAGAGAGTATGAGCTGGTGACCCCAGTCAGCACAAATTTTGAAGGACACTATCTCTCCCATATTCTTTCTGCAAATCACAAAAAGAGGTCAACGAGGGACGTGTCTTCCAACTCTGGGCAGCTGTTCTTTAACATCACAGCATTTGGAAGAGATTTTCATCTGCGACTAAAGCCCAATACTCAGCTAGTAGCTCCTGGGGCTGTTGTGGAATGGCAGGAGACATCTCTGGTGCCTGAGAATATAACCAACCCCATTAATGGTCATCAACCAGGAAGTGCTTCAGAAAGAATTGGGAAAACAGAGCCTTTGCAGACTAACTGTGCTTATGTTGGTGACATCATGGACATTCCAGGAACCTCTGTTGCCATTAGCAACTGTGATGGTCTGGTAAGACTCATTCCCTTTTGTGTGTATGTGTTTGCAGGTGTTTGGGAGCACAGCATGGTTTCAGCATGGTTTGGAAGGTAGAGGTGGAAAGGAAGCCTCATTATTATATTTTAAGTTCAGGAAGAAACATTAGAAAACCTTTTGCTGTCAAAGATGTGTGCTTTGGCTGAATTTTGACATGAGGACAACATGCTTTCAAGAAATGAAAGACAATATTTTAACATTTTTTGCTTATATTTTCACTTGTGCTGCATTGGGGGTTTTATTTCTTTCAAAGTCCTCTGAAAACTTTCTAAAGGAACACAGATGCCTCCAAAATGATAGTATTTCACTTCTTATGTGGAAACTTTGGGTATCTTCTTAAACTATTTTGAAAGCATTCTTCTGCTTCCCCACAGAGTGTTACAATGGGAGATGAGCAGATCCTCTGTCAGAATTGTTCAAATAGCATTACTTTATGAACATGAGATGTACTTTTCTCTGTATGGTGGCTTTGGTTCATTTTCTTCTTTATTTTCAAATAAAATACCCATGTGTTGCTCTTCAGTTTTGTTGTTGAGGTCAATAGTAACTAACCTTTCTTTACATACTCTGCAGATGTGAAATATTTTTGTTTTGTATCGCCAGGTGTTATTTGAAAAGTGTGTCAGTGTTTATGCCTCTTCTAACCACAGTTGACTCCAAGGCTTTGTACAAAAAGAGGAACCATTTTTCTTTTTGTGGTTGCCAGGCTGCTATTTCTTGGGAGTTTGGAGCTTTTCCCTTTGTTTTGTCACTCTTCTGGGAGTTCTAAAAATATTCCTTACATTCCTGTTTATAATTATTCTACCTTGGCTGGTCCTCCCACAATACTGTGAATATTCTGCTATCATCTTCCATATGCATAAACCCAACCCCAAACCGTATGTTTTACCAAAAGCTGGTGAGTTCATTGTTTTAGGCTTTATTTTTTCAGGCTTTCACTGCCTCTCGATATTCCATAGAGTTTTAGAAGTCAGTACAGAAAACTGAGTACAGTACATAACAGCAGATCTAACTCTTGGAGTTGGACTCCATTAGATTAGGACTTACATCTTCACATTTGGTGCTGAATTGTGTTCTGGGTTTGAAAACCAGGAATCTTTCAGCTTTTTCTCATTCTATAGAAAGGTTGGGTAGACTTGAATTACTGGTCATTGAATAAAAATAATGAAAAAGAGAGCACTTTCTAGAACACTCTTCAATACTTGATTCAATACTGCTAAGAGAGAACTTGATTCAATACTGCTAAGATATAAAAGGAAATAAATTATATAAAAGGTACTGTTTTATAATAATATTTAAAATATATTGAGTATAAAACTTAATTTGCTGTTATTTTTTAGTTTTATAGATAAAATAATTATGTACTTTTTATCTCCTCAGTTAAGATTTAGAACTTGGGATATAGGCTTGAAAATCAATTTAAGAAAAATAAAAGGCCAGGAAATTATTTTAATGGATTATCACAGTGATTTTTAAACCTGACTTAGCAATCAGTATTTTTCTTACTGTACATGTCAAATTATCTAATCATGGTACAGAAATCTGGGGTAATGACATTGTTATAAGGATAAGGAAAAAGATGCAATGTGTGAATAAACATAAATCACTAGGATTAATTTCTCATTTTCAAGGTACAGTGTTAACTGTGGTCATTATGTATATTTTGATATAGTGTGTGCATGTTATACCAGTGTATGCTACAAATATTCATTTTTTCCATTCTTTGATTCACTAGTCAATTAATTGATTAAAATATACTTATAGGAAGCCAATTACTCTACACAATATTCCAGGCACTGTGAAATGGTGAACAGAATCGTCATGGTGCTGTTCCCTTGGAGCTCAAAGATGTTACATTTCTCATAGAATTTACGTGTCAAAATATTTGACAGAAATGTCAAAGCCCATTAGAATCTGTGGCTAAAGGGAGTACCTTCTGGAGTGATTTTATGAATATGACTGAGGTTTGAGCCAGAGATAAGTGGCCCAGGCCTTCAGCTTCACCCAGGAAAAGGACGTTCATGGCTAATATAGCAGGCAGTGCTGACTGTGTACACACGGAGAAACAGAAGCCTTTTCTATCATTTTCAGCTCATAGCAGCTATGTGCCAGGAGGAAGAATGAAGATGATGGCAGGGAGAGAAGAAGCAGGGTTACGGAGACCAAATCAACAAACACTGGTGGCTACTTTATTAAGCTGGGGACAAGTTCTTAAAATTGCAGTATTGCAATGGACAGGATACTTCTTTAACAGAGATGAAGTAGGAATTTTAACTGATGAGACTGTAAATAAATTTGGCTGATTAGCTGATGTCTCAACACTTTTTTCCCTTTAACTTGCCATTTAGGGATTTAGGCTTGACCTTCTTGATTTTAGAAAGTTAAGCAGGGATACTAAGATAACATAATTGCCCAGGGAGGGTCTGGGATTATATAATCAAATCCAAATTGTCCTAGTAGAAAGTACAGCCACCTCTGACCTAAAAATACCGATGGGAAAATCTCTGCTCAGCAAATATATAGTTAAATCTCCTGATATGGAAGAGAATGCCATTGAAACCTTACCTGGATGGGAAATCTAATCATTTTGATTAGGTTAGTTTTAGGTTGTTGTAGACAGGATTCCAGTGATCTTATTTTCTACATGTGTCGTTTGAAGCTGTTGCATGTAGGAATCAGCCTTAGGGATTTATTTTTCACTAAGGTTAGGGGGTTCTTAGCAACTCAAGAGAGAAGCATCCTTCTCAAGTGAAATTCCTTACCTCTTTTTTCTTACGCTACCCGTGATGTGCTATGTGAGTTTGAAATGGACAGCACTTCAGACAGAATTAATTTGTATTAAGCAGCATACTTTAATTAAAAAAAAAAAAACAATGGTACTCAAAATGTGTCCGCAGATGACTCAGGCTTGTGATAAATATAGAAAGTGAGACTATATATATGAACTTCTATAGCAATTTGACTGAGTTACTGTATTTGTGTTGAGTCTAATAATAAAGAAAAAGGGGAGCTGGTGTTTTGTGTCTTGCTTTATCAAATTATGTAAATCACATATTAAATATATAATGTTTTTATTGTATTTTACAAAACTACCAGTCTGAGACTAGTTAGGGTGAAAAGAAACTTTCTTCACTACAGATAGTTTGAAAAGCAAGCAGTGACACTTGGCAATTTTTACCCCTCTGGACATCAGAAACTTGACTGAATTAGTCAGGTAGGGTCTGCCTATACCAGGTAACTGTATGAAATGACCATAGAAAAGGTATTTTAACATAGGCATTATTGAAGAGGACAGAAAAATGCCTTGAATGACATATCCAGAACCATTGTATAGAATGTGATGTAGACATAGATATGCATAGTATTACTAAAATACTGTTCTGTGGGTTTCTGAAATCATCAAGAGTCTTTGGCACAAAGGAATTGACGATAATTCTTACCCACTGTGGCCCAGAATAGTATCTGTTCCTGTCTAGTGTGACCTTTTCCTGTTCTTTGCCAAGATTATCCTTTATTAGTGACTGTGAATTCTTTACCAATTACAGCTTTAATCCTTTTCTAGTCTATCCTACTTATAGGTAAGAATTATATTATTGCGATATTCAATCATGTAATTGTCCATGCTTTTTTACAGCTTCCAATCTAGAACAAAGTCCCCCTTCTCTGGACTTTCCCCCAGGTTAGCCAACCAAAGCCCAAATCTCTTAATAGGTTCCTTCCAACATGTATCGAGATGCTCATGGTTGCCTCTTGTGGATGTTCTCCTCTATGCAGTGCCTGATAAGCCCAGCTTGTCAATTGCAGAGCTGCTCCAGGTGGTCTTTGTGGAGGGCATTGACATACTTTACCTCTGCTTCTGCATCTTGGAAACTGCTCACACTTAGTGGGAAGACACTTCTGGCTGAGAATCCTAGCTGGAAATAGAGTTCTTTGTTCCTCAGAGCCTGGCATTAGCTCTGTAACACCATTAAATCTCCCCTGCACTCACAGCCATATTTTGTGGTCTACAACTGTGCCAAAATAAAGGGTTGTTTGGTTAGTAGGCTTTATGTCATGCATTTCATAACATAAGAAACTGGATTTTTCTAGACTTGCTGAAACAATATTGCTTTGTTAATTCCCCTGGATTATCATCGGAAGGAACTGATTGGGAGTGGAAGAAGTGAGCAGTAATGGCTTTCCAGGGTTATTCAGTTCAGTGATTTCCTTGTGGGCTGATTTTATGCTGAAGGGAGTTTTTCGAGAACAGAAGTTTTCAACATTTTTTAACATTTGGAATTCTTCCTTAAAATCCCTAGGAGTTACCTAATAAGAATATGCTAATTGGATAAACACAGGAAAGGCCTGCTTAAAACAGGTGGGAGGTGCTCTTCTCATTTCTTTTCCTCCTGACTTCTCACTTCAGACCACTTTTAGTCTCCCTGTGGCATCTAAAAGGGATCTTCGCTGTCAGGATAGGGAGTCTTGGAAGCTTGAGGTTAATAATTTGGGACTGAAATACTTGATAGCCATATCTGGTTACTCTCAGAGACATTTAATCCTTTTTAGATTTAAGGCATGGCCAAATGAAGTCTTGTGGATAACTGCAAACTCTGAAGAAAACAGCCTTAAGACTTCTCTGTCTTAAGACTTTTGCTGTGGGATTTGGCCCCTTAGAAAACATGTTTTTGCCATGCCGGTCTCAGTCAGTCTAGCTACACAGGTCCTTTTTTAAAAGTCTATCTAAAAAAGTATTATGGGTCAGTGTGCCTGGGATTGTAAACATTTGACCAGTGATTGTAAAGCTCGATCTGGAAAATGAGATGTTTGATACTAAAAGTAGATACAAGTATAGTTATTTATAGAGGATTGAGAAAAGAGGGCTTTGGAGGGCTGATCTTTAGAGGTTGACATTAAATACCTGAACCACCTGATTGCTCAAGGCCAGTCACCTCCCATGGAGCACGTCTATGGAAGGTATCCTGTGTCACTGATGGAACAGAGGAAGATCTGTGTGCTCCTGGCTTACATGCTGATTTAGGGGACTTCAGAAGGGCTGAGGAATAAAGGACTGAAACTTGTTCACCCCCAGGCACTTATAACAGGCTGTTTTAGCAAGACAGGATTAGAAGCAGCTCAGAGCCCCTCTACCCTTCAGTTTCCAGAAGTAGAAGGAAAAAAGGAGCAGGCATTGGCCCTGTACAAAATGAAGAATGGATGAAAGTTCTCAGTTTAATTAATCTGGGAGAAGCAGTACCATAGGCCTCATTGCTTCTTTCCCGAGACTGGGTCAAGCTGGGGCCCTCGAGGAGCTGACAGTATTTACCTGGCTATGTATTTGCTTATGTCAGGTCTGGGCTATTGCATATATCTCCCACCCTGTCTCCTTATTCAAATAGATTGGCAGCCAGTTTATGCTTTTCCAGGGTTAAGAGAGAGGTTTGATATAATCTTTGATCATTTTCACATTTTGTGTCTAATTTGCCTAAGTCTAGAATTACATATACGTCAAATCTTTTAAAAAAATTTTAGCCATATTTCCCTAGTGCAATAGTTGACCTTGTACAAAGAATATCCAAGGACGTGGGCTTGGGATAAAGGAAGGATTTAAAAAAAATGAGTCAAGTATTTTTAAATTTGGAAAATACTTATAATAGTTATTTTTTAATCTAACTTATTCTTATTTATGAGTACCGCCTATCCAATGCTTATTATTTCCATCAATTTGATTATAATTTATTTCCCATTATCTTCTTTAATTTAGGTATAGTAAATATTTAAAAATTAAGTTTAAAGATGAGTTAAAAATGGGGCAGAAAGTAAATATAAATCTTTCTTTGGACAGACATGGAAAAACAATAAAAGGGGCAGCAGAAATACTATTTTTTTTCTGCTGTTTGCTTGGAAAATAATGCTTCCTATTCTTTCAATGTCATGAGAACCATGACTTCATTATCACTCTAATATAGATTTTTAAAGATACTCAAGAAATACTTTAAGAACTGTGAAAATAATGCTGACTATATCTTCAATCTTCTGGGAAAGTTATCATTTATGCAAGAAAAAAGGACAGCATGGCATTGCTGTGATGCCCTTGTGCATAATCATGCTCTGAGGTCACAGGGTTCTCAAAAACTAAGTCCAGCCTCAAGGTTCTCAGCTGCAAAAACTGTGGTATTTGTCTGACTTAATCTTTGCCTCTAAGAATACTGATCCAAGTTAATAAAACACTTTGAAGCACTAGAGTATGTAAAGTGCTATACCGATTGCTGTGGTAAATACTGAGGCAAGCCAGGCATAAAGTTTGTCTTCCAAGAGCACTGGAAATAAGATACACAAAAGCAGACCCAAAGTACAAGGCAGAATGTTTTAAAGCTGTAACACTAGAAAACATTAAATAGGAGAGCTTGGATGGTGGAAAGATTGTTTCTGTCTGGAAGGATGGTAAAAAGGCTTCCTGGAGGAAGCCATATTTGTGATAGAAAAGAACTGAAAAGATGAACATTTATTTTAAAGGCATCGCCAGTGATGGTGGGGAAGGGGTGGGTACGAAGAAGAACCTCTGGGGATGTAGGAGAGCTGTGTGGAGGCCCACATGTGATGGCCCTGAGGGAAGAGAGGATGGGGTGACTTGACTTCCTGAACCTTGTAACATATGCAGTGACCTCACAGGAGAGCCGAAGTGCTGCCAGCCAGTACTGACCCCAATCTAGAACCGAATACCGTGCAAAAGGGGGAGAGAGAGGAAGGAGGAGGGTAAATCCGTGACTGTGTGGCTGATGTTGACAGGCTTGCAGGGTCACTCAGGATGAGAGGAGGGCAAGGATTCGTGTTCCTTAATTAGGTTGCTTTTCTTCGTGGAAAACTTTCTCTCAAATCATGGGACCTTTTACCTGGAGTTTAGGGAGGTTTTTCCCCAGTAAGTTTTTCCTAGAGTTCCCAAAATTTTATCTGACTGGGTTATGAAATTTGATTTTGAGAAATCTGACTTCTTCAGCCTTTCCAGTTTGATCAATTAAGTGCCCCATTCTGTAAACCTCCTTCTGTGACTATCATTTCTTCCATCTGAATGTTTTCTTCTTTTTCTTACTATATTTATTATATGTCATAATTCCTGACCTCTTTCCATTCTCCAAGGAGTATTCCTAATGTTGTTTTAGTGATTTTTGTTTACAGTGCACTGCTATGTAGAAAGTAAAAAAGTAGGGCATGAAGAGTAATTGGATCAGCTTAACTCTCAAAAAGAAAACAAAAATAGTTGTCAATAAATGAGTTGATATTGATGTAAAATTCCATTTTACTTGTCATCACTTATAGTATTTATGCTTATAGCTCTATGTATGTGTGTATATACCAAAATATATATGTACACAGATACACATATTTATAGGCACAAACACATATGTTAATACATATATATGGAAAATAATAGAAAATGGAGAGGAAATTAATGTTTAATTAAATACTTTGATTCAAAGATCAGTGACAGAATTTGCTGTAAGATGGTAAGAGCTGGAGGCAGAGCTACATTGGCACATGGGTCTAACAACGAAGCACGTGGCACTTCTGTTACTGCCAGCTGCCTGAATATGTTCTTCACAATGCAGGTCATTGACAAGTAGGCTGTGACATGAAATAACTTGTGTTTTTAACAGGAATATAGAGAGGCTAATCAGAAATGCAATTGAAAAGGGTGACTTAACTTACTATCAGTCTATGACAGTGCAATTGCAAAAAAGTTGGAATAAGTTTTTATTAAGGTAGTCGGACTTTGAATACTCTGTCTCTAAACGAGGAGTTTTAAATACTTGGTGCTTTTAAAAATATTTTTAAAGCAGTGGATTGATTTCTGAGCAATGCTAGGCTACTCTAAATGTCTCAAGAGATTATCATTAGTTTTATTGTGGTTTAGTTGTCAGTCCTTTGATAAACAGGTTCAAATTTTCCATAATTGTAAGAAATTTTTGAAAGTTCTAGTTTATTGATTGAAGAAACAGGGATATATAATTGCACTGAGGCCTAACTCGAGCGTCAGTAATATTTTTTTAAAAAAGGACATTCTATAGACTGATATGTTTTGAAAATAATTATCTAGATTGTTGTAGTCTACTTTTATAAAAGTTTTAGAAGATAGCTAAATTTAGACTTTTGTAGTGAGAATAGTCAATGAACACTAATGAAAGGAACAGGGGCCAAACTATTCAGAGTTATGAAACTTTGAAGAGTTCAATTTGAAAAAATAAAAGTACCCACTGATGACAGAAGCCAAAATTTGTGTAAAATGTTTGGGGGAAATGGCTCACCTTGGGAGTGGGCATCATGTTGGTTTAGAATCAGACAAATCTGGACTCCAAATCCAGTTCCACCACCTACCTACCAGCCTCATGACTTTAAATTAGTTAGCCTGCTGGAGCTCTTTCTCTTTCAATGAGTGGGGAAAGCAATGATTGTCAGGTCAAGGCTTTACCAATAATAATTTATCAACAATAATAATGATAGTTAGGGTTGCAAAATAAATACTGCAGTTGCCCAACTCAGCCTGTGACCTAACCTATGGAAAATAGAGTCTTCTATGAAGTGAATACTATGGTGAAAATCCTATAATTTTCAGACCACCTTCTCTATCTGATGCAGGACCCCTTTATTGTCATTTTCTCTGAGGGTTGCTCTAACCTCTGCTTTCCTGAAGACTTCTAAGGATGGGAAAACTCACTACATTTATTCTTATTATATGTAGCTCTGCTGTAGAGAAGTTCTTCCTTGGGTTTTAGTTAGAAGTATGAAGCGAAAATATCTTGTCCCATTTATTAGATTCACCAGAATTGACAATGGCATAGTAATCATGATTGACCTCTTGTTGATTTTATTATTATAATACTTCAGTGTTGTGCACTTGACCAATTAGTCATTCAGTGCACCATGCAGCAAACTACTGCTTTTGGAAACATTCCCATTTAGTGGTGTGATATAGATTAACCAGGCAAAAGTCCTAATTTTAATATTTCTCTCATCTTATGCTCTTTGGTCACATATTTGAAATTATGAACCTCAAAGTGAGATATTTTTGGGATAGTGATGAAGAGTTCTATGGCATTAGGTGGTATATACCATTGTTCAGAGTCTTATTAACCTTGTTCATTTCATATCTCTTATTAAGTGATGGTGGTTAATATGCTATCTTTTTCCAGTCCAGAGTCTTCCACAAAAAAAAATCTGGCAAGGAGGATGCATTTTCTTTAACAACTCTGTGGAGGCAATTGAGGGGGATGGAGGAAAAGATGGCACAGTGCGTCCCTGGTTCCAACTACCAGAAAATCTGTTTTTGAACTTAAATGGCACTATCAAAGTAGACTTTTGGGGTCATGGTGAGGTTGTTTTGGATTAGCTGACAGGACTTCTAACCCCAATTAAAAACATGAGATTTCTGTCCTACTTCTGTCTGGTGAGAGCCCTGAGAGTGGGAGATATGTCTAGATTTGAGAGGACTCTGCTCTGAGCTGCTGGGGTGTCATATGCCCGTAGTGGGACCCAGTCTGAGCATGTGAAACCCAGGAGAAGATGAGGAACAGCACTCAGTAAGAGATCCTGCAAATGTTAGCAGCCCAAACACAGTGGGAAACATTTCATTTAGCATTATCTGTGAAACCCAACGCTTTTAACATAGTGATTGAAATCTTAGGGTAATACTTCCTGTGGGCTTGCAGGACACTTGATCTTGCTTAGAGGATGCCAATATTTCATGCTTTCCTGCCTGGATTCATATAGTCCTTTATTTTTCATACCTGGCTGTGAGGATAATATTAGCTGGCTGCCAGGACAAGAAAGCACAGTAAGCATAGTGATGTGGGTCCAGATAAAAACTAAGTCGCTGTGGCGAGATCTCTGTTTCTATTTGGTCAGCTGCATATCATTGTTCCCTTTGACTTCAAATGGTGACACACCTATACTTAGCATAATGAAGAGGGAAGACTCAGAGTCTTATTGGTTCTAGACCTTGACCTTTGATCTCAAGTTTCTAGGGAGGAGCCTCTTTTTTATATGCTGTGCTTGGAAAAATTTTAGAAACATGTTCATCTATAAGAATACTTAAAAATTTGGGCTGTATTCATGGAACTACATTCTTACTCTTTCCCTTACTTAAAAGCTAGGGGTTTGAATTAGATCAGGGACTGTTTTGTTCCACCTGTTGTGCTCTACCTATGTTCTGAAATATTTTGTAAACCAGGCCAACTGTGTTTATTAAGTAATGAATCATTTTTCCTATGTTAATGATAAAAAAACATACAGTTGCTAGCCAAAGTTCCCAATGCGTACAAATTACTTTCCCTCTACACCTGTTAATGATCTCTTCCAATGAAAAGATTAAATCATTCGTAGACCTATACCACTTCGTTTAGCCTTATTCTCAGATCTCCATTACTGCCTCCACAGGCCCAGGGACCCGAAATTTGGTCATCTTTGAAGATAAGTTATCTGAGATTCATTCTACTGCTGATGTTATGTGACTCCATAACTAAGTTTGTGTTCTAATTTATCCTTGTGGATAGTGCATCCGTGGCCAAGGAAGGCATCAAAGCATCCCACTAGCCATTATTCATTAATCATAATTCATTATTCATTAATGATAGCAGAAATTGCACATGAGTGTTACTTTTCCAAATGTTGAGATGTGGTTGCTTTCTAATAATGCTTTTCCTACTTACTGTTTAGACTTTATTTTTGACTCACTAACTATGAATAAGTCCTGTGTTCCTGAAGGGTCCAAAGAACCTAAGTGCTGTTACAGCTCAGGAAACATCTCCAGGGAAGTACTGAGTTACCTCAGCAGAGAAATGTTTGCCATCATCATTGATGCAGCCATTTCCCTGGGAGAGGTCCTCATCTGTTGATTTGGAAGAATATGCAGCTAAATTTGAGAATCATTCTTCTCCCCAAGGGGTCTCTCACCTTAGTGGGTATCAGCATCTCCTGCACAGTTTGTTAAAATGTAGATTGCTAGGTGTCCCTCAGAGTTTCTGCTTGAGGAGGTCTGCGCCAGGTCCTGAGTTTCCATTTCTAACAGGTTCTCTGTGCCATACTCTGTCATTCAACCATCCATTTCTTGTGTGTGTGCAATGATACTGGACACTGGAAAGACAGTGGCCTGCTTTCTCTAATAAGGAATTTTAACTTCTTTTTTTCATCCATAATACTGTCTTGGCCCTTGCCCACTGCCCAGTCGTGATCCCAGCCGAGGTTGACTCAGCACCTGTCAGTCCCGGATTGGATTGACTGCACAACTACAACATCCTCTCTTGGTTCCCCTGCCTGGAGGCACATGCTCATTGGAAGCAATGGTGAGTGCCCTCTCCCCAGGCCAAGTTCTGGTGTAATACAGAAACTGTGTGACTTGAACAGGCCACTTAATGTGTCTAATCCTTAGGTTCCTTTTTGACTCATGGAAAGGTCTCCTGATGGCAGATGAAGCTTGGGAGTGAACACTCATAAGTTATTCTGTATCCAGTAGTCATAGGAAGAGCTTCTGTGGTTCTAATAATGCTTTTCCTACTTCCTACTCACTTTGCTTTCAAGAACCGGTGGTGGGGCTGTGGCCATAGGGCAACACAGAGGCCTGAAGATCTTCAGTGATGTGTGCATTGACAGTCAGGAGCCATCCCTCTCCCTGGGCTCCCACGTGTCAGCCCTGTACTGTGTTCGTACACCAGCTCTGCACTTAACCCATTCTCTTCTGTAACTACACACTCAACTTGGATGATCTCATCCAATTTCTTGGCGTCAAATACCATCTACACAGGGATGACTCCATGTGTCTGGCCTTGACCTCTCTTCCAAGCTCCAGACTTATATGTGTATCCTGCTGCTTACTCAGCATCTCCCCTTGGATGTCTAATAGCCATCTAAATTTAATAGGCTAAAGATTGATCCTTCATAGCCACCCCTGCATAACACTGCCCAAAAAGAAAAGTTTGGGCACTATTTCTCAGGTTGAAACCCAAGCTTATGCTAGATTTCCTCCTTTTTCTTCATCTCTCCCATCATATCCATAAATAAGTCTTGAGATTTTTAAAAATATATTTTGAATCTACATATTAAATCTACAATGCTACTGCTTAAGATCAAATCACTATCATTTCTTTGCTGGATACTACAGTGATCACCTAATTGGACTTTTTGGTCCATTCTTACCCTTCTGTATTCTTCACATAGGAGCTATAGTGACCTTTCTAAATTTGGTAAACTTCTTTCTGTTCTTCCTGTTTAGAAGCCTCCAATTGCTTCCAATTAAAATTCAAACTTCTTACCATAACTTTTAAGACCTTATATCAGTAATAATCACTGTGTATCATAATCAGCTAAAGAGCTTTTTAAAAATGTAGATTCCTAGATACCAAGCCCAGAGCTACAGATTAATTTGGTCTGCGGTAAGGCTCAGAATAAGTAGATTAAATGCTGCTCCAGATCATTCTAATATACAACTGGGCTGTGAATCATTGTTCTTTCTAAGAACCTTTCTGGGAATGAGAATCCCATGAAGGGTTTGTGTGGATAAAGGGAAGAAAGATATAAACCATTTCACCCCAGGAACGTTCCATTGTCATTAATCCATAGTGAACTTGCCCAGGGCTGAAACCCATTGTCAAGACAGCTTGTTAAAGCATAGACTTCTGGGGGCCGCCTTGAGGTTTCTGATTCACCAGATCTGTAGAGGGACCTGAGAGGTTTCTACTACATTTTGAGAACCATTGTTCTACAAGATCTAGTTTAAGCATACTTCTGTGATATAATTTCCTTGCTCACTATATTCAACCACTTTGGTCTTCCTTTTGTCTTTTAAACAATCCAAATTTTTCTTATCTGTGGCCTTTTGGAAATGCTGTTTCTTCTGCTCAAAATATTTTTTTCTTTCTTTCCTTTTTTTATTTTGGTATCATTAATATACACTTACATGAGCAACATTGTGGCTACTAGATTCCCCCCATTATCAAGTCCCCGTCACATACCCCATTACAGTCATTGTGCATCAGTGTAGTAAGATGCTATAGAATCACTGCTTGTCTTCTCTGTGCTATACTGCCTTCCATGTGCCCACCCACCCCATATTATGTGTGCTAATCGTAATGCCCCTTTTTCTCCTTATCCCTCCCTTCCCACGCATCGTCCCCAGTCCCTTTCCCTTTGGTAACTGTTAGTCCATTCTTGGGTTCTGTGAGTCTCTGCTGTTTTGTTCCTTCAGTTTTTTCTTTGTTCTGATACTCCACAAATGAGTGAAATCATTTGATACTTGTCTTTCTCTGCCTGGCTTATTTCACTGAGCATAATACCCTCTAGCTCCATCCATGTTGTTGCCAAAGGTAGGATTTGTTTTCTTCTTATAACTGAATAATATTCCATTGTGTATATGTCCCACATCTTCTTTATCCATTCATCTACTAATGGTCACTTAGGTTGCTTCCATTTCTTGGCTACTGTGAATAGTGCTGCAATAAACATAGGGGTGCATATGTCTTTTTCAAACTGGGATCCTGCATTCTTAGGGTGAATTCTTAGGAGTGGAATTCCTGGGTCAAATGGTATTTCTATTTTTAGTTTTTTGAGGAACCTCCATACTGCTTTCCACAATAGAACAAAGAACTAATTTACATTCCTACCAGCAGTGTAGAGGGTTCCCCTTTCTCCACATCCTTGCCAACATTTGTTGTTGTTTGTCTTTTCGATGGTGGCCATCCTAACTGGTGTGAGGTGATATCTCATTGTGGTTTTAATTTGCATTTCCCTGATGATTAGTGATGTGGAGCATCTTTTCATGTACCTCTTGGCCATCTGAATTTCTTCTTTGGAGAAGATGTCTGTTCAGATCCTCTGCCCATTTTTTAATTGGATTACTTGCTTTTCCTTTGTTGAGGTGCGTGAGGTCTTTATACATTTTGGAAGTCAACCCCTTATTGGATATGTCATTTATGAATATGTTCTCCCATACTGTAGAATGCCTTTTGTTCTTCTGATGGTATCCTTTGCTGTACAGAAGCTTTTTAGTTTGAGATAGTCCCACTTGTTCACTTTTGCTTTTGTCTTCCTTGCCCATGGAGATGTGTTCATGAAGAAGTTGTTCATGTTTATTATCCAAGAGAGTTATGCCTATGTTTTTTTCTAAGAGTTTTATGGTTTAATTACTTACATTCAGGTCTTTGATCCATTTCGAGTTTACTTTTGTGTATGGAGTTAGACAGTAATCCAGTGTCATTGTCTTGCATGTAGCTGTCTAGTTTTGCCAACATCAGCTGTTGAAGAGGCATACATTTCCCCATGGTATGTCCATGGCTCCTTTATTGTGTATCAATTGACCATATATGCTTGGACTCTCTATTCTGTTTCACTGGTCTGTGGGTCTGTTCTTGTGCCAGTGCCAAATTGTCTGATTACTGTGGCTTTGTAGAAGAGCTTGAAGTTGGGAAGCAAGATCCCTTTGCTTTAATTCTTCCTTCTCAGGATTGCTTTGTCTATTCAGAGTCTTTTGTGGTTCCATAGGAATTTTAGAACTATTTGTTCTAGTTCATTGAAGAATGCTCTTGGTGTTTTGATAAGGATTGCACTGAATCTGTAGATTGCTTTAGGCAGGATGGCCATTTTGATGATATTAATTCTACATACCCAAGAGCATGGGATGAATTTCCATTTATTAGTGCCCTCTTTAATTTCTCTTAAAAGCGTCTTGTAGTTTTCAGGGTGTAGGTCTTTCACTTCCTTTGTTATGTTTATTCCTAGTTATTTTATTCTTTGTGATACAATTGTGAATGAAATTATTTTCCTGATTTCTCTTTCTGCTGGTTCATCAGTAGTATATAGGAATGCAACAGATTTCTGTCTATTAATTTTGTATCTTCTGCTCAAAATATTTTCTAAACTCATCATTTGGGTCTTTAATTAGATTTCTTCAAAAAAGGCTTTTCCTGGCCATGTGTCTTGCCAATAGGTTTCTGCTCCAAAAAAGTTCACTATGGATTCAGTGTGATGAAAGAAATGACAGAAGAATGTTCTAGGGGTGAAAGGGTTATAGCCAACTTTCTTTCCAGGGTGGCAGGTCAATCACTACAATCCCATTCACTCAGAGTAAGTCTGCATACAGCAAGCTGGCCTCTGCCTCTGGGCCTCTTTACCTGCACAGCTGTCCTCTGGGCCTCTCTGCCTGCACAGCTGTCCTCTGGGCTTCTGTCCTCAGTGCTGCCACCACTCCAGCCTCATCTCTGCTCTCCTCCAGCCTTGCAGCCATGCCAGTGTGTTCCCCAGAGCACTGGGCAGGGTTCTTTATGTAGAGTCAATAACAGTGCATTGCCTACACATGTGTAGTGAGCCAGCCAACCAGGGCCAGGTGAGACTCCTGGCCACAGGAACCTTCACTTTATCTACACCATGTCAGCTAAACCAGAAACCCTAGTCACTTTACACTGTATGTATTCTTAATCTTATTTTTAGTCATTATGGTCATCTCAAATTTTTCTTGAACTTATTTTTTTACATTTATCAGGGCATGGCTCTCTCTGCTGAGGACAAGAACTCTTTATCCTGCCTGGTCTTGAACAATGCTTGGTGCACCATATATGCTGAAAAAGCATTGATTGTAGAAGATGGAATGGCGCTAGTGGAATGGGGAATTGAGTAACATTTTCGAAAGGATTAATTATAAATCTTTCTCTTACGTTTACATTTCCCTGTACTTTTTGCAAATGAAAGGAGTGCTATGAACTTGAAAGTCTAAGGTTCCTAAGATTTCATACAAATCAACTCTATCCTGAATAGTGTTTTGATGCTGTGGTTTTCAAAACTAAGCCTTCGTTGCCTTTCATTTTCTATCTCCTCTTTTGTTACATATGAGCTAGTGAAGGTACAGTATTATCTTGACCCAAACTCACACTGAAGTTCAACACCATATAGAGATAGGTGTGTCTCTTAAATTATTTAACTTGTGTTAGCAACAGAAATCAGCATTACAACTTGTTGCTTAAGAAAAAAAGAACTTTTAAAAAGACATTAGGAAAAGATCATTCTTTGGACTAGTTCATTGGAAGAAAATAAAGTACATTCATATACTAACTTCTCAGTTGAGCTTGTTACTGTAGCAATCTGTAATTCTTTCTGAGTGCTGGTCACACATAAGTTTTTTTGTTCAATGCCTTTTCCCCCATGCTAAACTAGAAACTTCATGACAGTTGAAACTGTGTTTGTAGTACTGACACTTGTATCCACAAAACCAGGTACCATGCCTGATATATGGTAGGCACACAATCATTATCTAATGAATTCCTGAATGAAGACACAGGATGTAAGATCCATGGCACTCTAATCTGCTTGCTATCACCTTCCATTCTCCTTGTTTCATGTTACTTGCATAAATGCTTCCTCCATGTAGAATCCCTCCCTTCCTTCCCCCTTGGTTTCCAGAACTCTGCCTTACAACTTCTCATTTCTTTCTGTGGTTTCTCCTTGGTGTGGAGCATTATAAAGGTTTTCAAGCCAAGTATGGAAAGCTGTGCCTCCGGAGTTCCTCTTGACTTCTTTTAGACAAGTGCTGGTTTTTCCCACTTTTGGGTCTTGTGGTAACTCCCAGGATTCTTTATATTCCTGTGAGTGCATTCTCTCTTTCTCCACTTCATAGAAGGAAACAGGCTGATTGACATTTGGATTGAACTTGGCTGAGTCATTCTTTCATTCAATAAGTATTTATTGGGTACTTACTATGTGCTACATACTTGCAGTGCTGAGACTGCAACAATGAGCAAGGAAGGCATAGTGTTTGCCTCCATGGAGTTTAGGTAAATTGGGACATAGAGACATTAGGTTTTTAAAAGTCACCCACCTGAGTAAGTAAAGATAAATTAGCATACATGCTATAAAGGATAGGGACATTGCTTTATGAAATAAATAACAAGGTGTTTTGCCAATGGGTTTCAGGCCCAGGCAAGTTCACTGTGGATTCAGTGTGACCAAAGAAATTGACAGCAAAACATTCTTGGTGTGAAAGGGTTATACCCAAGTTTATTTTCAGGTGGCAGGTCAGTCACTAAAATCGCATCACTCAGAGCGAGTCTGCATGCAGCAAGCCGGTCTCTGCCTCTGGGCCCCTCTGTCCGCACAGCCATCCTCTGGGCCCCTCTGTCCGTACAGCTGTCCTCTGGGCCTCTCTGCACAGTCGTCCCACACAGCCGCCCTCTGGGCCTCTGTCCTCGATGCTGCCACCACTCCAGCCTCTGCTCTGCTCTTCTGCAGCCTTGCAGCCCTGCCACCATGTCATGCCCAGAGCACTGGGCAGAGCACTTTTTATATAGTCAACAGCCATGTATTGCCCACAGGTGTGCAGTGAGCTAGTCAGCCATGGCCAGGTGAGAATCCTGGCCACAGGAACTCTCATTTTATCTACACTAGGTCATCTGATCTAGCCTACAGGTTAGGAAGGTTTCCCTGAGGAAATGGTAGGCTGTTTTTAAGGATGAATAGGAATTCCTTAGTGTGGGGAAAATGGAAGTTCCTATAGTCAGGATCCTCACCTGATGCTAAAGTACTTGATGGTGTAATTGGCCTACTACTAGGCTAATGCTTCCACACCTGCTGGCAAATAGCTATTATTGACTGGGTCAGTGCATAAAGAGCTTTGCCCAGTGCTCTGGGTGGAGGCAGAGTTGGAGGTGGATTATGGACCTGCAGACTGCTGGATGTAGGCATGATTCTAGTGCTTGACCTACTGCTGTGAAAATAAAGCCAGGTATAAACTCTTTTACCCCCAACACATTCCACTTTCATTTCTCAGTCTCACTGAATTCATAGTGAACTTGCCTGAGGCTGAAACCCTCAGGCAAGACACCTAGATAAGTTGCTTGTTGAACACATTTTGGAAAGTGAGAGAACAGAGAAACCACAGGGGCAGAGTATCAAGGTTGGCTGAGATAAAATTTTACTTTCAGGAGAAAACTAATGGGTCATAGTGGTCCACTGGAGCTACCATAGATGTTTAATCATCATAATAATAGTATTCAAACCTGTTAGCACTGGCTATTTTGTGCCAGTCATAGATCTGTCCTTTACAGGATAATCTAATCCTGACAGCAGTTCCCATTTATGGATTAGGAATCCAGAGAATGGAATGTCTTGTACTGTGTTTCATGGAAGATCTAGATACCTGTGCTTTTGATTGTTATCTATGTAATCTTGGTCTCTGTGGAGATTCCTAATATTTTAGATAACTTGGGCAACTTGAATTTAAATATAGACACACACAGATCTGTCTTTATGTGAGTATTCCATATCTGTATACATAGGTATACAAAGGTGTATGTTTATGTAAAATAGTCAATGGGAGTATTTAGGTGTGTGTATATATAATACATGTGTATATGTATTCATTAGTGTCTTCTGAGGCTGAAAACTGAATCTAAGTGTTTGAAATCAAGCAATTTAACTATGAAAAAGTTGCTGGATGGGATAGATAGAAGAGGACTAGTTATTTATAAGTGCAACTTACCTGTTTTCTATCAAATCTGGGTGTCTAATTGCAGCAGTTGAGTGAATTTCATTCGGGCAAGTGAAAATCTGTATCTGGCCCTATCCTGTGCAGCTAAAGCAGCTCATCTCCACAGGAGCTGCTTAGAGCTTTACTAGCACACCCTGAGCTCCTTCTGCCAACTTTTCTCAAGCCAGCCAGGGTCACAGTAGGGCCGGGTTGCAGGGACTGTGGTCTGTGCGAGGCCAGGGAAGGGGCTAGTGAGCTGGCCAGCCGCCCAGGTGCTAGTGAAGGGAAGCTGTGGAGCAGGGCAGCAATTTCCTGCTTGGGGTAAAGCCCTAGAAGGCTGGTGCTGGCTTGTCCCAGACTCAGATTCTTTTGTGATAACTCACTGCCCCCTTTCTCATACCCCCACGTTTCTCTCAGAGGGGGAATTTGATTTGTGCTATTCACAGGTACATGGGATGAATTAGGGAATCATGAAGACCCTCCACTCCCTTGACCTCCAGCTTATAGTCATTTTGCCTGGAATTTCTACTATTAGAAAATGCAAATATCATACTCTTTAGTTATGAATTTCTAGCTTAGGTCAAATCACATTAGCAATTGCACACTTGCTCCTGAAGGGGAGATGGGAGAAAAGATAGGTGAGGGGGCACTGTGAACCTGAATCCTGCATCAGGAAGGGTGTGAAGGGTTGAGCAATGCCT
Source organism: Manis javanica (assembly GCF_040802235.1). Taxonomy (NCBI): domain Eukaryota; kingdom Metazoa; phylum Chordata; class Mammalia; order Pholidota; family Manidae; genus Manis; species Manis javanica. The sequence goes on from NC_133160.1 coordinate 115,910,268, forward strand.
GGGAAAACATACCATCAGGAAGGAGACGCTGCAGAAAGGAAAGGCTGCAAGTGTTCTGTTCTTCAAGTCTGATCTTGACTTTGTTTCTCTTTCTTTGGAGTGTGAAGCCAAATAAATTGAGCAAATCTATTCCTTTAAGTTCCTTTCAATATCACTTCTATCAAATGTGATTGAACTATTCCACACTAAAGAATGGCTGATAAGCTAATTTTCTGAGTTATGCTGAACTGTCCTAACAGTTTTTGAAATAATTGTCATGCCTTAGTGGTGGTTTTATTTATTTTTTATGTCCAGATGCCGATGCCCCTCTAATATTTGGTGGAGTTTCATGGAGAAATCTGAGGACGGGTTTTCCTAAGTTCTGTCAGGGTGGTAGAGCACTTCTAGTTCAAGACGCATCTGCTCACTGCTTGCTTCTGGGACTTTGATTCGATCCATGTGCTTCTCTGTGGCTTGGCCAGCATGGAGTGTTCCTCATCAGTGAAGTGGGATCTCCCAGAGGAGGAGCATTTGCTCTAATTAAATAGGAGTGGGATACTGAGACCCTGTCTGCTTTGACTCCTAATAATATGGAGCAGGCTCTCTTCCCTGTGGGTCCCCACTGGAGCTGTGGGCACCTTCACAGGGAAATGTAAAGGCCTGCGTGTCCTCCCAGGGTTTCAGGCACAGAGCTACCAGGTCTTTGGCTGGTACAGAATCATTCCTGCTGTCTTACAGATGAGGGAACAGATGCCAAGAGAAGCTGAGTGATGAAGTCAGTGTCAGACATTTCTAATTAGCAGCAGGGAAAGAATTGGAACCCGGGTCTCACAACTCCCCATTCCAGGCCTTTCCCTACCTAGCACCTGGTTAGGAATCCAGAGACTTCCGACAGGTCTTAGGGCAGCTTCCTAGGCTGTCCACTTCTGTTTGTTGCTTCTCCTCAGCTAACTCAAATGCTTGGTTTGGCAATATAAAATTATCCATTTCAGTATTTTATTTTAGCTGGCTGCCCTATGTCAGCTTCTCATGAAGCATGACAGTTATGTACTTGAGAAAATACGTATCACACTAATAACTGACGCTTTATTTAATAACAATGCAGAGAACATGCTGGTGAAGGGCACAGACTCTGGAGTTAACAGTATGAATCCTAGTTTACCATATACTAGGCATACAACCATTCTCTCATTTCCTCACTAATAAAATGGTAATAATAATAATACTAAATTAGTTTCATAAAGTTATTGTGAGCAAGAAATAATGAGTCATACAAGTATTTAAAATACTGTTTTAAAGTTTACAACATAGTGAGGATTTCATATTTAATCTTAAACTTTAAGCTCTTAGTACAGTGGCTGGGATGTGATAAATATTAAAAAGTTAATGATCATCATTACTATTCTTTCTAGATATGCTCACCTTCTATAGTTTACTACTAATCCAGCTATGTCATTGCTTCAACTTTAAAAATTGTAGAACATAGTCAACATGTACTTGTTTAGAAAGAGTTGTGCTGCTTTTACCAACAGAACAGCAGATCTGTGATGGTTCTGAGTCTCAGGTGCATGTAGGTACCTACGTAACTTCCTGCCTGGCCTCCTCCCTACCCATCCTTCTTCCCTTTTTCCTTTTGTTGAAGTCTCTCCCATTTACTTACTTCTGTAAGGACTTACAGAGATCACATATTAATACAATGCCAGCTAAGTCATTCAAGGAAAATTCAGAACAGAAGCTATGTGAAGGAAGCTAAAATCTATTCAATTTTTAAATTGTCTTGCCAATGGGTTTCAGCCCTGGGCAAGTTCTCTATGGATTCAATGTGACCAAAGAAAATGACAGCAAACGTTCTTTGGGGTGAAAGGGTTTATTACCCGGCTCTCCCAGCAGTAGGTCTAGCACTAGTGTTTCTGCCTCCACCCAGAGCACTGGGCCTAGGTCTCTATATAGCGCAATAATAGCTTACTGCCTAAAGGTGTGGAAGTGGTAGCCTAGCAACAGGCCAGTTACATCATCAGGTGGTTTAAGTTCAGTGAGGATCCTGGCTATAGGAACCCCAACTTCCCCACACTCTACCCCTCCAGGATTCTCTCCTTACAATCTGCATGATTTCAATCTTCCACAATGGTCCCTGTGCGAGAAACCTGGAGCACTGTAACCAGATTCCGTAACAGCAACAGAGGATAACAACAACTTAGAAATAATAACAAAAATTTAGATACAACAAGATTTTGATACAGGTAACAAAAATTATAATAATCCTTAAGCCAGAGGAGGTTCCTAATAATGAAAATTATAATAATCCTCAAGCAAGTGGAAGTTCCCAATCCACAAAGACCTTAGGGGCCATAAGACACATGTTTTAATGACACCAACATAGGCAAATCTTGTCCATCAGGTAGGATGCATGCAAGAGAGTTGTCCTGTGATAGGACTGTAGAAGGAAGGGGGACCCTTCCAGGTCTAGTATACCATACTTTTACTACTTTCCCTGTGGGGGTTACTGAAGGATCTATATATAGTGCTACTGGAGGTGCATGCACTGGCCATAATGATAAAACAAAACTCCCCGGTAAGATGCTCCTACCTTCTGGCTGTTCAGGATATACTACTGTGACCTTTGGGGGCCACTCTGCTGTTATTCCAGGAATACACAGGGGGACCCCATCCAGGCCTTGTCCCCAAGGTGCCAGGAGAGCCAGCCATCGTTGGTCCATGTGTCAAAAGGTCCAAGGCCACATCCACTTAATGGAGTCTCCAGGGTTCCGTGCAGTTGGTGCTGGCAGCAAGATATTATTCTGGTGGCCAAACCTCGGCTTCAGTGATTCTTCCTTGGTTTGTACTTGCAGTTGTATAGGGGAGCCAGCCATATGTGTTAACATGTCTGTGGGGCTCAGGGCTCCCTTTTGGGGTCTCTCGTTCAAACACTGTAGCACGGTCCATAAACGGACTGACCATCCCCGCAGACTATTGGTATCTGACATTAGTCTGGATTTTAACAAGCTATTGTGCCTCTCTATCATGCCTGCTGAGGTAGGACTGTATGTCACATGAAACTTCCATTTGATTCCCAGCTGTCGCACCCATTCTTGCAGTGCATGTGCAGTAAAATGGGTGCCCTGATCACTCTTAATTACCTGTGTCGGCCATAGGCAGCAAAGAGATGCTCCAGGCCTCTTTTGGTCATCTGCTGGTCTGCACAACAGGTAGGAAAAGCAACCAGAAGTCCAGTAACTTTGTTCACACAAGTCATCGCATACTGATATCCTTCTAACACAGGTAGAGGCCCAATACAGTCTATCTGCCACATGATGAGGGGTATAGGCCCCTTAGCTATTGTCCCATATGGCTGTGGAACTCTGTGTAAGTACCTTTTGGAACACACAACACACTCCTGCCAGGCTATACTAACTTCTTCAGAGGTCAAAGGCAAGCCCCACTGATGGGCTAAAGCCCACATCATCTTTTGCCCCACATGCAACAAACGGTGATGTAGCCATTGGGCTATATCAGAGGTAGGTTTTCCTTCTAACTAATGTATCTGGGCCAATTTATCTGCTTCATCATTTCCTGGGGATGCCAGTGGCAAATGACCTGTCACATGGTATATTATAATTATTTTGGTCTGACTACAGGCCCATAAGTCTTGCCACAATTCATGCCCCCAAAGGGGTTGGTGACCAACCAGCCAGTTGGCATGGTACCAGGTTGGTAGCCTCAGGGTCAAGCCCCGATAGACAGCCCAGCTGTTAGTGCAGACAACTATGGGGGAAGGCTCCTGGCTGATCCCAAGCCACACGGCCTGCAACTCTGTCCATTGGCTGCTCTTCCCCTCATCATCTTCCATCCATATTGTCTCAGTCTTAGGATGGAAAGCTGTGGCCCTCCATTTTGGGGGCTGCCCACAGCTGGAACCATCTGTGGACCATCCATCTTCAGATATAGGGGCTCTTCCCTCCTGATAGGGACTCTCTGCTATGAATGGTTCAAAAGCAAGTTCTTCCTGTTTTCACTAGTATATGTCACTGGCCCCAGTAAGTGTTGGAGTTCTTCACTCAAGAGGCTACTAGATAGGGCACTACACTGCTGTAGGTAAGCACCCCACTTGGCTAGTGTAGGCATTTGTGCCACACCACTCCTTGGCTTTTGGGTCCAGTCTCGTACCCACACCAAGATGGGATAGGTGGTTATTACCTTTATCAGGGCCATTCCAGTGATGGGTTCTGTAACCAGCAAGGCATGATACACGGCAGCCAGTTGTTTTTCTATCAAAGAGTATCATACCTCTGCCCCTTTCCAGAGTTGAGACCAGAATCCAATAGGTTGGTGAGTTCATTCAAGCCACTACCAGAGACCTCAGCCATAACCATCTTCAGTGACATGAACATCCAGCTCACAGGGCCTTGATGAATCTATCACATTCAAGGCCTGCACGGCCATGACTGCCCATTTTGCTGAACTAAAGGCAGATGCACATGTCTCATCCCAGTGCCTCCTGACGCCCTTTCATACCAACCAGTATAAGGGCTTCAGAATTTGTGCCTAGTGCAGGATAAATACTCTCCGGTAGCCTAGAAGACACAAAAAACTCCTGTAGCAATGCTACAGTTGTAGAGGTAGGAAAGGCCTGGATTTTATCTATAACTGCTTCTGGTATAACTTTGGTCTTACCCAACCAGATGACCCCCAAGAATTTGACAGACAAACTAGGTGCTTGAACCTTGGTACTGTTAACAGCCCATCCTTTCTCCTGTAAATGTTGCAGCAATCTAGGTACTGCACCTTCTAGATCTGAAAGAGAATTGGACATGAGCATGTCATCATCAATATAATAGTACAGTTGCACCATTGGCGGTTTCTCCCATGTAGCCGAGTCCTGGGCTACAAGTCCATGACAGATGGTGGGGCTGTGGAGGTATCCCTGTGGAAGGAAGGTGAAAGTCCATTGCCATCCTTCCCACATGAAGGCAAACTGTTCCTGACTTTCCTGCTCAATGTCAGTGGAAAAGAAGGCATTAACAAGATCTACCACATAATAGTATGTTCCTAGTTCATGGCTGAGGGTATCCATCAGGCCTGCAATAGAGGGGACAATGGCATGCATAGGGGGTATGACTTCATTCAGTTCTCTGTAATCCACAATCATATGCCAGGAGCCATCTGGCTTTTTTACTGGCCACACAGAAATTGAAAGGACTATGGGTGGGCTTCATAATACCCACCCTTTCCAGCTCCTGGAGAGTTTTTCCAATTTCTTTATGCCTTCCAGGCGGTTTGTATTGTTTGGTATTAGTCACCCGCCGAGGCACAGGCAAAGCTATGGGCAGGTGCCTATCATGTCCCCTCAAAACTGCCTTCACCACATGTACTCTCAGTCTGAACTCACCTGCAGTGGTCATGCAGCCATAGACCCTGCAGGATATCAATCCCCAAAATATACTCAGGGATAGGAGATACATACATGGTATACTCTTTTTTGGGGTAGACACCCTATTCCCAAAGGGATTTGGGCTTGTTTCACTCTGATAACCTTACCCTGTATCCATCTATGATAGTGGGGATCCCAGGGAACCGCTCAGGGTTACCATGAATCAGTGAACATTCAGCCCCTGTGTCCACCAGACTCAGGACATATTGTGTGTTCACTGGTGACCAATGGATAGCTGTTTCAACATATGGCCTCCAGTCTCCCCTTGTTCCCTCAGGGTAGATACCTTGACCTTCCTCTCAGTCAATCTGTGTTCCTGAATCATCTTCCTGTGTGGGCTCTATAAGATAAATTCTAGCTGGAATAAGCAGGCAAAGAGAGGCAACAAAGGGCCAGGTAATTTATTTAAATACCCCCAGGTGATGTTCTCGCGGCCTGGGTACTACAAGTGGGAGAAGTCATGCCCGGTTAGGGAGGTGGGGTGCTTATAAGGGATTAGGAGGGGGAGGAGTGGGCAAGCTATCCTAAGGGGTGATGAGAGGTATGATTGGCTAAAGGTGACATAATAGTCAACTAGAAACTTTTTTCCTTCCAAGAGGGAGGAGGCTGACATCCAGGTCTTAGTTGGCACATCAGGATGGAATTCAGGGAGAGCTGTCCCCTTTCCGTATACGGCACGGACTTTGGGGTCTGGTCTGTTCTCCCCTATGGCATCTCTCTGTTCTTTTTGCATGTCCTTGTTTTTCCTTTCTCCAGCCTAATATTCCAGCCTTTTGGTCATAATGGGCGACGACTCAATCTGGCTACTTCCGGCTGACAAGGGGCATTGTGGGGGTTTGAGGCTGGTATTAGGTTGAAGGAGGGGGTTCAGTGGGAGTAGGTGCGTAACGGTGAAGTAACATCTGGTTGGTGGCGACCTGGGTCATCTGGGTTAGCTGCTGTTGGAGGAACCTGAGGACACAAGGGGCAACTAAGAGTAAATTACAAACTTATTAAGGGACCCAGTAGGGGCATTAGCCAGGCTATTATGGGGGACTGGAATTCTGGATCGAGTTTACATTTCAATGACTAGTATTAGGATTTAGTATAGATAAGACTGCATTATTGAAACAATTCTTTTCTCTAAAATCACCCTTATTTTTATTAGAAGTAGTTAGATTAAGAAAATAATTAACAGTTGGTTTGATTATTTGCATAAGTGCAGCAAGAAGAGCAATTGATTACATGGGTTCTTTTAAATATGCTTTGCTGGAACTTTTTGTAAGGAATTTCAGATTGAACTTTTAAGGGCTTCTTGAAGGCTAGAAAGCCAAGCCAGACTTGCCATCAGGTTGTGCCTGCCATACCTGTGGATGTGGGTGAATTACTCTCTTCTTGAGGTTCCTGCACCTGCCAGGAAGTGACCTTCTTTACTCACCTGGTAAGGCTGCTGGGAACTCTGTAAGCAAGGTACCAGGCCAGTTCTTCCAAGGGGCTTTGTTGGCTTTATAAAGTCAATATTAGTTCCTTAAAGCTGTCTGTTCATATCTGAGTTTACACACGTGTCTCTCAGGTATGACGTTCCAGTCAAAGCCTTGGTAGTATAACCAGTGATTTTAATTGGTCCTCTTACAAGGAAAGCAGGTTCTTATTGAACTTATGCAAATAAACATACTGCCATGAAACATAAAAATACTGAAAGCTTTTAAATTCTTGAGGGGTCAGGTAGAGAGAAAGATAAATGTTTCAATTCTGCTTATAAAAGTATTGTCATTCATGAAACTGTTGTCAGCTTAAGAGAAAAAGCTTAAAACACTTTATCAGCAACATCTGAAACAAAAAGTCACAAAACTATCTTCCTTAGTTCACTTAATCCTATGTAACCAATACCTGTTACTTTAACCTTCAGTGAATACTGAAAAATAGGCTACTGTAAACTGTTATACTAGCATTCTCCAGATTGATACATTTATGAATGTATATTATCATTTTTGGAAATGTGCTTTATAGCACAATTTCTTATTAGGCACAAAATATGTCTAACTTAGCAAACTTTAAGAATTTTGGTTACTACAAAAATTCTCAGGCTGTTTGCATATATATATATTGTTATACATTAATATAGTATTATTAAAGTTTATTTGCTAGGCTTGTTTACTTATTTTTAGCAACTATGCTAGATTACTTACAAAACTTTTACTGAATGTTAGACAAAGCTAAGCTTTTAAGCATTTTACTCCTAAAAGATTTAACAGATAACACTGACCTAAATGACCTTAGGTAAACTTAGGCAGCTGATAACAACAAGGACATGCCTGCCTCAGCTAAACTCAAATTTGCACCCATGCTTAACATTTTTTCTAGATTCTCTGGGAGTTCTAGAATGCTCAATCTTCAAAAGCACTTGTTTTTAAATAAAATATTTTTCATTTATACAACTAAACACACAAACGTACAAACTGAGATGCAATGACTACAGTCAGCAACACTTTTCATATAAAAACATACACAGATAGACAAACCTATACAAAGACTTAAGTTACTGATATACAATTTCTGTCTCTCTTCTCAGCTTCTTGTCTGTGGCTTCTGGAACTAGAGGGCAGGAGGGGCGTGTTTTGGTGGGGGAAGAGGGCAGTGAAGGTGGAAGGAGACGGGGAGGGGTGGTGCAGCCACCAGAAGAGGAGAGCAGGACAATAGCATGGTTGAGAATGCAGGACTTTAAGATGGAGGCGACACGTGGGAAGACAAAGGACTTAGAGATGGTGGTGGAGAGAGGGGGAGGGGATTGCGAACTGAGGGAGGTGGGCAACTGAGGTTTTCTGGCAGATCTGAAAAGGAAGGACTTAGCAGAGTAAGTGGCTGACAATCTTTAACTGGAGATTGGGCTAGAAGAACTTGAGTTATAGAACACTTAACATAAAGGTTTTGACGGGAGTGCAAAGTCCAAAAAGCCTGCACATATGGGATTTCATTCTACTTTCCTCTCTGGTGGCAATAATTAGTTAAGTCGGTGAGGAGACTAAAATCAAAAGTTCCCTCAGGGGGCCAGCGAGATTGGTTGTCCAAGGGATACTGAGGCCCCGCCTCAGAGCAAAGGAAGACTAACTTACGTTTGCGAATTTCCTGGGACAAACAGAGTAGCCAGATTAGAAATGAGACAACACAGTGGGGTCTGAGCCTCTGCTTTCATGGGTTGGTTTCCCATGTCTCCGTTCACTTCCGAAAAAAATCCTGCTGAGAGGAGCACGCCCAGCATCCCAAGCGCACCAAGTCAGGGGAGACAGCCTGGGTGAGGGACATCTCCCCCACCGCAGGGCCAGGGGCGAGTATCCCGGATACTTGCAACGGATGGGCTGAATACCCAGACCTGGACATAGCTACGATTTTGGACGGACCAGGTGAAACAGGAAGGGAAGGAGACCAGGGAAACTGAGGGACTCACCAGAAAATAGTCCACGCAGCGGAGAGCAGGCTGAGGTCCTGGGTCGGGGAAGGAGGGGGTGGGGCCACCTGTGGCCGGTTGGGGCCTCGTGCTCACACTCCTCCCGCGTTTCGGCACCATATGTAAGATAAATTCTAGCTGGAATAAGCAGGCAAAGAGAGGCAACAAAGGGCCAGGTAATTTATTTAAATACCCCAGGGTGATGTTCTCGTGGCCTGGGTACTACAAGTGGGAGAAGTCATGCCCCGTTAGGGAGGTGGGGCGCTTATAAGGGATTAGGAGGGGGAGGAGTGGGCAAGCTATCCTAAGGGGTGTTGAGAGGTATGATTGGCTAAAGGTGACATAATAGTCAACTAGAAACTTTTTTCCTTCCAAGAGGGAGGAGGCTGACATCCGGGTCTTAGTTGGCACATCAGGATGGAATTCAGGGAGAGCTTTCCCCTTTCCATATATGGCACGGACTTTGGGGTCTGGTCTGTTCTCCCCCTATGGCATCTCTCTGTTCTGTTTGCATGTCCTTGTTTTTCCTTTCTCCAGCCTAACAGGCTCTCGTGAGGTTGGCTCACTCTCCAGCAGGAAGTCTTGCAAACACACAGGCCGAATTCATGGCTCTGTCTCTGACCTCTGCCTCTTTGGTCTTAATGGCTGGAACTGCTGCTCTGGTTTCAGTTGTTGACGTAGCTCTAGTAAGATCCTATTTGACTTCCCATCTAATTTCCTTCCATCTGCTTCTGCCTGTATTAAATCAATGCACATCTGCATCTTCATAACCTTCATGGGGTCCTTTAAATTCTTCTTGTGAGTAGCAGAACTTATTTCTTTCTGTGTTCTCATTGCTTCAGCTACTCCTAAGTCTGCTACTGCATGTGTCACCTCGCTTATGGGCTCCCCTAAGTAAGGGGAAAGAATGGCCACTATAGACCCAAAGAGGGATTTGGGAGCCATTTGAAGCACAATATTTCTCATCCCAGTGATGAAAATCTCTTCATCTGGGTCATAATTCTCTGGACTATAGATGGCATTTCTTATACCTAGCTTTCGTAGCACCTATTGGAGCTCAGCATACATCTGCCATTTAACAGGAGAGGATGGCAGATCACCCTGATTGGGCTACACAGCATGAAGTGCAGCCATAAGCCAATCGAGGAGGGAGTGACTCGCTGGGGTCTGATGTGCATTTTGTAATTGTTGCCTCAAGGCGGGCTGCACTGTTAGGGAAGACAGATTTCCCATCTCTGATCCCGACAGAACAATTCCATCCACCCCTAAGTCCCACAGATGCAGGAGCCAAGCTGATATTGACTCTGAGGGCTTCTGCCTAAACCAGGAGCCGAAATCCACCAGCTCAACCTGAGTATAGGGGTGGATCATAGAGTGCTCCACCACCTGGGGAGGGGCTGCTCCTCCTCTTGGGGAACTTTCAGCTGCTCGGTCTTTCTTTTCTTTTCTTTTTTTTTTAGGAGAGCAAAGTACAGGCTTTTATTCAGAAATAAAGTGAGAGAATAGAGCTCCTGGCTCATGCCAGGAGGGGACAAGAGAGCCCCTGGGTCTTTATTTTCTTTACAACCACTGGGCATGCTTTCAATACAGGAGGGGCCATTGCCTCTGGCACCACCCCTTCATCCTTCTCCAGCAACTCCATTTCCAGGGCTGATGGCACCTTTCTCTCCCCTCCCCCGAGTGCCTCTTCTGCTACAACCTTTACCTTTCTACTGTGCCTCGCAGCAATGCTAGCTCAGTCTACAGCTCTCTTACCTTCAGTCTATGGACCTTTGCCTGTGCTTCCCTCAGGAGTTCATGTTTTTCCTTGATGGCCCTTTCCTCCTTCAGAGCACCTGGCACTGCTGCTGTCTCCTTCTCATTCTGTAATAAATCTTACCTCTTCAATGGCACCTTGCTGCTGGCATTATCGTGCTGCTTCCTTTTGCATCAATGCCATTTCCTTTTTCAGGGAATCTACAAAAGTTTGTAGCTCGAGTTCTCATGCTGCCATTTTCTTGGGTCTTTTTCAGGAGCATGTCCTTCTCTTCTGTAGATTTTTTTAATAAGTGTGAGAAGCAGCCATCCCACAGTCCCCTCTACCTCACGGGCACTTTGTCTCTCAAAAGAGCTACTTATTATACCAAAGGCTATCTGTACTGCCTCAGGTATCACCTCCACTTGCCTCCAGTCCTGGGGTGGGGCCAAGCCCTCTAGGACGCAAGCCACCTCAGACCACATACCCATTGGGGGACTATCCACTGTCTCCCCATTCACAGGGGCAGCCTGCTGAAGCACCCCTCCCATAAGGGCAGCCTGTCTTTTTCCTTGGTCAACAATCAATCCTGCCAACTTCGCCAATTGACTTGCCAACGGGTTTAAGCCCTGGGCAAGATTACTATGGATTCTGTGTGACCAAAGAAATGACAGCAAACATTCTTTGGGGTGAAAGGGTGTATTATGCGGCTTGTTCCCCCAGTGGTAAGTAAAGCACTAGCGTCTCTGCCTGTGCCCAGAGCACTGGGCTGAGCTCTCTATATCGTGAAATAATAACTTATTGCTTAAAGGTGTGGAAGCGGTAGCCTGGCAACAGGCCAGTTACATCATCAGGTGGTTTAAGTTCAGTGAGGATCCTGGCCATAGGAACCCCAACTTCCCTACAAAATACATGAATTGAACCAGATTAAACACTTGGGAAATAAGGTTGCTCTAACTGCTTTGGCAGTTAAAGCTTTAAAGGAAGTACATTAGGATCCTGACAACAGAAAGCAAGATACATTCAATCTTTAGAGGCGATAATTTTTTCCCATTATGGCTAAACTCAAGTTTTAATAATTGTAGGCCCTACTTACATAAATTAAACCTTGATCAATAACTGTACTTGATAGACAACTCAATCTTTGCACTTAAAAGTCATATTCTCATGTTTTTGTCTTTTAATATTATCTGATTATAATCAGGTTATATGTTAAAGATATTGTTCAGATTATGTATGAAAATAATTCAATGTCAAAATGAATCACTTTTGAGTGGGTTGCATATCGATATTTTTCATTGTTTTTTTTAAAAACAGGCAATTGGGATGAGTCATGCAAAACTGAAAACACTAAAAGTTTTCAACAAAGATTTTCATATTGAAATTTCAATATAACATGCAGAATTGCTTCACACATTACACAAGGCAGGCAGTTTTCTTGTATATTTCACTTTAATTTGAAGCTGACATTTGCATACACTTGCAGTTTGGTTTAATTTGTTTTAATACTGGAAAACAAAATGCTTGTTAAATATATAGTACAACAATGTGCTCAGGTTTTTGTTTTTATTTTTTTTTATGTTAATTGTGTGAACAGATAAGAACTCTAGCAATTTGTGCTTTTCAGGAAAAAAGGGAGTTATTATTCTGGGCCTGTGTTACCTTTATGAAGTTATAAAGGCACTTCCTCACAATTCATTGGAAATAGGGTTTTTTCTTTTAATGAATGTGTCAAATGTCAATTGCATATACACTCTGTTTACATTTTTTTTCTTCTCTTATTCAACTTTTACAATAGTCAATTCTCCACTCTGCTATGTAAGAGATTATTGGGGAGTTCCCAAGATTCCTATAAAGTTAAAAATGAGGTTATTAAATTCAAGCTTAAAAAATTAGGTTATTAAAATCATTATCTTCTCCCATTCATTTCGATAGATAGTCCTGTCTGAAAATAAAGTAAAAACATATTCTGTTCTATTTGGAGGGCTTATGGTTGGAATCTTAAACTTGTAAGACTTCATCCTAGTGAGTGATTGTTAGTGCTCAGAAATGAGCTCACTCTGGTATCCACCTAACCTTAGATATGGCTTTCTTCCTTTTCTTTAAACTGCCTGAAGTTGACATTTTAACTTTAGTAATAGTTTTAACCTTTTAAAATGTTTTACCATTTTTAACATTGTCAAAACAAAGACTGTTCTTTTTGTTGGTTATGATTCATTTCTAAGCCAGATTTTTAAGAAAGCTGTTACACAAAGTGTAGTGATTGAATAGAATAGAGCCTATTGGGGGGAGACTTTAAAGTTCCATTTGCAAAGTATAATCATCCTGTGTTTTTTCTAAAGTTAGTCATAGGAATGATCTAATTTCAGGGGATCACTATTTTCTCACCTCAGCAACTGGTGAGAATCGTGGACTTTGTGGGAGACTCTGGTTCCCTTTGTTTCTGGCCTCTGCGTCTCAACCAACACTGTGTATTCTGTGAATGTGCACAAGGGTCTCATTCTCCTTATGCAGGGGCCCTACAATGTGGGGAGGGTCATAACCCAGCCAGTGTAGGAGCTGCTGCTTCATCCACTCTGACAGCCAGGCAATTTCATGGAAGTGAAATGTCAGTTGCGTGGAGAGACACTAACTGGATTCTGTTGTACTTGGGACTTGGCAGACTAGGCCAGGTGTTAAAGAAATCAGAATCTGTGGGTAGAATTGAGGATGAAGTTTGGCCTTCCACACCTACTCAGAAGGTCACTGGTGGGAGGAAAGGTTTGCAGTCTTTTTTTCCAATTATGAATTTGTGTGTAGGAGAAAGGATGTACTATTTCCTATTTGACTGTGAAGTGTCTCTCCCGTGGGGTTTTCTTTTGTTGTACGGTTCCAGCAATTTAACCTGCCATCTCACTTAAGCTTGGTTTCTGTAGAAGTCTCCCATGTTTTGACTTGAAATTCTTGAATTCACCTTGCCTGTTTGGTTAAGAGGATATTGAAAGTTCTGTATTTCAGTGGGAAGTTTTGGAGCCAACTCAAATAGAAATCTAGATATTCTGACCTTCTTTCAGAGATCTAGGCACAGCAGTGCTATACTTAAATAGACTGGAATCTCATTGAAATCATTTTGTTTGCTTACTGAAAGCATTCATTTGTGTGGGGTTATTATAGCTTAATTTTTCTGGTAACTGCTCTTTATTATGGTAATGAGGTAAATAATTAAAAGCTCTGAACAACTTCAGTTTAAACAGGAGATTATTAGCAAGATAGAATTTAACATACACTATAAGCAAGGTAGAGTATTTGGGATACTGTTATATATCACTTAAGAAATCATCACTTTGGGGATGTTTCTTTGTAGAATTTGTTTTTGGAACAATTTTAAGTAAACCTAGCTTTTACAATGAGAATAATATGCATTAACATTTATTGAGTACTGATTGCATGCCAGACACTCAGCTAAATATTTTATATTTATTCTGTTTAATAACAACCCTGTAAACTAGGTTCCAAGTTATCATTCCCGAACCTTTCAAACCTTTTGATCTAAAAAAATATTATTTTAAATATGTTAGTATTGGAAGGATAAAGAAGAGAGGTTGATCAGTTTATAGAACTAGGCTTAAATTGTCAGGGCCTCGATTATCTGACATAAGGGTTATAAATGTTTGGTGAGGATATAGATTATTTAAACATGGACCTCTGAGGGTTTGCAGTACAGCGTGGCATAGTGACTGCAGTTTGAGTCTGGGCAGAAGTATGGGTAAGTGTGGGGCACAGCTGGCAGAAAGCTGGGCAAGCCCAGGAGAAGTCTGTTGCATGAAAATCTCATGAGCTTTCTGAGAGAGCTTACCTCAGGGAAGAAGAATCAAGTCATTCTGAGCTTGACTTGGTCTTGGAAATTGAAGGACAGAACAATTCTGAGCATAGAATAATGTTTGTTCTTCATATTTTCTACTGCTCCAGCTCTCAATAGATTTATGTCTGAGATCCATGGAAGTAGAAGTGGCCATCTAGATAAAAACTGCAGTGAGAGAAGCCTTCTTAACAGGTATATGGGGAACATGTGTTGGAGTCTTCTAGAAATACTTGCGACTTGTAGACTTAGGAATCCTGTATTAGCAGGTCCAACAGTTGATGACATTTAAGTTATCACTGGAACCCATCTGTGCCCATAGAGGGGTAAGACCTGGCAACATAGGGCTTATAGAAATACCTGTCATACCAATGAAAATGAAAGGAAGATACTGAGAGAAAGGTGGAGAGGTGGCATTTAGAAAGAAATGAGAAGAATGAGTATTCTCACCTCCCATAATTAGGGGTCAAGAAAGACTTCAGGGAGGAGAGTCCTAAAGAATATTTAATATTGGAGCATAGAAAGATAGGGAAGAGAAAAAATACAGAAGAAAGTATAGAAGTAAATACATGGACATGGAAAGTATGGGAAAAGAAACAGGAGAGTGTAACCTTTAGTTGGCTTCATCATAGACCATATAGAGAGCTTTGGAGTGATAATAAATTAAAGTGTCCTGATTAGAATTACATTCAAGAAGGTTAATTAAGTAGATTACATGGTGGAAGAGACACAGAAGTGGAGGGAAAGTGCTGGAAACTAGGGCAATAGATACAGTATAATAATACAGTATATAAATAGGAGTATGATTAGGAACTAGAGAAGAAGCTATGGGCATAGTGCAAAAGGAAAGATTACATAACATTATTGAGTGGAATTCCTATGATTTGATGATTAATGTGGATGCAGTGGGGGAGGATCAAAGATGGACTAAAGTTTTGGTCCTGCATGACTAGCAAATATGGAAAACAGAAGAACAGCAGAAGAAAAACATTTGATAAGTTCTCCCTAAAACACATTGAATGTGACCTGCCAACAGGATGTGCAGCAGATGGAGGTGTTTAGCAGACAGCTGGGAGTTGTGGGAACTCTGCAAAGGGTACATGGCCAAGGAGAGGAATTTGGAAGACGTAGGCATAAATGAGGTAACTAGGCTGGAACAGTGGATAGAGTTGAGGATGTCCAGACAGGAGAGCTGAAGTATAGAGTCTTGGAGAATACCTATTTTTAAAATAGGTTTTACTATCTCTTTATTCATTTATTTATTCATTTATTCATTCATTCATTTGTAACAACTTTAGGTTCAGAGCAAAACTGAGCAGAAGGTGCAGAGATTCCTCAAGTACCCTCTGCCCACACGTGTGCAGAGTGGCTGAACAAAGGAAGCAAAACTCTTAAGAGAAGATTTTTACAGAAACAAAATGATTTAAAATTTGGAGTCAAGTTTAAATTGGTAAAAAATTAAATTATACAGTATTTTCTGTTTGAAGTCCTCTGGTTAACACAAATTATTCCCAAATATTATTCCTAAGAAGAAATTCTTACAGAATCTACTAATGAATACCTACAAGTGATTGTGACTCAAGTATTGGTATCATGAAGTCATATTTTTTCATGATTGAATCAGCTAGAAGATATTTCAAAGTTTCTTTCTTAAAAATTTAAAATATTTCCCCCTAACTCTTGTTTTTCTCAGAATCAAAATATCATTTAAATCCTTTTTAAGTTCTTTCCCATGTCTAATATGACCATACTCCTTTTCTATAGTTGTCTTAAAAAATATCTTAGAAAAGTAAAATTTAAAATAACTTAGTTTTTCAGTCCAAAAGTTATTGGTGAGAGATTTTAAGCATGAATCTATTTTAACCTTATCATTCAGTCTGCTTATAGGCTTCTTTAGAACCATGACTATGTATGAGTCATTGCTGGGGTACAGAGGAAGATAACACCCCAAATTTTTAGTAGTAGTAGTAGAGAGCAGAGGAGATTGGAGGGTAAGGGGAAATATGTCTATATAAAGCACTTTTGTATTTTACTTTAAAGACTTATGTGTATTTTACAAGGAGTATTTGTTTATTACAGTTCATATATATAATTTTGAATTGGGCATATTACTATGCATATTACTGTTATGCATGGAAAATGATATGTGAATTTCCATGTTATTTTGTTTGTGGTGTATATATACTCTCAGCTAAAACATACATACTTGATATGAATGAGAGTATATAGGACTTCAAAAAATCAGCATAAATACATGGGCATTTATTTATATTACCCAAGTAGATGGACAATAAAGTATTAACATGCAAGCTAAGAGTCAAGTGTGTTTAACTCTATTGGACACTGATAAAAAGAGACTTCAAGTCCTTTACGTAGAAAATAAGCAGGAAACAAAAGTGCCAATAGAGAGTTTCATGCTAGGCTAATAGGGTAAACATGTAAGAGTAGCTCTTGATTTTCCTTCAATGTGAAAGGATTTCATGGAGGAAGTGGGATTTTTGTAGTGGTTTAAATGCTCATTAGAAACAGTGCCCTACAAAACACTAAACAAGGTATGTTCTCTCAACATATCCCATCCTTATCAGTTGATTTTCTTTTTGGTGCTAGAAATAGATAGTATTGGCTAGCGTGAGGAAAAATGGAATATACTGACGTGTATTAGGAGATTCAGAGAAATTGAAGGAAAAGCTTAATAGCCAGGAGAGCAAGAAGCAGGACAGCTCCAGAGCTCTCTGTCAAGATCCTTTTCCTGGGAGACTGGAATGGTCAGGTTACAGCCATTTCTCTAGATGTAAGCTCCTGGGAGTGATATTCCCATTAGGTCATTTTGGATTGCTTGGGTCACCCTTTGAAAGACTCATAGTAATTCAGGGTCTGCCAGAGCCAGTGGGCTGTGGGGTGTTGCTCTCCAAAAGAGGCAGGATGTATGGTTATCACGGGAAGGAGAAGAAATGCCAGACAGGCGGGCTCACAAAACCTGCCACAGATAATGAGAGTGCTTTGTAGTTATTTTAAAAAAAGTGAAAAGATGGGCTTGAGGGTCTCTGAAACTAAAACTGGATTTATACACACTCACATACCCACTTTACATATTTTATACACTGATTTTGGATATCTCTGCCACTTTTTTCCTTCATTCACTGTTCTGTGGTTGACATGTTGAGTGACATACTGCAGGCTGCTTTTCTTCCCTCAAGAGAAAATTTAAAGAAATAAAGGGCCCCAACTATATATTATAGAGTTTAATATGTGACAAGCGCTGAAGTCTACTTAATAGGGAAAGTCGTTTTTTTTTTTTTTTTTTTTAAGAATAAGTGTGTTCTCTTCTGACATCATTTTGTTTGAGTAGAATTTACATGGACTCAGGAGAATAGTCTTATCTACCAGTAGGAGGAGATTCTCCTGCTTAAAAAAGCCTTTTCCTTCTGGTGTACTGCTTGACTTATGATCTGGAACATGATTTACTGTAATTCAAAACATATACAGTGCTGTCAACAAAAATCAAAATCTTGCCACTAACATTTATGAATAGATTGTTTCTGATAGAGTCTCAGTATACCTTAATATTGAGAAGAAATTTCTTGTAGTTCACACATTATGGAAAAAAGAATAAAAAATGTCTTCTGAAGTCATTTACAGACCTTTCAGATTCCAGATCAGTGGTTCTCAAACTTCATTTGGTGGGAGTCTCATTTGGGGTGATTGCTAAAAATACAGATGCCTGGTTGCTTTAGAAGGATTTAAATCTGGTAGGTCTGGTGGGGCCTCAACTTCCAATTTTATCAAGTGTCCCAGATGATTATGATACAGGAGGTCTGTGGGTCACACTCTGGAAAACTCTGCTCTGGAGGATTTTGTATAAGCTTGTGAAGAATGTCAAAGAAGTAAGAATTATGTATAATTAGTTCAAAGGTTTGGAATTGAATTATTGTAACATTGATCATTCAGATCATTTACTGTTGAACTGCCCTTCTACTAAAGAGGTCAAGAATTCTGTTATTACTGAAAATATTAGGTTAACTTATATGGAAGTTAATAAGAAAGGATTTTTTCTGACTCAATTCTACATTCTTGATGAACATTTTCATTCTAGATGCATCTCATATTAATTTTCTTTTGTATATGAGAGAATTTTAGGGTATAAGAACTTCTTGCTTTTGTTTGGAACAAGTCAGTATTCTCTGATAAATATGGTATAGTAATATGGATAAATATGGAGACTGTATTTCTACCTATACTCCCTTGAAAGTTGTATTCTCATACATATGCATTTTCTTTTGAAAACAAAGGCTTTTCCATGTTTTTCTGGTAAAACCCTTTATACCATACCTATTTCTCTCCATATAAGCTGGTTTGAGTTGTGATGTCATTATTTTTCTTTCATTACCGTAACCATGAGTGAAGCTAACCCTGTCAGTGATACAATAGGAAGGATGCCACAAAGTCCAAGTTCATTTTCCAAAGGTATCATGTAAACCAGAGGGAGTGCAGGAAGCAGAAACAGTGTTTACTTTTGAGCAAAATTATAAATATTGCCAACCTTGGCATATAGTGGCTAGATCTGTAAGATAAAGACTGCATTTTACTGCATGGAATTTGGAAAAAAATTGGTTACATATTAGTCCTTTTACTTTTGCCTGAACAGACATAGTTGTAATCATCTGCAGAAGCATCCACATGAACAAATAGAGAGGCTAGACACCTCACGGTCACATAGCTAACATGGACATTCTACACCTTACCATAGCTTTTCAAACTCCCAAGCAGGAAAAGCAAATCTAATAGGTTTTTAATTTATTTAATGGGAGCTAAAAAATGGTCCTCAGAGCAAAATAATTGCTTATCTTTCTTTAATGGTGTGAATTCAGCAACAACTATTAAATTTTTTTAGTTGTTCAAATTATTTAGTCAAAGTTCTGGGTAATGTTAAGATTAGCTGGTGAATTTCAATGTAAATAGACATTATTTTTCTAATGATGATCATTAACCTGTAATAAGAAGAGTTGAGACTCTGTTGGGGGAGATTTTTATTTTAAATACTAGTGATCTAGTTGAAGAATTCTTGAGTATTTGTGAATCTTATTATATATACTTAAGACACTTCCCTTAAAAAGAGATCTCCGGTGATATTTTATGATATTCTTCTGGGTTAATAATTTCGTGAGCTATCTTCCAAAAAATATCTTGATATTTAATGTAACATTAAATAATGTAAGTAAAAGATTTTCATTGATGTATATTCAATTATATAATTTCCATAAAATGTAAGAGATAGCTAGGAAAGTGTTTTCCAAATTCTTCCAAAGAGTAGCTTTATGGATACGTTCTATAGAACAGAAATAGTGACCTGTTGAACCACAAAGTAAGGTGCTAGTTCTACTGCATGCTGAGGCTTTTAGTCATGACACAAAATGTATTTTGGATTTTATGGTAGTATCTACATTCCTCTTTCCAGAATAGAGGTTTCTGTGGCCTTGAGTGATAGGACAAAATTCATTCACTTTTGTCCTTATGATAAAACATTTCTAGCAGCTTTGCCTTCCTTCCTTTTTAAATTCTTAGGGATTATGTAAGGAAGAATGCTTCAGTTATTTGCTTCGTACATTTAACATGTAATAACTACCTTTAGACAAGCAGAGTGCGCTTTGAACAAGTCTCTGACAATCAGCAAAGGTGGAACTGGAATGACAGCAGGAAAATGTAGTGGATGCCAGAAATTGTTACTGTGTAAAGTGAGGGGAAGGATGGGAGGGAAATCCCTTTAGGTTTTGAGCTCCCAAAATATGGGATCAAAATGGAAGACTTACTATGTGTGGCTCGGTGTTTACTGTTGTAGTAGGTTATTTCTTAGGTGTATTTAAATTGAAGTACATAGAATCATAATTGTCATCTTCAGAAACCAAATGGGAGAAGAGCAGAAAAGGACAGAAGCCCACAGAAAGTGGGAGGCCATTGGCCCTCACTCTTGCATATCTCTGCTTCCAAGAACTTTCCTCACTCTACATTGTTTGTCCTTTAAGAAATTTCAATGGAATGAAAAGTGAATAGACGCTTCCTTCTTGGGCATTACCCACACACCCCGCGTCGGGGGCAGGTGTAACTGGGGGTAAAGGGGGTCGGGCCGTGGGGAGCTGAAGGCACAGCCTCACCCGGTGCTAGAGGCCAAGCTGGAGGGCAGCGCACGCTCGAGCGTGGGAGGACCAGGGTGCGCGAGTGTGCCAGCGCAAGAGTGTGAAGGCTGACTGTGCGCTCCACGAGGGCAAAGCCCCTCCGCAGTGTCTGAAGGAAGGAAACTGCAAAGCTTGGAAATACTCACTTTTTGAATGTAAAAGATCAATGGTCGGATGTCAGATCAAGATTCAGATATTGGTACTGGATATCGATACTATTATGATGAAACCAAGACGAAAACAACAAAGGATTTTCTTTGGTCATTAAAGCTGAGAAGCCAAAATAGGAAACAAACATTTTGCTTCATCTGTTAAGTTGAACCAGTTTTCCCCTCCGTGGACACTGGAAAAAATAGATGAGTTCTGCTTTTAAATATATTATAGAGTAAATGATTCTCTAAGTTATTTTTAGGAGAAAAATTTAATTGAACAGTTATGAGCTAAGCATAGTAAATGTGTTTTGAGATTTGTTTTAAAGCATAAAGAATGGATGGATTGTTATTTTCAAACTTGACTCCTCGACCAGATGACACAATCTGTACATCCTTTGGGACTATTATGAAGGCCACTGATGGAACTTTCAAAATTGATAACATGGAGCCTGGGGAGAAAATGTCTATCAGGAAAGTTGAGGATAAAACTTTCTTTTATTTCATCTATCCTGTTTAGTTCTAAAATAAATTGCATTTGATTCCTTGGAAAAGAAAGTGTACCGCTCACTGGAAAACCAATTCTCTCTGACTCTAAGCAAAGCTGGTGATGGTGGGCTGGACCAACTAAGATTGAAGGAGTGTTGATACTGAGAGTGGCAGGTACTCATATACTTACACTGGACAGAGGATGCTTTGAGGATTAACATCCAGTAGGAAACAAGCCTTCTACAGACTGAAGGTTGGAGGGATCATATGGATGCTAGTCCTTTCTTAACGAACTTGAAAAAAGGTGAGATCTGAATGCCATGGTCATGACAATCCACAAGATGGAGTTATTTTACACTGGTAACACATTTCCAAGATGATGCTGCTTTCAGCCCAATCAAGCTCAGAGTAAGAACACTTAGTTTATTACATTTAAAGGTATGGCTAGGAAACCTCATAAAAGTTGCTGCTTGATGATCCCTTAATCATTCCAGATTTTGTCAGCTCATTTTTTCAACCCTCTAAGTTGGAAATTCCCTCTGTAAGATTAAATATTTATGCATATAAGATACACAAGATGTTTTTAGGAGAAACAACTGGATCTTGGGAAAAGTCTAATGCTAAAATTATAGCTCATTTCAAAAGATTAATGCAAAAAATTAAAAAATAAAGTTTCCCCATTGTAAACGTATTTGCTCCTTAGCACTTAGCATTATAGCTGGCATATAGTAGGTGCACAGTATGTTTATAGGTGAACAAGATTGCTTACATGGGAAGAAGTAGAACTGAAAGAATGCTGTATTGAACTAGGAAGTAATATGCCAATTTATCTCCATGCAAAATTCTTGCTGTTTGGTTGGTCTGGTTTGTGCTTCTAACTTTTTTCTTTTTACCATGCTAAAATAAATATTTTAAGTAAAAGTCCTTTTCCCAAGCTATTTGTAATGTTCTCAAAATCTGTGTTGGCAGCACACCTAATGTATATGAGTAATGGTGGGGAAGTTTTTTCTTCTCTGCAGGTAATTAAAAAATAATTGTACTGAAATGAGTATAATTGGATGCTTTCTATTTTTTTGCAAATTGTTATTACTGAATCATACATTGTAGCCTGGATTGTGTATTTCTACAAAACAAGGTTCTAAAGTAGTTTGACAAATAATATCCCTTCTCTTATTTTCCCCTTTGGTAAGGAAAGGTAGTGAACATCACCTACAATTTTTCTAAACACATAGATGGTTAATAATATAAAGGCAGCCTTTTTGGTTTGAGCGATAAGAAACGGTAACTTTTCTGGATATAATAACAAATATAGTAGTTTATGGGCTAATACAAAAGTACCTAAGATTTAGACACTTACTTAATTTTTTTCTCCACTTTGAATGTGGCCAAGAAAATAGATTAGGGTAGGGCAAAGTTTTTCTAAATCAAGTTTTATAAAGTCGTCAGAATCCTTATTGATGATAGTGCCTGTTTCCATTATTAAACTTCTAGCAAAATCGAGTTTTTTACTAATTAATTATATACCAAGGTTGTTCAATTCTGTGATTGTCAGCATATAGAACCTGAATTTATAGTGATGTAAAACTATACATGTATAGCTTTGGTATACATGTAAAAAGAGAAAACTAAAAACTGAATATGTAGGTATTGTTAATAAGAGTCACTGCCTGATGTAACACTGTACTCAGTGCATCTAGAACGAAAGGTGAATGATGCAGCTGGCTATCTCAATATGTTGCCTGGGAGGACAGAGATAGGCATCTCTCTCACTGAGTAGTAGCTATTAAAATTTTGCTTTTCTGGTTGGTCTTGTGGCGCTCTCCGCTCTCCGTTACTCTTATCTATTGAGTGGTTTTGGCTCTAAGGTCACTGATTCTCTTGGTGGAGTGAGATTTCTTTTTGCAAATTTTTAAGGACTTATTTTATCACATGCATCCTTTCTCTGTCTCTAGGCAGAAGAAAATCCATGTAGTTTTTTTTCTTCCCTTGTTGTCTTCTGTTTATTTTTCTTAACTCTGAGCCAATATAATCTATTAATGTATGCATATACAATGAGTCAGTGATCTAAAAGTCAGCATACCTTTTACAAAGAACATAAAGCCTCTAGACCAATGTTAGGCATAGAGTAGGCAAGCTGCTTCTCCTGTGACCTTGAGAAAATGCAACCTCTTAGTATCTTTATTTTAAAAAATTTTCTTCTATAGAATAAAAATGCTGAGTGTGTAAAATAAAAATGTGATCTTCCCTAAAATAAGCTCTTAAATTTGGGTAAAGATGAGCACAATTTTCCTTAAATCTAGTCAACAGGCAATTGAAAGCTTATTAAACATTTATAATTTGCAAGGCTCTATTTTGCCCTCCCATCTTTTTAAATCAGTGACACCAAAGGGGAGTAAGGAAGTGATAGAGCAGATGAGAAGTGAAAAGCATCAGAGACAAGTATTCCATCCAAGCTGCTGTACCAGCTGTTCCAAGTAGTGCATTGACCCCTGAATGCCTAGATTCTTCCCTCAAATTATGAACTTGACACTCTCTGTTCCTAAACTCTTTCTCCCATCTGGTAATTCAGTCTGTTTTGGAGAAGAAGCATTTTTTTTTCTCTTATTTTTGATCCAACTTTCTGGTATCAGAAATCTGCCTATTGAAAAATTGATTTTATTAGCTTTTGGTCCTCTTGATGCAATCTAAAAACTATGTGTCCAAAGCCCTGAATTTATTAGCCTTGGAGGACCCTTGCTTCAGAAACTTGATGGGGAGCTAGATTGTGAGTTGTCTGTGTGAAACAGACATAGAACCTGTAGTTTAAAAACTTTTATTTGCAAACAGGAGCCAGATAGGCCCCTTAGTACTGGACTAAGCAGAAATATAAGTGTATGAATATCAAAATGTACTGGTTTAACTAGGGTGATCTCAATATTTACCAAGATGATGAAGATAGGTACTGGGTCTTGAAGTAAATTAGAACAGGATAAAGCCTGGCCCTGCCATCTACAACTTTTTTACCTTGGGCAAGTTTAATTGATTTTTATAGGTCATAGTTTTCTCATTTATAAAGTAAGAATAATATTTGTGATAGGGATTTTTCGAAGTTGGGAAGTATGAGAACTAGCAGAAAGATATTCCTTGAACAATTTTATTGTTAACATATTTTCTCAATGATCCTTAAAAACAAATAACTTGATAAACTAGACCACAAATAATTAAGGGTTGAAGGTGCTAACATACAAACTTAATAATTGTGAGTTAGAATACATGTAAGTTTTTCATCTATTTTCTGTGATCTGCTCACATTTTTAAAATTTATATCATATCTGAAATCACTACTTGATAATTGAGTTATAGTCTATAAAGATTTTTAGCTTAAGCCCTTTGTGAATGAATTACTATAATTAGCACATCTGTAAGGATTCAAACATTTGAATAACAGTTGGAAACAAAATATGCATGAGCAGTGTATTGGACTATGTGGGGAAATTTTGAAAGATTGCATTTCTTTAAACTACAGATCTTGTTCCCCTGTTTTAGTATTTGTTGTCATGAATACAATCACAGACCCACATGCCCAAGGCTTAATGAAAACCTGGTGACTGTAGAAATAACCAGAAGCATAACATGCTACATTTCTCTTTTTAACCCATTGCATCTAACAACATTTTACACAGTATTTTCAAGAAGCTTTGAGCACACCAACCCCATACAGATGCTCAGGTTTTAAAAATTTTTTGTAATATGGGACATAGATAAGAGAAGGAAAGATAATTGAAAGCAAGTGACATTTATAATCCAGAGTGTTTCAAACTGAAGAGAATTTTGGGGGCCTTATACTTTCGGAAATTAATTCCCAAGAGTGGTCTCTAGCCACTGTCTGCCTACCTTGTTGTTTGAGCATCTTTTGGGCGTCTTCCTTTAATCCAGGCTGCACTGGGAACAATAGCAAAGGTCCTCCCCACCACTCCACTCTGCACACTTCTGCCATTCAGCCTATCTTCACAATTAGGGGGCAATTCCTAGTTCTTCCTGTATGAAACTCGTGGGCAGTGCAGATCTATTGTGAATAAACTGCAGGACCCACCGCATTTCAGCCAAGGTGAGTGCAGAAATTCAAGGGAACTGAATTTCTCTGGCCTTGTCTCTGGTCTAGTGTAGGAATGTAGAGCAGATGTAATGACTCAAATGTAACTCCATCTGGGCCTTAATGAGATTCAGACACAGTCATCTGTTTTGGTTTTTTGTTCTGCTTTAAGCCTGCTCTATTCATGGAATATCTGGTAAGGCATAGAGGGTTGGACTTCTGAGTTTTGAAAAGGTAGAGGTAGTTGTTTGTTTAATGAGCAATATTGAAAAAAATTATATATTTTAAAAGGAAAAAAAGGAGGCCAATAGCTTTTAGGACATCAGTATAAATGTTTCATACATAAGAAAAACCAAGATAGCATTATAATTTTGAATTAGGTTTTTAAAAGATTTATTATTCTTTTGCTTTTCTTTTTTATATATTACAGTGATTCTAATGTGTTTAAGGGAGGATAATAGGATTGGGGTAGATTGGATGAGGAAAGAGGGAAGGAGCCAAGGTTATTTTAGAATAGGAATATGGCAAATAAATACTATCTTAATGAGATTTGGGTACATTTTGGTTTATTTTTCCCTATTTTTATCCAAATTGTTATATTCTCTTGCAGGAAGGATGGACACTAGGGGCAGTGTAAACCTCTCTGACTGTTAGCAACAGATTTGTTCTCTTGATACCAGCATGGACCAGTGGGTTATATGTCTCCCTTGGAGACAGAAGAAGAGTGAGCTTCCCAGAGTTTATGCCAAGCCAGCTCACTGGCTGTTTTTCTTCTGGGAAGAAGAAAATCAAAAGAGGGAGGAGCTTGCCATAAGCAGAAGTGAAGCTAAACGTTTATTATAAAATTAATCAATGATCTTTCTCTAAAACTATATAGTTGTAGAATTTTAAAAATCGGATTAATTGAGGTATAACTTAGATACAGTGCAGTTCACCAACTTTAGGTGAACTGTTTGATAAGTCCTGACAACTGCCTACAGGTTCGTTTCCTCCTGTGCCTCTGCAGCCAGCTGCTTTACTCCCCCTCCAGCAATGACTGATCTGCTGTCTTGTACTGAATTTTTGCCTCTTCTAGACTTCTATACAAAGGAAATCATAGAGTAGGTGTTTGGGTGTGTTTTTGTGGGTGAAACTTTGCTTCTTTCTATTAGGATAATGTTTTTGAGGCTCAGCCATGTTGTTCCTGATTCCCTAATTTGTGTATCTTTGTTGCAGAGTACTATTCCATTATATGGATACACCAACATTGCTTTATCTATTCCAGCTGAAAGATTTTTAGATTCTTTTTTTATATCCTCTTTTATGAGTTTTTTTTTTAATTTTTAATTTTTTGGTATAATTAATCTGTAGTTATATGAGGAACATTATGTTTACTAGACTCCCCCCTTCACCAAGTCCCCCCCACAAGCCCCATTACAGTCACTGTCCATCAGTGTAGTAAGATGCTGTAGAGGCACTACTTGTCTTCTCTGTGTTGCACGGTCCTCCATGTACCCCACCCCCCACATTATACATGCTAATCATAATGCCCCCTTTCTTCCCCACCCCCTTTATCCCTCCCTTCCCACCCATCCTTACCAGTACATTTCCCTTTGGTAACTGTTAGTCCATTCTTGGGTTCTGTGATTCTGCTGCTGTTTTGTTCCTTCAGTTTTCCTTTGTTCTTATACTCCACATATGAGTGAAATCATTTGGTATTTGTCTTTCTCTGCCTAGCTTATTTCACTGAGCATAACATCCTCTAGCTCCTTCCATGTTGATGCAAATGGTAGGATTTGTTTTCTTCTTATGGCTGAATAATGTTCCATTGTGTATATGTACTACATCTTCTTTATCCATTCATCTACTGATGGACACTTAGGCTGCTTCCATTTCCTGGCTATTGTAAATAGTGCTGTGATAAACATAGGGGTGCATCTGTCTTTTTCAAACTGCGCTGCTGCATTCTTAGGGTAAATTCCTAGAAATGGAATTCCTGGATCAAATGGTATTTCTATTTTGAGCTTTTTGAGGAACCTCCATACTGCTTTCCACAGTGGTTGAACTAGTTTACATTCCCACCAGCAGTGTAGGAGGGTTCCCCTTTCCCCACAACCTTGCCAACATTTTTTGTTGTTTGTCTTTTGGATGGTAGTGATCCTTACTGGTGTGAGGTGATATCTCATTGTGGTTTTAATTTGCATTTCTCTGATGACTAGTGATGTGGAGCATCTTTTCATGTGTCTATTGGCCATCTGAATTTCTTCTTTGGAGAACTGTCAGTTCAGCTTCTCTGCCCACTTTTTAATCGAATTATTTGCTTTTAGTTTGTTGAGGTGCATGAGCTCTTTATATATTTTGGATGTCAAGCCTTTATGAGATCTGTCATTTATGAATATATTCTCCCATACTGTAGAATGCCTTTTTGTTCTATTGATGGTGTCCTTTGCTATACAGAAGCTTTTCAGCTTAATATAGTCCCACTTGTTCATTTTTGCTTTTGTTTCCCTTGCTCGGGGAGATATGTTCATGAAGAAGTCACTCATGTTTATGTCCAAGAGATTTTTGCCTATATTTTTTTCCAAGAGTTTTATGATATCATGACTTACATTCTCGTCTTTGATCCATTTCGAATTTACTTTTGTGTATGGGGTTAGACAGTGATCCAGTTTCATTCTCTTACATGTAGCTGTCCAGTTTTAACCAACACCAACTGTTGAAGAGGCTGTCAGTTCCTCCTTGTATGTCCATGGCTCCTTTATCATATATTAATTGACCATATATGTTTGGGTTATTGTTTGGAGACTCTATTCTGTTCCATTGGTCTGTGGGTACAAAATTGTCTTGATTACTGTAGCTTTGTAGTAATCTAAAGAGAGATCCCCCCCACTTTATTCTTCCTTCTCAGGATTGCTTTGGCTATTCAGGGTCTTTGGTGGTTCCATATGAATTTTTGAACTATTTGTTCCAGTTCGTTGAAGAATGCTATTGGTAATTTGATAGGGATTGCATTGAATCTGTAGACTGCTTTGGGCAGGATGGCCATTTTGACTATATTAATTCTTCCTAGCCAAGAGCATGGGATGAGTTTCCATTTGTTAGTGTCCTCTTTAATTTCTCTTAAGAGTGTCTTATAGTTTTCAGGGTATAGGTCTTTCACTTCCTTGGTTAGGTTTATTCCTAGGTATTTTATTCTTTTTGATGCAATTGTGAATGGAATTGTTTTCCTGATTTCTCTCCTTGCTAGTTCATTATAGGAATGCCACAGATTTCTGTGTATTAATTTTGTATCGTGCAACTTTGCTGAATTCCGATATTAGTTCTAGTAGATTTGGAGTGGAGTCATTAGGACTTTTTATGTACAATTTCATGTCATCTGCAAATAGTGACAGTTTGACTTCTTCTCTACCAATCTGGATGCCTTGTATTTCTTTACGTTGTCCGACTGCTGTGGCTAGGACCTCCAGTACTATGTTGAATAGAAGTGGGGAGAGTGGGCATCCCTATCCTGTTCCCAATCATAGAGGAGAAGCTTTCAGCTTCTCGCTGTTAAGTATAATGTTGGCTGTGGGTTTATCATATACGGCCTTTATTATGTTGAGGTACTTGCCCTCTATACCCATTTTGTTGAGGGTTTTTATAATGAATGGATGTTGAATTTTGTCGAATGCTTTTTCAGCATCTCTGGAAATGATCATGTGGTTTTTGTCCTTTTTTTTTTTTTAAGAGAAAGGAATATTATCAGAAAAATGTATTTCCATAGATGATCATCTGACACCCTTTAAATGATCAAAATTAAGGATATTTAGAGCATGCATTAATCATTGATTTACAGTTAGTTGCATCCTATCAGGGAGTAATCCCCCTTCTCTTTTTTTTTTTGTTATCATTAATCTACAATTACATGAAGAATATTATGTTTACTATGCGCTCCCCTATACCAGGTCCCCCCCACGAACCCCTTTACAGTCATTGTCCATCAGCATAGCAAAATGTTGTAGAATCAATACTTGTCTTCTCTGTGTTGTACAGCCCTCCCCTTTCTCCCACCCCCCACATTATGCATGCTAATCATAATGCCCCCTTTCTTCTTCCCTCTCCTTATCCCTCCCTACCCACCCATCCTCCCCAGTCCCTTTCCTTTTGGTACCTGTTAGTCCATTCTTGGGTTCTGTGATTCTGCTGCTGTTTTGTTCCTTCAGTTTTTCCTTTGTTCTTATACTCCACAGATGAGTGAAATCATTTGGTATTTCTCTTTCTCCGCTTGGCTTATTTCACTGAGCATAATACCCTCCAGCTCCATCCATGTTGTTGCAAATGGTAGGATTTGTTTTCTTCTTATGGCTGAGTAATATTCCATTGTGCATATGTACCACATCTTCTTTATCCATTCATCTACTGATGGACACTTAGGTTGCTTCCAATTATTGGCTATTGTAAATAGTGCTGCGATAAACATAGGAGTGCATCTGTCTTTCTCAAACTTGAGTGCTGCATTCCTAGGGTAAATTTCTAGGAGTGAAATTCCTGGGTCAAATGGTAGTCTATTTGAGTATTTTGAGGAACCTCCATACTGCTTTCCACAATGGTTGAACTAATTTACATTCCCACCAGCAGTGTAGGAGGGTTCCCCTTTCTCCACAGCCTCGCCAACATTTGTTGTTGTTTGTCTTTTGGATGGCAGCCATCCTTACTGGTGTGAGGTGATACCTCATTGTAGTTTTAATTTGCATTTCTCTGATAATTAGTGATGTGAACATCTTTTCATGTGTCTCTTGGCCATCTGTATTTCTTTTTTGGAGAACTGTCTGTTCAGTTCCTCTGCCCAATTTTTAATTGGATTATTTGTTTTTTGTTTGTTGAGGTGGGTGAGCTCTTTATATATTTTGGACGTCAAGCCTTTATCGGATCTGTCATTTACAAATATCTTCTCCCATACTGTAGGGTACCTTTTTGTTCTATTGATGGTGTCTTTTGCTGTACAGAAGCTTTTCAGCTTAATATAGTCCCACTTGTTCATTTTTGCTGTTGTTTTCCTTGCCCAGGGAGGTATGTTCAAGAAGAGGTCGCTCATGTTTATGTCTAAGAGGTTTTTGCCTATGTTTTTTTCTAAGAGTTTAATGGTTTCATGACTTACATTCAGGTCTTTGATCCATTTTGAATTTACTTTTGTGTATTGGGTTAGATAATGGTCCAGTTTCATTCTCCTACATGTAGCTGTCCAGTTTTGCCAGCACCATCTGTTGAAGAGACTGTCATTTTGCCATTGTATGTCCATGGCTCCTTTATCAAATATCAATTGACCATATATGTTTGGGTTAATGTTTGGGGTCTCTAATCTGTTCCACTGCTCTGTGGCTCTGTTCTTGTGCCAGTACCAAATTGTCTTGATTACTATGGCTTTGTAGTAGAGCTTGAAGTTGGGGAGTGAGATCCCCCCTACTTTATTCCTCTTTCTCAGGATTGCTTTGTCTATTCGGGGTCTTTGGTGTTTCCATATGAATTTTTGAACTATTTGTTCCAGTTCCTTGAAGAATGTTGCTGGTAATTTGATAGGGATTGCATCAAGTGTGTATATTGCTTTGGTCAGGATGGCCATTTTGGTGATATTAATTCTTCCTACCTATGAGTATGGGATGAGTTTCCATTTGGTAGTGTCCCCTTTAATTTCTCTTAAGAGTGACTTGTAGTTTTCAAGGTATAGGTATTTCACTCCCTTGGTTAAGTTTATTCCTAGGTATTTTATTCTTTTTGATGCAATTGTGAATGGAGTTGTTTTCCTGATTTCTCTTTCTATTGGTTCATTGTTAGTGTATAGGAAAGCCACAGATTTCTGTTTGTTAATTTTGTATCCTGCAAGTTTGCTGTATTCTGATATCAGTTCTAGTAGTTTTGGGGTGGAGTCTTTAGGGTTTTTTATGTACAGTATCATATCATCTGCAAATAGTGACAGTTTAACTTCTTCCTTACCAATCTGGATTCCTTCCTTGTATTTCTTTGTTTTGTCTGATTGCTGTGGCTAGGACCTCCAGTACTATGTTGAATAACAGTGGGGAGAGTGGGCATCCCTGTCTTGTTCCTGATCTCAGAGGAAAAGCTTTCAGCTTCTCGCTGTTCAGTATAATGTTGGCTGTGGGTTTATCATATATGGCCTTTAGTATGTTGAGGTACTTGCCCTCTATACCCATTTTGCTGAGAGTTTTTATCATGAATGGATGTTGAATTTTGTCAAATGCTTTTTCAGCATCAATGGAGATGATCATGTGGTTTTTGTCTTTCTTTTTGTTGATGTGGTGGATGATGTTGATGGATTTTCGAATGTTGTACCATCCTTGCATCCCTGGGATGAATCCCACTTGGTCATGGTGTATGATCCTTTTGATATATGTTTGAATTCAGTTTGCTAATATTTTATGGAGTATTTTTGCATCTACATTCATCAGGGATATTGGTCTGTAATTTTCTTTTTTGCTGGGGTCTTTGCCTGGTTTTGGTATTAGGGTGATGTTGCCTTCATAGAATGAGTTTGGGAGTATTCCCTCTTCTTCTACTTTTTGGAAAACTTTAAGGAGAATGGGTATTATGTCTTCTCTGTGTGTCTGATAAAATTCTGAGGTAAATCCATCCGGCCTGGGGGTTTTGTTCTTGGGTAGTTTTTTGATTATCGTTTCAATTTCTTTGCTCGTAATTGGTTTGTTTAACTTTTGTGTTTCTTCCTTGGTCAGTCTTGGAAGGTTGTATTTTTCTAGAAAGTTGTCCATTTCTTCTAGGTTTTCCAGCTTGTTGACATATAGGTTTTCATAGTAGTCTTTAATAATTCTTTGTATTTCTGTGGAGTCTGTCATGATTTTTCCATTCTCATTTCTGATTCTGTTGATTTGTGTTGATTCTGTTTTTCTCTTAATAAGTTTGGCTAGAGGCTTATCTATTTTGTTTATTTTCTCAAAGAACCAGCTCTTGGTTTCATTGATTTTTGCTATTGTTTTATTCTTCTCAATTTTGTTTATTTCTTCTCTGATCTTTATTATGTCCCTCCTGCTGACTCCAGGCCTCATTTGTTCTTCTTTTTCTAGTTTCGATCATTGTGATGTTAGACTATTCATTTGGGATTGTTCTTCCTTCTTCAAGTGTGCCTGGATTGCTATATACTTTCCTCTTAAGACTGCTTTCGCTGCGTCCCACAGAAGTTGGGGCTTTGTGTTGTTGTTGTCATTTGTCTCCATATATTCCTTGATCTCTATTTCAATTTGTTCGTTGATTCATTGATTATTTAGAAGCATGTTGTTAAGCCTCCATGTGTTTGGGAGCCTTTTTATTTTCTTTGTAGAATTTATTTCTAGTTTTATACCTTTGTGGTCTGAAAAGTTGGTTGGTAGAATTTCAATATTTTGGAATTTACTGAGGCTCTTTTTGTGGGCTAATATGTGGTCTATTCTGGAGAATGTTCCATGTGCACTTGAGAAGAATGTATATCCTGTTGCTTTTTGATGTAGAGTTCTATAGATGTCTATTAGGTCCATCTCTTCTACTGTGTTGTTCAGTGCCTCCATGTCCTTACTTATTTTCTGCCTGGTGGATCTATCCTTTGGGGTGAGTGGCATGTTGAAGTCTCCTAAAATGAATTTATTGCAGTCTATTTCCCCCTTTACTTCTGTTAGTATTTGTTTCACATATGCTGTTGCTCCTGTGTTGGGTTCATATATATTTGGAATGGTTATATCCTCTCGTTGGACAGAGCCCTTTATCATTATTTAGTGTCCTTCTTCATCTCTTGTTACTTTCTTTGTTTTGAAGTCTATTTTGTCTGATATTAGTACTGTAACCCCTGCTTTCTTCTCTCTGTTGTTTGCCTTAAATAATGTTTTTCCATCCCTTGACTTTTAGTCTGTGCATGTCTTTGGGTTTGAGGTGAGTTTCTTGTAAGCAGCATATAGATGGGTCTTGCTTTTTTATCCGTTCTATTACTCTGTGTCTTTTGATTGGTGCTTTAAGTCCATTTACATTTAGGGTGACTATTGAAAGATATGTACTTATTATCATTGCAGGCTTTAAATTCGTAGTTACCAAAGGTTCAAGGTTAGCCTCTTTAGTATCCTACTGCCTAAGTTAGCTCGCTTATTGAGCTGTTATATATACTGTCTAGAGATTCTTTTCTTCTCTCCCTTCTTATTCCTCCTCCTCCATTCTTCATATGTTGGGTGTTTTATTTTGTGCTCTTTTTAGTAGTGTGCCCATCTAGAGCAGTCCCTGTAAGATGCCCTGTAGGTAGAGGTGGTTTGTGGGACGCAAATTCCCTCCACTTTTGCTTGTCTGGGAATTGTTTAATCCCTCCGTCATATTTAAATGATAATCGTGCTGGATACAGTATCCTTGGTTCAAGGCCCTTCTGTTTCATTGCATTAAATATATCATGCCATTCTCTTCTTACCTGTAAGGTTTCTGTCAAGAAGTCTGATGATAGCCTGATGGGATTTCCTTTAAAGGTGACCTTTTTCTCTCTAGCTGCCTTTAAAACTCTTTCTTCATCCTTGATCTTTGCCATTTTAATTATTATGTGTCTTGGTGTTGTCCTCCTTGTCTCCTTTTTGTTGGGGGTTCTGTGTATTTCTGTGGTTTGTTCAATTATTTCCTCCCCTAGTTTGGGGAAGTTTTCAGCAATTATTTCTTCAAAGATACTTTCTATCCCTTTTTCTCTCTCTTCTTCTTCTGGTACCCCTATAATACGGATATTTTTCCTTTTGGATTGGTCACACAGTTCTCTTAATATTGTTTCATCCCTGAAGATCCTTTTATCTCTCTCTATGTCAGCTTCTATGCATTCCTGTTCTCTGGTTTCCATTCCATCAATGGCCTCTTGCATCTTACCATTCTGCTTATAAATCCTTCCAGAGTTTCTTTCACTTCTGTAATCTCCTTCCTGGCATCTGTGATCTGTCTCCAGACTTTATCCCTTAGCTCTTGCATATTTCTCTGCATTTCCATCAGCATGTTTATGATTTTTATTTTGAATTCTTTTTCAGGAAGACTGGTTAGGTCTGTCTCCTTCTCTGGTATTGTCTCTGTGATCTTAGTTTGCCTGTAATTTTGCCTTTTCATGGTGATAGAAATAGTTTGCAGAGCTGGGATGAGTGACAGCTGGAAGAACTTCCCTTCTTGTTGGTTTGTGGCCTTCCTCTCCTGGGAGAACAGCGACCTCTAGTGGCTTGTGCTGGGCAGCTGCACGTAGGCAGGGCTTCTGATTCCTGCCCAGCTGCTATGGAGTTTATCTCTGCTGTTGCTGTGGGTGTGACCTGCCTCAGGCTGCTGCTCCAAAATGGTGGAGCTGCCTTGGAGCAGGAGCGGCCCGGATGCTGTTTATCTCCATGAGGGGCCTCGGTGCTCCCTGCTGCCCAGGGGGTTAGAGTGCCCCATACTCCCTACCTCTGTACTAAGTGTCCTGGAACGCTTCCGTCCGGTTTTGGAGTCCCTGTCCCTTTAAGACTTCCAAAAAGCACTCTCCAAAAAAAAAAAAAAAAAAATTAAAAAAAAAAAAAGCTGCTCGCATTTCTTGGTTATCCAGTATCATCCTCAGGCACCTGCTCACGGGTTCTTCTGCCCTGTTTCCCTAGAATCCAGGACCCCACGCATGCACTGTGTCTGCGCTTTGGTCCGGAATCCTGGGGCTGGGCGTTCAGCAGTCCTGGGCTCCCTCTCCCTCCCCGCTGACTCCTCTCCTCCCGCCGGGAGCTGGGGGAAGGGGCTCTTGGGTCCCACGGGGCTGGTATTTGTATCTTACCCCCTTTGAGAGGGACTGGGTTCCTGCAGGTATGGATGTGGTTTGGATGTTGTCCTGTGTCCTCTGGTCTCTATTCTAGGAAGAGTTGTCTTTGTTATATTTTCATAAATGTATGTGGTTTTGGGAGGAGATTTCCGCTGCTCTACTCACACCTCCATCTTGGCTCTACCCCCTCCTTCTTTTTGTTTATGGATGATGCTGATGGATTTTTGTGGATGATGTTGATGGATTTTTGAATGTTGTATCATCCTTGCATCCCTGGGATGAATCCCACTTGGTCATGGTGTATGATCCTTTTGATGTATTTTTGCATTCAGTTTGCTAATATTTTGTTGAGTATTTTTGCATCTATGTTCATTAGGGCTATTGGCCTGAAATTTTCTTTTCTGGTGGGGTCTTTGCCTGGTTTTGGTATTAGAGTGATGCTGGCTTCATAGAGTGAGTTTGGAAGTATTCCCTCCTCTTCTATTTTTTGGAAAATTTTAAGGAGAATGGGTATTATGTGACTTTTAGATTCTTTTAATTTTTTGGCTACTACAAATAAAGCTACCATGAACATTAGGGCAAAAATCTTTGTGTGGACAGATTTCCATTTCCATTATGTAAATACTTATGTATTCATTACTTATGTATTTAACTTGATAGCAAACTGCCAAACTATTTTATTAAATGCTTTCACCATTTTTCATTGCTCATAGCAAGGTAAGTATTCCAGTCTCTCTACATCTTTGCCAATATTAGTAATGTCAGTCTCTAATTTTAGCTATTTTTGTGAGTATATAGGGATATCTTGTTAGAGCAATGAAAATAATCAAAATATTAATGACTGGTGATGTTGAGGATTTTTTCCATGTGCGCATTTCTCATTTACATGTCTTTTGTGATGTGATTGTCTTCTTGAGTTTAAGAATTCTTTTTTTCATATTTTATATACAAATACTGATTTTCTTATGCTGGTGGCTAACCTTCTAATCTTCTTAGTTGTTTTTAAGAGCAAAAGTTTTTCATTTTGCTTTCTAATTATTGATATTTTCATGTGTATTCATGCCCTTTGTAAGAAATCTTTGACAAAATCAAAATACTTTGTTTCCTGGAAATTTTGTAGTTTTGTCTGTATATTTAAGTTAATCTATATTGACGGATGACTCCCACTCTTCTTTATGCATAAGTGTTTTAGCTATCCTAGTACCTTGGCTTTTCTGTATTCATTTTAGAGTAATCTTATCTATATCTATGAAACTTTTTTCTTGGGTTTTGATAGGAATTGTATTGAACTTGTATAAAAATTTGGGAGAGTTAGCATCTTTACTATGTTGAATCTTCAAACCATCATCACAGTAAATCTTTTCATTTATTTAGATCTTTGATTTTCTTTTGTTAGTATTGTGTAGTTTCCATGATGTAAATCCTATGCATGTTTTCTTAGATTTATACCTACTATTTCGTCTTTTTACCTTGAGTGGTTGTAAATGGTATTGTGCTTTTTAGTTTTAGTGTCTATATGTTTATTACTTATATAACAATGTAATTGGATTTTACATGTATGTCTTGTATCATGCTGTGTTGCTGAACTAATTAATTCTATGAGTTTTTTGGTAGGTTCCTTGGAATTTTCTACATAGACAAGCATGTCATCTAGAATCAGAGGAAGTGTTATTTCTTCCTTTCCAATCTGCATGTCTTTTATGTCCTCCTCTGGCACTATATTAAATAAGAGTGATGAGAAAAGAGATCTCTGCCTTATTCCCCATTTTAAGGGGAAAGCCTTGAGTCTTTTACTATTAAACATACAGAGTTTTTGAAGATGTTCTTTATCAAGTTCAGGAAGTTCCCCTCTATTCTTGTTTCCTGAGCACTTTTATCATAAATGTGTATTGAATTTTTCAACTGATGTTTCTGCATCAATTAGTATCATCATGTGACTTTTCTTTTGTATCCTGTTAATATGTGGGATTTCATTCATTGATTGATTTTCAAATATCGAACCAGGCTTGTATCCCTGGAATAATGTTGTATAGTTCTTTATATTGTTTTATTTTTAAATACTGTTTGCTATTATTTTGTTAAGGATTTTTGCATCAATATTCATAAAGGATGCAGGCACACCTCAGAGATAATGCAGGTTCATTTCCAGACCACTCCACTGCAATGAAGCAAATCA
Source organism: Manis javanica (assembly GCF_040802235.1). NCBI lineage: Eukaryota > Metazoa > Chordata > Mammalia > Pholidota > Manidae > Manis > Manis javanica. The sequence continues at coordinate 115,947,467 of NC_133160.1, forward strand.
AATTAATTTTTTGGTTTCCCAATACATAGGAAAGTTATATTTATGCTACGCTCTCATCTATTAAGCATGCAATAGCATTATGTCTAAAAGAAGTATCTTAATTAAAAAATACTGAATTACTGAAAAAATGCTATCATCTGAACTTCAGTGATTTACAATCTTTTTCTGGTGGAAAGTCTTGCCTCAGTGTTGATGGCTGCTGACTGATCAGGGTGGTAGTTGCTGAAGGTTGGGTGGCTGTGGCAATTTCTTAAAATAAGACAACAATCAAGTTTGCCACATTGATTGACTCCTCCTTTCATGACTGATGTCTCTGTAGCATGCAGTGCTGTTGGAGAGCATTTTACCCACAGAAGAACTTGTTTCAAAATTGGAGTCAGTCCCCTCAAATCCTACTGCTCCTTTATCAACTAGGTTTATGTAATATTCTAAATCCTTTCTTGTCATTTAAACAATGTTAATGACATCTTCACCAGGAAGAGATTCCATCTCAAGAAACCACTTTCTTTGCTCATCCATAAGAAATAACTCCTCATCCATTAAAGTTTTAATATGAGATTGCAGCAATTTAGTCCTGCTTTTAGGCTCCAGTTCTAATTCTAGGTCTCTTGCTGTTTCCACCACAATGCAGTTCCTTCCCTGAAATCTGGGACCTCTCCAAGTCATCCATGAGGGCTGGAGTCCTCTTCTTCCATATTTACCTGTTAATGCCAATATTTTGACTTCTTCCCAGAGTCAAATGTTCTTAATGGCATCTAGAATGGTCAGTCCTTTCCAAAAGGTTTTCAATGGACTTTGCCCAGGTCCATCAGAGAAAAGACTGTCTAGGGCAGCTGTAGCCTTACAGAATGTATTTCTAAAAGATTATGATTGAAAATAGAAATGACTCTTTGATCCATGTGATGCACAATGGATGCTGTGTTAGCAGACCTGAAAACAACATTAACGTCACTGTACATTTCCATCAGATCTCTTGGGTAACCAAGTACATTGTCAATCAGCAGTCATATTTTGAAAGGCATCTTTTTCTCAGCAGTAGGTCTCAACAATGGGCTTGAAATATTCAGTCAACCATATTATAAACAGCTGGCATCCAGGCTTTGTTGTTCCATTTACAGAGGACAGGTATATTTAGCATAATTGTTAAGGGCCCCAGGATTTTTGGAATGGTATATGAGTATTCGCTTCAATTTAAGATTATCGGCTACATTAGCCCTAATAGCCTGCCTTTTGAAGCTTTGAAGCCAAGTACTGACTTCTCTATAGCTTTGAAAGTCCTAGATGGCATCTTGTTCCGGTAGAAGGCTGTTTCATCTATATTGAAAATCTGTTGGTTAGTGTAGCCACCTTTATTCATTATCTTAGCTAGATCTTCTGGATAACTTGCTGAAGCTTCTATATCAGCATTTGCTGCTGTATCTTGCACTTTTATGTTCTAGAGACACCTTCTTTCCCTAAATCTCATGAACCAACCTCTGCTAGCTTCTACTTTTCTTCTGTAGCTTCCTTACCTCTCAGCCTTTATGGAACTACAGCTGGGGCATTGCTCTGGATGAAGGAAGCTTTGGCTTAAGGGAATGTTGTGGCTGGTATGATCTTCCATCTATACTACTAAGACTTTCTCCATATCAGCAAAAGGGCTGTTTTGCTTTTTTATCATTTGTGTGTTCACTGGAGTAGCATTTTTAATTTCCTTCAAGAATTTTTCTTTTGTGTTCACAACTTGGCAAACTGCTGCAAGAAGGCCTAGCTTTCAGCCTTTCTGGGCTTTTGACGTGCCTTCCTCACTAAACTTAATTTTTCTTAACCTTTTATGTTAAAGTGAGAGATGTGTGACTCTTCCTTTTTTACTCTTCTTTCAAGTAAAAGTTGGTGCTGAAGGGTTATTAATCGGCCTCATTTTAATAGTGCTGTGTCTCAGAGAATAGGGAGGCCCGAGAAGAGAGACAGAGATGGGAGAATGGCCAGCGAGTGGAGCAGTCAGTGCACATGTATTTATTGACTAACTCACTATCTTGTGTGAGTACAGTTTTTGGCCCCCCAAAATAAAATCATGATAGTAACACCAAAGATTGCTGATCGCAAATCACCACTACAAATATAATAAAAATGAAGAAGTTTGTAGGATTGCAAGAGTTACCAAAATGTGACACAGAGACACAAACTGAGACAATTCTGTTAGAACAATGGTGCTCACAGACTTGCTTGATGCAGGGTTGTCCCAAACCTTTGATTTGTAAATAATTCAGTATCTGATAAGCACAGAAAGTGCAGCACAATAAAATGAGGTGTGCCTGTATTCATATGGAGTCTCTTTTTTTCTTCTTTCTTTTCCTGGTTTTGGTATTGGATAATACTAGCTTCACAAAATGCTTTAGTACGTGTTCCTTCCTGTTCTATTTTCTGGAAGTGATTATATGGACTTGGTGTTAATTCTATAACTATTTGTTGGAATTCTCCAGTGAAACCATCTAGGGTTGCAGATTACTTTTATGGCGGGGGGTCGGGGTTAATTGTTAAAGTTATAAATTTAACGGCCTTAATAATTAGGGGACTATTCAAATTATCCACTTCATGTTGGATGAGTTGTGGTAGTTATTTTTTGAGAAAGTGGTTTATTGTCTAGGTTGTGAAATTTATTCTGTTTATGGAGTTCATTGTATTCCATTATTATCCTTTTTTTCTGTTGTCAGTCTTGCTAGAAACTTGTCAGTTTAACTGTTTTTAAAGAACGAGTTCACTATTTCATTAATTTTCTCTGTTTTTCTCTTTTCAATTCATTGATGTCTCCTCTTCATTATTTCTTTCCTTCCACTTCCTCTGGGCTTATTTTGCTCTTCTTTCTAAGATCTTCTAGTGGGAGCTTATATTATTGACTTGATCCTTCTCCTTTTTTCTAATGTGTTCATTTCATGCTATAAATTTCCTCCTTTGTACTGCTTTGGTTAAGTCTCACCGATTTTGATATGTTGTAATTTCATTCAGTTCAATGTATACTGTTTTTTTTTCACTTCCCTTGAGATTTCCTTTTTGACTCATGGATTATTTACAGTAGTCTTTAGTTTTTAAGTTTTTGGGGATATTTTTACTATTTTTAGTTTGATTCCCGTGTAGTCAGAGAACACACTCAGTCTGATTTCAATTATTTTAAATTTGTTGTGTTTTTTTATGGATCAGGATATGGTCTCTCTTGGTAAATTTTCTGTGAGTGTTTGAAAGTATGTGTATTTTGCTCTTCTTGCATGAATGTTGTATAAATATTGATTACATCCTTCTCATTTTGTACACATTATTACATAATATCTCTTTTTCTGTCATTTTCTTTGTTGTGAAGTCTACTTTATCGGACACTAACATAGCCATTCAGGATTTCCTTTGATGTTTGCAAGATATATCTCTTCCCATTCTTTTACTTTCAAATTGCTTATATTATATTCGAAGTGAGTTTGTAGACAGTTTGTAATCAGCATATAGCTTGTGAGGAGAAGGAAGGATGCTTCATTACTTCTGGGCAGGGGGTGGGAGTTTTGGCTTCCCACGTGATCTCTGCTGATAACACACAGGACTGGGGAAGCGCTGGCTACTGACTAGTGGGAATGATCATCATTCTCTCTCTCACACACATTAGTTGGAGTGTTGGGGTGACTCGCTATAGCATTGAGAGGGTGGTAGTCTAGGCTTCTCACCTGGCCTGTGCTGCTTGGGTGTGGGTAGGGCCACAGTTTTTTCTGTGGTGCTTGGTTGGAGGAGAGCTATTATTGTCTAAGGTTTTCTATCTTCTGAGTCTGGCCCTTTCCTAGTCCTTTGGCAAAAGAGAGCAATCTTTTGTTGGGACTTCTGTTTTTGTCTGTGCCTTATTTCTGGCCTGTCAGCTTTTCCACCCCAAGTCTGGAATATATGAGGCAAAAAGAAGATCCAGCATCTCACCATGGAGCTGAGGTCTCTAGCCAGGCTCTCTTCTCTCCATCTTCAGTCTTATGTTTGTTGTACATATCATGTCCAGGGTATTCCATTGTACTTAGTGGAAAGAATCTCTAAATGGAGTAGAAGTATGTCTACCCTGTCTACCTGGATATTTAAGTCCATATCTGTATTTTAACAAGATCTCTGGGATCTGTTATTTTGGGTACACATATTAAATAGCAAAGCTCTGTGTAAGTCATCATTATTTTTGTTAATATTGACATTTCATTATTTTTAAAGTTTGGAAGTGGAGAATTGTTCTGTTGTTACACATTACAAATTTTGTCTTGCTGTACTTTGTGCTAACTTTAAGAGGAATTTCTCCCTCATTCATGTCCATGGTCATGGAGTATTAGGATTAAGTTTGAGGCACTTGAGATGGACCTATGTCTTAACAAATCATTAGCAAAAGTTTCCTGAGGGGTGCGTAAGTTTTCTCCTAGTGTCAGCATGAGCTATTTACAAATGAAGAACTTTACTCTTCCTCTCGACTCTCTTATGTGTGGCAGATCAAGTAAGTACTCCCAAGAGAGCACTTACCAGGACATCTCTGATTTTTCTGTTACATATTAGGAATTCACTACAACTGCAAAGTGAAAGAAGCAATACTTTCCTTTGAAAGGAATCCAACTTTTAACACCTCTTTTCAGATACATACTGGGGAAAGAATAAGTCAACGTTGCTGTATTCTTAACTTCAAAGGAATTTACAACATGAACTAGTAGGTTAATCAGCTTATTTCAGTGAAAACAGTAAGCAAACAGTTTTCATGGAAGCAAAAACTTGTAAGTAGCTTATGTCCAAAGGCACTGTTTGTGTCTGTCCTTCATATACTGTATAAACCCACAATGAATTGCTTTGCATGTTGTGAAAAGATATTTCACTGGGGATCTTTCTGTATTTGGCATGTATTCTGCAGTAACAAAGGATAACATTTTGTTTTCAGAAGAAAAATGATCAGTATGTAGTTTGTTTTTTAGAGGCTTCTTTTCTCTTATGGGGCATGGACTTTTAGCCTTGGCAAAAACAAGAGATACAGTGAAATTGGGAATGTATGAATATCAGAATATTTACACAAACATGACTACTCTTTCTATTAGTCATTTATATTGTCAAACCCCATCTCGTTTTTTTTCCCCTAACACAGGATTTCCAGATGTGAAACAATATCACTTTCAGAGACTCCATTCTCATTTCTAGGTCTTCCTTGTATTTATCTTAGGAATTTTAAGTATCTGCTTTATGTTGCATAGTTTTTGACATTCCAGCTTGAAACAGAGAGAGTGATGTCTACGATAGCCTTCTTTAGTGTGGGATCTTGGTTGATCTAAGGCAGTGGTTCTCAAACTTTTTGATCTTGGGACTCTAATATTATGAAAAATCATTGGAAAACCTCAAAGAGGTTTTGTTTATATAGGCTATGTCTATCTACATTTACCATAATAAAAATTAAAGCTGAGAAAATATTGATCTATTAATTTGTTTAACAATAATAACTCCATTATATGTTAACATAAATAACTTTATGAAAAATAGCTGTATTTTCAAAACAAAAATATTAGAAAGAAATATGGCCTGGGTTTTCATTTTCTTTAATATCTGGCTTCATAGAAGGCTGCTAGGGTTTCATATCTGCTTTTGAATTTAATATGTTGTTTTGGTTGAAGTATATGAAGAAAATTTGATCCTACAAACATGCAGTTAGAAAAGAAAAGAAAATTTAATAGGATTTCAGATAATTGGGGATTTTCTGTAATCTTATAACTCAACAAATGGAAGCATTTTAAAGTTTGGTTACAATTGGAATCTGAAACCATATCAAATATTTTTGTGCTCTGTTACATTAAAATCCTTGTTGCCCTTTCAGCAGATCATTTAGCCATGTGTGATTCTGTAATTTCATGCAATGGTCATTTGGAAAATATTGGCTCATTGAATTATGAGATTTTACAGTATTAACATTTGTTAATATATTCACAGATCAAATCAGAAAAAGTCTTTTAATGTTGGCAGGCTGTCTAGTTCACAGTGGAAGATAAAAGTACTCCAAAATTCCCATTTTCACTTCACAGCTTGAATTTTATCATTGGCAGCAGATCCTGTCAATTGTTCTCCTTGAAGAGGCAGGCTCACTTTGTTCATTTCAAGGTACTTGCCAAATAACCCAAGTTTGACTAACTGTAATTTAGATGAGTGGTCATTTCAAGTGAAAATTGTGTTCCATGAAAACAAGGGGTTAGTTCGAGTCACACCTCACACAGTTGTGGAAGTGATCTTCCTTGGGGTGTCCCTTATATTTTGGTGCACAGTAGAAGTGTGATGTGGTTACGTGCTACCCATTAATGTCACAGAATATTAAAAATTCTGTACTTAAAGCTAAATATTTAGTCAATTAATTGTTGCTGTTTTATCAAGACATTGTTAAGCTCAGCTAGCATTTTAAAATTTACTCTTATTACTTTACGTGTGTGGCAGTGAAGAGTATGACTACTAGTGCAGCTTGGTGTCACCACCTAGATACATGCTAAGTGCCAAAAGTTTCACTCACCATTGCTTTCCCACGATCAGTGCAAAATATCAGCACAGTGAAGAAGGCAAAAACATCTGCATATTAAGATAAGAATGGTTTTGTCCTTGCAGAACCCTTTTAAAAGAATGGGTTTCAGGATCCCTAGGGGTTTGAGAACCATTGCTCTAGGAGAATGAATGTAACTTTAAAAAATGCTTACTGTTTTGTAAATATTTTCTTGTTTTGCTTTAAAATTTAAAGCCTTTTTAAAAAAATAGTCCTGATAATCCTCATTGTAGGAGGCAATTAGTGTATCTAAGAGGTGGAGAGACCAAGTCAGTGTAGCTCATCCATTTTGCCTGAGGATATGCTGAATGGATGAGAATCCTGATTCACAGGAAACCGGCAAGAGAGAGACAATATCTGCTGGACTAAAACGACACTGAGCAGGAGGGCTTCCCAACTTGCTTGTCTCACTTTGTACACAAATTTGAGAATGTGTCTTGGTCTTTTCTAAGAAAGAGTGTATCAAAAAGTATGGCACATCAGGAGAATAGTTGTAAGGCATAAGAGACTTGTGTGTGCCGACCGTTGAGATGTGGGAGGTGAGATAGCAATAAGGAGGAAAGGAAGATGATTTCTTAATATCTAATGTATGCCAGGGACTGTGCAAGGTATGTCACGTATATTATCTCCTAATTCTCCTGGCAAACCTATGGCGTCACTATTAACAGACTCACTTTAGAGATGGTGAAGTGGAGCCTCGGATTTTAAATAGCTAGTCTGAGACTATTGATCCTAGTCGACAGAGCTGGAATTCAAACCATCTCTTTCCATAATAATATGGCACCTTCATCTCGGTATTCATGAGCTGCTTGGACTACAGTGTTAGCTGGTTATTATAATACCTGCTTCTAGGCATATTTCTGCATACACTTTAGGCTTAATAGCTTCTCAGGAAAAACACACACAATTTTATATTCATTCATCCACTAGGGGGGGCAAGAGTGCTAACTTGTTAGATAATTATTGATGAATATGATTTATAATTAATATGTCTGTACTGTAGGAAATTATATTTGGGAAATTATAAATAAGTATCTAATGACTACTCCTGGTAAGAATGATTCTGTGCTATCTTCTTATTGAAACCCAAGAGACTGTTCCCCTCCTAAATATGCAATGACAAATGATGTGTAGTTTAACTGTGACTGACAGTTAAAGGGAGGATCATGTGATGTGGGCTGGCAAAATCAGCAGTAAACCAAGTCGGGAAGATTCAAATTCTAGTCAAGTTTATTTGTTTTAATACATGTGAAATTTAACATTGTTAATTTAACTTTGTTGTGATCCATTTAATGCAGTGGTGGCTGAAAGAAATGATAAGGTTTTCTTAAGACATTATTGAAGCTTTAAAGGAAAATATTACATAGCTTTGTATATTTGGATAATGCTTTGATTAATCATGATTTCTTATTCCAGATCTGTCATTCTGTCATTTAAATATGGCTAGATATGGAGAGTTTCTTAAAATAAATGATATATTTAGTTCCTTACCTATATAATTCCATGTGGTTAATTTTTAGTAAATTATGAAGTACTTTAAATAACCCAAAAAACTGTGAACTATGAAATAATCACATAATATTTGCCATTAAAGTATTTATGTTTGAAAAAACATTTTGGCTATTGTCCTGATTTAGTGTTCCTTAAGACTCGTATGAACTATAGAGGATGATTTCTATGAAAAAAATTAGAAATTTCATGAGCATCGTAACCATGATAATCATGAAACTTTGCCATCTAGATTCTTATTCTGTATGTTATGTGTATTTTGTTGCTGTTAAGAGTTTGTAAACGAGGGATCTAAATTAGTTTATCATTTGGCTATTTTTGGATACAATGAAGACTTTTCTTGAGCTCTACATAAAGAGATTGTCATTCAAACTCTGAAGATCTCTGAAGTATTATTAAAATAATATATCTTTACATGATTCTGATTTAGAGGAGGTATGGCTGTTAGAGCCAAATGAGCCATAATCTTCATTGTTCTGATAAGCCATGTGATGATGTGATGATAGCTCAATTGGACATTAGTATGTAGTGGACTCCAGGGTTGCTGTGGGGTGGTAGGTATTGAGGACACAAAGATGAGTCACAAGTTCTGTCTTCAAGGATGGCAGCCTACAGGAGGTCCTGTACAAGTAAGCAAACCACTACTGTGAGAGGCGAGGGCAGTAATAAAGTGATGCAAATGTCTACTATGGCACCACCTGAAGGTATATCAACTTGGTCTGGGACACATTCCCTGAAGATGCTTCAGAGTAGGTAAGGCTTGAACATAAAGGACAAGTAGGTACAGAACTTGGGGAGTGGGGAGGAAGGAACATACTTTAAGCAGAAAGCAACATGGGACAAATCATGGTGGGAGAGGACAGTATGACTCTTAATTGTAAGAATATAGAGGAAAGATGGGGTAATGCTGACGAGTAAGGTGGAGATCTACAGTGGGGCTGATACCAGTGTATCTGGAGTATATTAATAAGTTTGGATCTTATTTAAGTGATAGGAGGCCATTCATAACTTTTCTATAAGGAGTGATATGATCTTATATTTTAGTAGAACCACTGGTGCAGCACTTGGGAGAAGTCAGAAGGTACTGCAGTTGATTCAGTGAGAAGTGGTGTGGCCTGAGATAAGACTAGGAGTAACACTGGAGATGGGGTGGTCAGCAGATTCCTGGGGTACCTAAGTATAGGAGTAACAGGAGGGAATGAAATTAAGAGGTTTTCAGGAGTTTGAATCTGCTGACATGGTAACTGAAAATTGGTTATCAAGAGGCTGAAGGGGCCTAGGATGAACTGCAGGCTTCAGGTTTGGATGCCTATGGCAAAGAGAGGACAAGGAGCAAGTTCTTTTGAGGAGACTTTGAGCTGGAGATAGAGATTAAAACAAAATAAACATACCCTTGGAACAATGTTTGAGTACTTTCAGTGTGGCTGGGATATGGTAAGGTCTTTAACTTACCTAATTATCTCAATATCCTAATATCCTCTCTAGATATTACCATCTGTAAAAGTCAAATGAGGAAACAGATTCAGAGAGGTCACATATCTGACCTCAGATTACATTAACTGGAAGCAGTGGAACTTGGAATTGGAATTGAGTCTAGATCTATCTGATCCTAAAGTACAACCTTTTTCCCAGTCTATTACCTTGGGAATCATCACATACAGCTATAGTTGAAACAACGTGTATAAATGGAAATATTGAAGAGCATACAGACAGAAGAACCAATGGCCAAGAATGGAACTTGGTCAAATAATATTAGATCAAATGGACCTCCCAGGGATATATAGAAGATGCAGCCAGAGAGGTAGGAGGCTAACTAGAAAAATCACTGCATCTAATACAAAAACAGAATTATCCTTCAAGGCTCTTGCTCTCTCTCACCCCCGCATCCTATCCACCAGCAAATTCTATTGGCTCTGCTTTCAGAATATATCCAGAATCTGACCATTTCCTCTTGTTCATTCAAATCTCTGCTCTAACAATGTCCTGCACTTATCCTTGTTACCATAGCATTCACCCACCAAGCCTTTCAAAGTGTAAATCAGGTTGTCATGCCTCTGCTCCAAACTACCATGGTCTTGTCCTTCAAAATGTCATCCAAACTACCATGGCCCACAGGCAGCGAAGACTGCCACAGGCTACACCTCCCTGACCTCTCCTTGGACATCCTCCCATGGATCACTTGGCTGGCCACAAGCCAAGCATGCTCCCTTGCTGAGCCCCTGCACTGACCGCTTGCCTGCAATGCTTTCCAACCAGATCTCTGTCATTCTATCAAAAAGACTTTCTTCAACCAGCTTGTCTGAATTAGCACCTTCTGTTACCATAGTCCACCTTTTCATTCTTTTTATCATAGACTTTTTCATCACCCAACACATTAAACTTGTTTGTTTGTTTGCTTTTGTGTTAATTGCATCTATAATCTCTGCCCCATGCCCAAGCTTCAGGAAGGTAGAGATTTTGTCTTTTTTTTTTTTTTTTTTTTGGTTCACTCCTGTATACCCAGGGTATAGAATGAACAGTCAACAAATGATGTTTGGATGAATGAATGCAGCCAGACTGGCTTTTAGAAACAAGTAAATAAGATCATAGAGATTAAAACAAAATAAAACATACCCTTGAAACAATGAGTACTTTCAGTGTGCCTGGGATATGGTAAGGTTTTTAACCTTCCACCCCCTTACCTCCTGCCTCCATTCAACTCTTCTATCCCAGAAATCTCCCATTAGCATTGGGATAAAATTTAAACTCCTTTCTGTGGTCTAGAGGCCTTCCGTGATCTGGACCTTAGCTGAGACTGACCCCTAGTCTTGACGCTCCACCCTAGTTATAACTTCTTTTCAGCCACATCGGCCTTCTTGCTCGTTCTGGAACTCGCTAAGGTCATTTCTTCCTCTTGCTGTTCTCTCCACCAGCCACTCCTTCTGCATAGTTGGCTCCTTTCGAGCCTTCAGACCTTTGCTCAAGTACTGCTTCTGTGGAAAGGCCTCCCGGGCCTGCCTTGTCTTAAACAGTGCAGTCCTTGCGCCTCTACCTCAAGTCTTCCCAGGACAGCCTAATTTTTATTATCATAATCATCACTGCCTAAGTAATATTCTTCATTTATTTATGTGTTGATATTCTCTTTGCAGACCTGGGTTGTAAACTTTATGAGGGTGAGGGTTTTTTTTTGTCTTATTTACCATCATATTCCAAGCACCTAAATGGGAGTGTTTGGTATTTATTAGGAGCCTAATACTTAGAGAGTGAATGAATGAAACAGTTCTGTCACTCCTGTGAAGGTGGCTCATTGTTATATGACACGCAGTGGAAATAAATGCCTAAGATTTCTAGGATGAAGTTATTCAGTTTGAACATTAAGTAATGAAAGTACCTTTCCAAACTGGCTCATGGAATTCTGGTACATTACTTTATAGAGATTCTTTTTGCACATTCTTGGGAACCTGACTCTCTCAAACTTTCAGGATGTTGTAATTTTTATTTTTAGTTGCTGCCAATAGTATTGGACTGAATTAGATTGCTAGTTCCTCAAGGAGAGTACGTGCTGTATTCTCTTTTGTATCCCCAGCACCTTATCCAGAAGAGATGTTCAAGGAAGGTTGAAATTTTGTCTTTTTTTTTTTGGTTCACTCCTGTATCCCCAGGATATAGAATAAACACTTAACAAATGTTTGGATGAATGAATGCAGCCAGACTGGCTTTTAGAAACGAGTAAATAAGATCATGCCCCCCTCTCACCCCGTCGTCTCCTACCTCCCACCTCAATAAATGTTTGCCAATAGGAATTTCACAAAATGTTTACATTTAAAACTTACAATTTTCTGTAAAATATTTTCACCTCTTGTAGATTTGAAAACTGAGCCTCCCCACAACTATTTCCAAGAAGCTTCACCCTTAAGAAATGTTCGATTACGGACAAACTGTAGAAGAGGAATGGAGGAGTGATAACACACACTGAATTTAAATTCTGTCCACCAGGTAGAGAAACAGAGGGAACCTGTCATCATTTATTCACCTACTATACTTCCCTATTCGATGAGGTTGGGGGGAAGGCAGGGAAAGGCTCTGTGACCCAGCATTGTTCTTATTTTCTTTTTGATAAAACAGTCAGTGTTCAGTGTGGCTCCAAACGTTTTGGTTTGGAGATTAAAACAGCGACCAGCAGGTAGCTGTGACGCAAGTTTTGCACAGTCACTGAGCTGCCCACACCTTAAGCCAACATAACCAGTGAAAGGTGGCAGTGTTTGAACTGAATCTGTGCTCTTTAGATGGAGCAGCACCTTCTCAATAAAAGCACGTTTATACCGACTTCTTAAGAAGTTTAGACTGGAGGGCTGTCTCCAGAAACTTGTCCCCCTTCTGCCAAGCCGCATTTGTTTGTCTTGGCAGCCTGGCTGTGTCTGCTTGGCTGTTGCTAATACTGGGATGTTAACTTGATGAAACACAGAGCTCTTGATCCTTTTCTGTGAGGCTTCTATTTGGTTAATGGCAGGGTAGAGCTCTTTGCTGTTAGCCACCTGTAACTGGCCAAGTTCAAAAAAGAGAGAGAGATGCAGAGTTGTGGAAGAGGAAATTTCTCTGTAAAAAAAAATCTTACCAAATGCTTGATTTTGTCTGTTTGTTTACATATTTTAATATCCAAAATAGATTTAAAAACACTGAAAAAGAAAGTAAGAAAAAAATTCACCTAAATCCTACCACTATTTTTGGACAGTTGGTGAGTTGAGGGAGGGATTGAGAATGGATTCTCTTGTAATGTAGTTAGAAATTTCAGGACCTATGGGAAGATACTTGATTAGACTAATTATCCCTGCTCTTTACTGTAGCTTTTGTTTCAATCTTTCTTTAGTCTTGATAGAATTTTTTTCCTTCTGTTGATTATATTTATGATTCTACTTGGCATAGATGCTCAAGCTTGGATAACTGGACAACAATATGAATGGGTTTGGCTTTTTGAGAATTTGGGCATTTCAGAGCTCTGGATCAACTATACTTAATGAGCTTGTGTTTGGTGTCCTTGGGACTGGGCTATCTTTACTTAGGTTGTCAGTGTTCGTGACTGCATGTTGTCCCAGAAGCCATGGGCTGTGGCTCAGCTTTTTAGAATTGACAGTACAGAAAGGAAAACAAGTAAATCATCTTTCTGGTTTATATTTCTCAAGAGGGATTTACAATATTGCCTAAGTTATAGCTGTCGATAGGCCCCTAAGATTGGTGACTTTATCAGTCCTTCACTTTATTCAGAATTTTGCTCAAGTGTCACCTCTCAGAAGAGTCGAAACAGCAAACCCCAGCCCTAGTTGCGCTCTAACCACTCACCTGCTTTGTTTCCTTCATAGCAGCTATCATGATCTGAAATTGTATTTATTTATTTAGTTTATATCTCTCCAATGGCAGTATGAGCTCTGTGAAGATGATGAGCTCAATCTCTAACAGATGGAACCCTCAGTGTTTAGAAGAGCATCCAGGATATAGTCAGTGCATGATAAATGTGTGTTGAAGGACTGAATGAATAAGAAAAGGAAAGTAACAATAAAGAATGAAGTAGAGAATGGAAATAACATTGTTTCCCAGATAGTTATCATTCAACACATCGCTAGTTAAACTGGGACAGGGAAGTCCACCAGTCTTGAAATGTTTTATTAGTACTTTTAATAAACATCTGAGTGAAAACTAGATTGAATATAGCAAACACACCACTTAACCCAAGTAAATGAAATCATTAAATTAGCCAAAGATCAGGGAATATGAAAGCATTACATTGTATGATTGAACTGAATGATTGAGCAGAGAAATTAAATTTGTTTTAATAATTAGGGTGTTAAAAGAGTAGTAACTTTTACCATTAGTCATGAGTATATTTAAAATTCTCTTGCTCATCAGATGCTCCTTTTAGAAGAGGTAGGTTTATTAACCTCAGTCTCTGTTGGTTGCTTATATTCATGCTGTGAGTACACTCGCATGGTGCTGCTGTAGCACATGTTTCCACAAACAGATGGAATAGACAGAAGAAAATATCTTCTGTCCACTAAAAAAAAAAAAAGTTTAAAGACTATGTTTGACACATAACAGATGGCATGAGAAATAGCCTGTCAGATTAAGATCCATGATAATGGATTAGTGAGTCCCCTATAATTAACTACCAATTATTCATCTCATGATTGTATTTCTTTCCACTGTCTACTTTTATATGATTTAAATCATTGTATTCCATTTTTCCTATTTTCTATTTTTATACATTAACTTTTACCCTGAAGATTTATGTGTTTTGTTTTACTGGCTTCCCAGTGGTTTTATCATATTTTCTCAAATTCACATGTTAGAATGGATCTGTATTGACAGCAAGGCTATCATGTGTCAGCAGTGTGACTGGCATGTAGAACACATTTAATTCATACTTATTGATTTTAATGAAATATTCCTGATTTATTTAGCCTTTGCTTTATTTTAGGACATTTAGTTTCTTTCTGTTTTTTGGTATTATGGGTGGTGATGTGGTGACTCTCGGCTTGAATGTCTATGGCTTCGTGATTCTTTTGCCTCATGGTGTTGTAATGAATTCCCATGGGGAAATTTCTCAGTCAAAAGTTGTAAACATTTTTATATCCCTTGATTTGTAAAGAGGTGACATCATTTTATAGTGATACCTTCAGTTTTTGAATATTTCTTTGGACTTATAAAATAAGGGTACTTTTGATTTTATTGAGTATTAATTTATTCCTTCTGATATAGCTACAAGTATTGTCCAGTTTCATATAGTCAACAACCTATTTTAGATTTCAGTTCTAGGCTTGTTTTTTTTTTTTTTTTGTATGCCATCGCATGTTTATGGCTTTTATCAATATCTAACTTTGTTATGAATTATGCTTCTCATTAATTTTTAAAGGAATTTATAGATCTTTGAGCTCGGACATTCATTAATTATTGAGTGTAATAATTATTGTATGCTTAAATTTTAAACATCTTACTTTAGCTGGAGTCTCTAAAACTGATATTTCTGAAGCCCTTTTTTTTTCAGTTTTCTCTTTCAATTTTTTGAAATTCTAGTGGCTTTTGGAATTGTTTCAAATTGTTAATACACCCATGTACTCATATGATATATGGTGCATAATTATAATTCTTTCTTTACCTCTGTTACTCTACAGAGGAGCAAGATGAGTTAGAAAATCTGTCTTGAGCAGCTGTGATGAATAGGAAAAGAAATGTTGACTATTTAAGATGACTAAATCTGCTTAAAAACCAATTAATGACAGTTTTTTTAAAGGAGATGTTCTTAATATTTAACTTTTTGTTTCCTGGTTCTGTTAAAAATTTTCCCCTGATAATATAGCCTCTATGCTAAAGTATCGCTGTTGATACTAGGATGAGAGCTGTTAGTAGTAGTAAGTGTAATTTGAGCCTTTTTCATGTGCAACGCACTGGATTTCTTATGCATTTTCTCATTTAATCCTGTTATAATCCCCTTTTCACAGATAATGAAACTGAGGGTTTGAGAAGTTAACTGAAACTTTCCCTGAAGGGGGACACAGTATTCAGATTTGGGTCTGTCCAGCTTGAAAACCCTGTGCTCTTAATGAGATGGTAGGCTAAACATACTAGTTTTGATATTTTGCGTTTATCTCTAAGGATTTCTTAAAAAAAAAAATCTCTTCCTTTCTGATTGTGTGGATTTTTTTTCCTATTTACCGACTTTAATTTTTATTAGTTTACTGGGTATGGAAACAGTATTTCTTTGTGACTTTAACTTATATTTTCCTAATTACTAATGAGGTTGCATTATGTTTATGGACCACATTTCTTATTCAGGAATTAACTTGTTGTCTTTTGCCCTTTTAAAAATTGGGTGGCTTGCTTTTCCTTAATAATTCATGAGTTCTTTACATATTCTGGACATTAATCTTTTACTGGTTATTTGGCTTACACATATCTTCTTCCAGTTTTTATAGTGTCATTTAATAACTGAGGTTCTTAATTTAATTTGATTTATTTACTGAGGTACATACAATAAAATGCACAAATCTTAGTATATATACACTCCATGAATTTTGACATGTGTGTACACTCATAACCAGATTGAGATATCAAACATTTTCACTAATTTTTTTCGCCTTTCACCTGTTTCACTCATTCCTCCATCCCCTAAGTGAAATGGTATGGTATTTGTCTTTCTCTGTCTTATTTCACTTATATCTAGAATTGATTTATATTTATAATGCAATGTTGAGATCCAATCTCAGTTTTTACCCATATAGATGCCCAGTTATACCAACACAACTTATTGAAAACTTTATTCACTGTTTATCAATAGTGCTGCCTCTGTCACATATCATGTTTCAACATGTATGAGTCCGTGTCTGGGTTCTCTATTATGTTTCATTGGTTAGTTTAAGCACCCTATGTTAATACCCCGCTGTCTTGATTATATATTCTGGACATTACATGATACCCCACTGTCTTGATTATAGTAGCTTTATAAGAAGATAATACATGGTAAGTCCCTCATCTTGTTGTTCTTAAAGAGTGTGTCGGTTATTTTGGAGTCTATCTCAGAGTTGAAATATTAAGTAAATACATTTTTAATTTTTATCCGAAAGGTTCTCGATCACCAGGTATGGATATGCACTGGGACAGCCAGCTTCCTGTACCTCTGCACAGAGCAGTCCTAGTTTTCTTGAATCTGTACTCCCTGATTTCAGTCTGTTTCCTAACCCTAGGCTCCTTCCTTAAAGAGTACTTGTCCTTTGCCTCACTCTAAACTTGATCAAGGTAAAATTGGCTCTGGTCCTGAACCTTCCTAATATGTTCATTATCTAATAGTAGTTTTATATTTAATGGTTTACCGTATATGTAAAACACTTCTGAAAAGTCAAAAGGACTTTTTTTTAATATAGGAAATTGTTTTTCATTAGAATTCCATTAATATTTCCTATGTTTTGCAAGATTTTGGCACTTGGTCCTCTGTGGCAGTAAACAAAATGAGCTTGATAAAATCGCACCATTTATGATCCCAGGTTCCAGTAGAATGCTTGTTCTTTCAAGGTCTTGTTACATTCTTATTGAAAGTGGCACATATCGGTAGCAACCTTTTCTGATATCTGCAGGTAGTTACTACCTATCTGTTCATAGTCCTGATCACTATTTACTTTATAAGTTCTTAACCTGGGGACCATGGAGAGGACTTCAGGGTATTTTAGAAAAACTTGGAGTGGTGTGAAAAAATGTGTCATAGGACCATTTTTAAAAAGAGTTCATAGTTCTTGTCATTCATTTTTCAGTTATTCACTGAATCATCATTCATCTAAATTCCCCAAAAGAGAAGTAGACCCAAAGAAAGTTATAAAGCATCTTTATTCTCCAAACCTCATCCATGTTTATTTAACAACTTGCACCCTAATTCCAGACCTTTTAGATGCCTATTTTGACCATATTTTCTGTTCCTATCCTTTTATCTATTTCCTACACTAATTTTAGCATTTTTTGTCTGCTACTGTCTTTGTTTTTAAGGCAGGGAGGGCATGGGCATTTGGTCTTTGTTTTTAATTGATATCATAATTATCTATAGTTGCATAAGTGGCATATTTAGAGAGGGAGGGAGAAAGAGACAGTGTAACTTGGAGAATGTAGGCCTTTGGGATGATCTGCTGGTGTGAACTGGGTATTTGAAATCTGCTATTCATGCATTCAGATTTTATGGGGTCTGAAACTTGTATAATTGTGCAGACCACATTTTAGAAAAATTAGTACAACCTTGTAAATATAAAAGTAGGTACAATAATGAATATTTATTTTGCATGAGGAAAAAATAAAAATTACAAATTTGATCAAGCTGACAAATATCACTAATATCACAAAATCCAGAAATATATCTTGTTAAGTAACAGCTTAATATATTTCTGTTTTCTCCTCCATTTCTGGTTCCTATACTTCAATTTTCTCTTTATCAATAATTTTACAAAACATCAGTGATTTTACAATATAATTTTTGTAGAGAATATAGAAAGCTAAGTCAGTTTTTCTTCTAGCATGATCATCATATTTTGCCTTTTATTAGTGGTGATTGAGTTGTGCATACCTCTTTGTAGTACTGCTACTGGGTTGTGCCTTACAAACCTCGGAGTTCTCATCAATTTAATGTACATTTCTCATCAAAAAGGAAAAAAAGCAGTACAGAGTGTTCATAATGACATGTGTCCAAATAGCAAATATATTTTTTGAGAGGAATTTTCACTTTGAAGAAGCATTGATGAAAATCAGCTCCTCTGTCACTTAAAATGTTAACACATTTTAGGATTGGAAGACTTTTCCACAGTCCAGATTCTGCCTCATATGTTTAAAACCCTGTTTCTTTTCCACTAGTCAACACTTCCAGGCCAAGCACTGCTTACTATTTCTATCTTTGTTTCATCCTCTTAGTGCTATTAACACCCTTCTGCTGGTCTTTTCCAATCCATTTTATTTTATTGGAGGAATTTTGAAACTGAGGTGATACCTAGGACAAAGCCTACCGACCGATAGGAACAATAGTAAGAGTAGCTGGGCAGTGTCCAGTGCTGCGTGTCAGCTTGGGCTAGCCCTGTGCCATTGGGCCTTGAAGCAACTCTCTGGGGTAGTTACTGTACTGACCCCAGTTTTACAGAGGAGAAAACTGAACTTGTTGGGATTTCCTTTAAGGTCTGTCAGACTTCAAAGCTTGTGTTCCAAACCACTACAAGCCTCTTTTCAGCAATTTATATTTGTGGTGGAGTGGCTTGAATCCAAACATGACCTGATATTTTTATTAATATGAGTATATGAATAAGATGTTAATAATATAATTACACTTCATTATTACTATGTATTTTCCAACCACAATTTCCTGTACTCTTGGATTTTCTTAATTTAGTCATTCTAGCTCTTTCAACAACAAATCACTTTATAACAAATTACCCGTAAAACCAAAAATAAGTCAAAGGTGATTATTAGAATGAAATTTAATATCTCAGAATCGTATGCAATAATGTATTGTTTTGTAATAAGAAGAGATGGAATCCTTGGTTAAAAAAATAAGCATCACAAAATAAAATGGCCAGTCCTTGTGAGTCGAAATATAGAAATTACTGCTTTCATCAACATTTTTACTCAAATTGCTTTGAGTCTTTGTGAATGACCACAAAATATTATTTTTCCTCATCTTTGTTGTTAAGGTTCAGGGTGTGAGTGCATCTGTGCATAATTCCAACTTTGCCAAGCAAATTGGCAAAGTCAGCGCAATCCTAAAGTAAAAATCTATCCAATTCTTTCTTTTCTCTGTTGAGTGAGAAGTTTGCTATTCTTGAAGGAGAGGAGTCTCCTTTAACTCCTGAAGCTCATTTGGCACTTTACTTACGAACTTAACAATTTCTGAATGGGTTTGCTCTGGTTAGGTTGACTTTCTTGTCCTTGTTTTAAGACACTTTTCTCTGAAGCAAAGGGAAAGAAAATTGCGCTCCAGTCCTAAGCATAGTCTGTATATACTGCCACCCGACCACTTGATGTTACTTTGTTGTTCTCCAGAGAGTAATTATCTAGTCAAAGAAATTTATCTCATTTTAAACGACTACTAGAGATATTAATAAGTAGGGATTCTGGAGCTACAGGCTTGGATTTGAATCCCACCTCCAACACATACTGGCTGTGTTTTCCTTTGACAAGTGATTTAACGTTTTTGGGCCTCAGTTTCTTCATCTGTTCCATGAGGATAACCATACCACAATCATATTAATTAAATTAATGTTATTTACATTATTTTATATTAATAAAGAGGTCATTATATTAGAAATATATATGTTATAACATAATTGTTATAGATGAATGAACTTTACAGAAGATGAAGGTTATGTCTGGCCAATATTTTTTAAGATTTCAAAGCACAAGCCTTTATTTTTGTAATGTTTGTTTCTATAAATGTGATTCCTTGAATAAAAGGAAAAAACCCCTCAAACTTTAAAGATATTATTTATTGTTTAGTATCTTCACTAATACTATATGTATATATAAGCATAATGGGTAGACTGTATTTCCTCCAATATGCATACTTTACAAAAGATAGCAGAAATATATTATGTTTTGGTTTCATTTACTTTGAAATTTTGAAAAATGTTTGGAGCCAGTTAATGTAACAAACTTTTTCCTCCTAGTATCATTCTATTTCTCTATCTGTAGTTATAATTTTTTTGGCCTGAAAAATGTTGAATTTACATCATAAAACAGGACTGGCTTTATTTCTAACTATATTGACATTAGAATAGGGCTAGCTTTTCTGCTAACGCTTCGACACTCTATCTTAAAATTTAAGTTTCATGTATTTTCTTTTGATTGCCAATCTAGTATATTCATAGTTTGCTACCATTTGGAATCTGCCATTAAAAAATACCTCAGATATTATTGAGAAATCTGTGTCATTCTTTTCCCATTATCAACTGTTGTTTTTTTCTTCTTTTTTTTCCCGACATCTGTTCTGAGTAGCTCAGATCCACTTTATCTGGGCAGTCACTTTGTACTAAAAGTTACTTGACCTTCAAGAATCTGTAGATTCAGCCAGAACTGGGTCAGATTTGATCCTCCCCAGTTGTAGGCACCTGGCCAACTCCTCTGGTGTTAGGCTTTGACACTCCTAAAGGTCTGTAGATGATTTCATGAAAAGGTTGTCCTTTCACTTGTCCTCAGTCTGTCTCTACAGTGAAAATAATGGAAATTGCATGTTAGTGCTATGTTCTTTTGGAACATCTCATTTGATGCAGTTTCTCTTTCTTTTTTTATTTGTCTTCCTCACTCCTCCATCCTTCCTTCCTTCTTTCCACTCCCTCTCCCTTCCTTCCTTTATTTCTCTCTCTCCTTCCTTCCCTTTTTTTCCCCTTCTCCCTCCACTCCTCTTCACCCCCTGCTCCTTCTCCTCTTCTTAAGTCTTCTTCTGAGTTAGAGATGGGTGGAAACATTCACGCGCTGTTTTTGTAGATCTGGTCCTCCTGCTGGTGCCCTTACGAAGGCCTTTCTGGCAGGGCAGGTGAGAGCTGGGATGGGCCGGAACACTGATGGGAGAAAACCTTCATGAAGCCTGTGTTCTGGAGTAACAGAGCATTAGTCACAAACTGTGGCTTACTATAGGCTTTCTTATATGCCGAAACGATGGCAGGCCATGTGGGTATTTGCAGTATTGTTCCACCCATGGCCTAGGAAAAAAATCTCAAAGACAAACCAATTGCTACCTCTACACAGTCATCACAGCTTCCAGGCTGTGAAAGAGTTCTTCACAGAACAATAATTTGAGGATTTTTATCCACACCTAGTGGATTGGATGGGGCCTTTTGTAGTTCTGGTGCTCTTCCAGAGACATAATAATGAGCAAGTCTCACCTGGGAAACAAAGCGGGATGTCCTTTTTCTAGTGCAGGGTGTCTCACATACTTTTCCATGGTGCTGAAGACTGGTCACATGGCTCCTGGAAGTGAAAAGAATATGATTCTAAGCAGTGATCATGTGAAGAAAGATGTGGCATCAGGTTTGCCCACTCCTTTTTTAAAACCAAACAGTGTAATATAACCTTTGAGTCAAGCCTGGGGTCATAGACACTGAGATTGTTGGGGTCATTTTTCAGAACAGTGTAGTGTGAGGGCTTGAGAAGGTATGTGAGTCACTCTTTTGGGTGGTAGGGACACCATGGTCAAAATGTCAGACAAGATTTCTAGGGGAGACAGATAATGAACCAATAAACATACATGAAAACTACCAGATTAGCAGAGGTCTAAGTGTTATGCAGAAAAATAAAATAGGGCGATGTGACAAGAAGTGACTGAGGCATTTGAAGTGGTTGGCAAGAAAAGGCATTGAGGTTGAAAGCTGAAAGAAAAGAAAGTATGAGATGTGGGGGATACAGGAGGATCAGGGGCAAAACATTCAGACAGAGAGAGCTGCTAAGGAGGTCAGTGAACTACAGGGAGAGTGTCAGAGAGATTGGGAAGAAGCCACATCTTCTATGACTTTGTAAGCCAGAGTAAAATGTTTAATTGTAGGTGTAATGGGGAGCTATGAAGGATTTTAAGCAGAAAGGAGATATGGTATGATTTACTTTTTAAAAAATGATCACCTTGCTATGTAGAGAATGGAACAGGGGAGGGCATGGAGGCTCCGGCACAGGCTCTTGCTTTCCGGGTGAGAGATGATGGTGGTTTAAGCCAGTAGCACTAAGAGGTATGGAGAGAAGCGTTGGATTTGGGATGTGTTTGAGGGTAGCTTGAAAAGACTTGCTGATAAAGGTGGTATGTGGAGTGAGAAAGAGGAAACAGTGATAACTCAGATTTCAGATGTGAGAGAAGTTGCTGATGGGCCTTTATCTGAGATGGACATGACTGAGGGAGCCATTGGCTTAGACAGCAAACTCAAGAGTTCTGTTTTGGCCATGGAGAGTTGAAGATTCCTGCTAGGTACTCCCGCGGAACTATCGAGGAGATAGTTGTGTAACCAAGAGTGGAATCTCACAAAGAGGTTAGAGCTGGAGAGTTAGGTGACCTCACAGTTGGAATGCTCTTCAGAGCCATGGGATTAGGTGGGATCACTAAGGGAAGTAAGTGGTCAGAAAAGAGGAGACGGCTCAGACCAGAGCCTTCATGCACCCTACTTTCATGGTTTAGAGAAGGAGCTAGTAAATGAGACAGAGAAGGAATAGTCAGTAAGGTGGTAGGAAAACAAGAAGAATATGATTTCTTAAAAGCCAAAGGAAGATGGCGTTTTCAAAAATGAGACAAAGATGGCTATAGGTTTTGTGGATCTGAAGCTTAATCAATGTGGGGGGGTCTTTTTAAAGATAAATAATGCAGAATTATTAATATAAGATTAGGCACTAATGTGACCGATAAGAATGAGAAAGAAACCATGAGAAATTACCAAGAGCTAAAAATGCCTCAAATGTCACACAGTTCAGGAAAAAAATTAATTGAAACACCTGTTGCACTAATATAAACACTTTCTCCTGTATTTTTTTTTTGGAGGGGTTTGCTAGTGGTGGAGTGTTCACTCTTGGATTATGTCTTCATATTATAATTTTGTAACACATTTTACAGAGATAGTGGAAAGCTGATTAATTCAGTATTTACTGTGGTTGAAATTATATTTTTATTGATAAATTCAGTTTTTTTTAGTATTACAGCCTAGTACTGATAACACCACATAAGTTTCTAGGTTTATTGCCAAAATGTGGGAAGGAGATTTATCAAGTTTATTTCATATGAACTTTATGGTTTTAGGGCATTTCCAGTTTTCACACATAGTGACTAGTCATAAATAATCTTTTAATTGACAACACTTATAAGCCAGTTTGTTTCTGATGGCTTTGTGTCATTACCCAAGAAGGCCATTCAACCCTGGGGACGATTAGCAACAACTGAACTTTACAAGAAAGTTACTGAATGTGCTCCTAACTCAATTTCTATCTCTACAGAGCCCCAAAATGCTCACCAGTGCCTCCCAACTGTGGTTGGAGGAGAAGTCCAAGTGAAAGAGGGAGCACTCAAAACAAGCTGAGGTTAAAAATACATTTGCAAACTTAACGTGCATCATGGAAACATTGTTAGGGTTCCCCCCACCCACTGTCTTAGAAGTGGCCTGTGCAAACAAGGGCCAAACCTCAAACTTCTTTAGTTTCCTTCGGTGGAAGAGAGTAAGAAGGTGATGTGCAAACAGGACAGGCAGAAGATCAGGTGAGATTAAAAAAGAAAGATTCCCACTGGATTTACACTCAGATTTTAACTCTTTAGGATAAAAAATAGGTCTAGGTCTTTGGTGAAAATTCTGTGTGAGTAGTAATATGATGTGCCTGGCAAATCAAACTGGTGAAATCTTTAGGTTAGCTTTTTAGATATAAGCTACATGGGGTAGCTGTTTTCTTCTTTGCAACAAAGGAAAAGACAAACTTTGGCTGACTCTTCCACATTAGTGTCAGAAGTTTTGCCTTTTAGAACTAAGTGTGCTCTTTATATTTAATATCTGCTATGAAATATGTAAATGAAGATGTAAATGATTAAGATGAAGAAGAGTTTGGAAGAATCAAAGAGCTTTTTCAATTAAGTTTAGTTCCTTTTCATTTCACATCTCAAAATCTGAGTTGTTTTTGAACATGGGAAAAACCTAAGTAGGTTTCACGTGTACATTTTGTTAAATTTATTTTCAAATGTGGTGTCAGGGAGAAAGTCCTGACGCAAATTTTGCAGTAATTGAATATAAACTTAGTAATTTTGTTTGCGATTGAAGTTCTGTTTTTGAAGTCAAATAAATTTGGGCTTAGATCATATTATTTGTCTAAATAATCAATATTAACTGCATGAAAGTAGGTCAGAAGGGGAGTTGGAAGGCAGGACTTGGAAGAGAAGAGGGATGTGAGTTGAAGTAATGGGATACTCCCGTGGCCTCCATGGCAGCTTCTTTGCTCCTTTTACTCATTCATGTTGGCAGTTGGAATAACAGCAAAGAAAGGTACAAGGGTACCAGATACTGGTATTTAGTAAGTTCTGGCTGAGGCTAGAGCCCTTGCCTTATCTGCAGTCTGTTCTTTTACTTAGATGAATTGTAAGAACAGTTGCCTTTGACAAGAAGAGAGCTGGGAGTGCAGAATATGAGAGCAATGAAAAGAAAATGGTACTGATGTTTAGGATTGCTTTAGCCCCTCTGAATTTTATTTTCTTTGCTGATTCAAGAAAAGTCTCTGAAAAATAATTCTGTTGTTTCTTTTCTAGTCACTTAAAAACAGTAGTTTTAGGTGTTTAATTTGGTTAGCAGATTTGCTAAGGTAGTTGAGGGGGAATGCTATGGGCAAGTTTCCTATATGCTTGATTCAGCCAAACTAGAGATGGGATATAAAATATCTTAGATTAGCTAGTTCAACTTCTATCCAAAAACAATTCTGAATAGGTAATGCGCCAGCCTTTCTGTGAATAGTCCAATTACTACCCTCTCATAGGTCTACCCTGCACATACTGTTGGAGAGCTATACTTTGAAAGTTCTCAGATTAATCAGGGATCTTCTCTTCCACATGATCCTTCATGTATTTGAAGATTTCATCATGGCCTTCCCCTTATAGTTTTTTTTTTTATTCTGAGTGTGCAATGGTGTCTGAATCACACGCAGTTCTGATCACATTCCCTTTGGTGATGGTCGCTCACACTGCTTCCAGAAGAGCCCTGACTTTGTTCATTGTTTTATGCTCCCAGCTGTTCTTGGGGATGACCTCTTCTTCCCAGTTCCAGAAGTAAATCATGATTAGAGTGAGTCATTCATTGTGGTCTCCTTCCCTTTGCAAGGGACTGGTTTAAGCATAGTCATGCAGCCAGTTCTGGCCTTAAGGCCAGAGAGGAAGTGTTTTGGATGTGGAATTGTCAGTAGCTGACACCTAGAACTGCTGCAGTAGTTTGGAAAATAGGGAAGGCATAACTAGAGTACAGGTATGAGATAGAAAGACTGAAAGAAAGTCCTGGGATCCTTGAGGTCCTGTTGAGCAGCTGGCACTCCTTCCACTTATGTTGTGTCCTTCCACATAATATCTTGTGTATGAGATGATTAATCCTTTCCTGTTTCCATTTCTTATAGTTTTCTCTTCTGTTACGTGCCACTCTAAGCATCTTAACAGAATAGAAATTTAATCCCTTGTATTACTCTAATTTACTTGCAATTTAAGCAATGATATGCTTAACATCGTTATTAGTATCTTCTCCATGGAATTTCTAGGTTTAACTGAAATCTTTCTTTAATAAATTATGAACATAGGTAGAACCATATAACATGGTTGATGTGAAAATCAAATTATCTTCTAAAATTTTACCCTGGAGTTAAGATGGCAACATTTGGCAGACTTTTTCTGCAGAGGGTTTAACACTGGTTAAAACACTGGTTAAACATTGGCTGGTTGAGCCTGTCATTTCTTTAAGTCATCTCTCCACCTCATGCACATTACGTTTGTTTAGCTAATCTGCTTTTCACAACTAGGTCTTGCATATAAGAGTAACATTTTGCTATTGTGTTGTTGTTGGTTCTGTTTTCCTGTTCAGCCTTTCAAATAAATGCATTAACACATCACATTTTACTCTTACAGAACTGCTTTCCTCTTAGTATTCAAATTATGAAGGACTGTGTATTTAATTGAGGTTTTGAAGCAGGTTGAGAAACTTTGCCACAGATGAGTAGGACATTTGGAGGCTATTAGGTGGTTGAACTAGGTGGTGTGTGGTGTTTGTGGCATTAGACTCCGGAAAAGAGACTTTTTCCCAGGTTTACCTCCCTTTTTATCCTCCAAGATTTATGCTTATAAATATGCACAAGTTTTTATTTCATGCTCTTTTTATACACAAAATGTATACCTGTGCCATTTACTGCTATTAAGTGTTACCTGTTTTTTAACAGCTTTATTGAGATACAATTTAAATACCATACAATTCACCTATTTAAAATTTGGTATATTCCCAGAATTGTACAACCATCACCACAATTAATTTTAGAACATTTCATCACCCCCCAAAGAAACCCTGTGCCCATTAGCAGGCACTACATTTCCTCCCATTCCTTTCTTTCTCCCTCAGTTCTAGCAACCACTCATCTATTTTCTGTCTCTGTGCATTTACTAATTTAGGCAGAGCATATGTATGGAATCGTAAATATGTGGTCTTTTGTGACTCGTTTCTTTTGCTTAGCATGTTTTCAAGTTTCATCTATGTTGTAGCACACATCAATTCTTTATTCCTTTTTATTGCAGAATAGTATTCCATTTTATGGCTACCCCACATTTTATTTATCCACTCTTCAGTTCAGGAACATTTGACTTGTTTCTACTTTTTTGGCTATTTTGAACTGTATAGTATTGTGATCTGAATTTATCCTTTACTTCCTTCACTTTCCATCCCAAATTGTAAAGTCATACAGATAAAGTCTGCTATTTTCCTCTGATTATATCCAGCATTTGCATATGCCATTTCCATGTGCGAGACTTTGTTAACTAACCACTTAGTTCCTTAAACTGTGTTTATAGCTTCATACAAAACAGGAAGAATGAAAGGGAAAACTCAGCATAGATCCAAACACAAATGCCCGTACACATAAATCTCTGGATTTAAAAAGTTAGAGAAATTCACATGTGAGCACACTACTTTTAACACAGAAAGTAATTGTAAACCTAGGTTAAGACTTACATTGGAAAAAAATACCCTGAGGTGTTTAATGTTTATCCTTAAATGTCCAGGATAAGACCATGATGACAGCTACCAACTTATTTTTTATGATCTTGGAGAGACATGAGAGGAATAAATTTTTATCATGCGTCACACATGGAGATTTGCATACCTCTTTCACCGCCCCATTTAGGATTTGGTGAGGGTAGCAGGTAATTCTTTCCTTATTTGTTTTTCTAGGAACAGGAGAAGGAACTGTCTGTGCACTTATGTGTTTGTATTTTCTCCTCAGAAGGGAAGTCAGCACCAGGTCCATTTTTACTCAGACACGCAGAGCGGTGGCTCTATAGCAGTTCCTCTTGCCTGCTGCCATTGTGGCTGATAACTGGGCTGCTTTTTTAAGTTTCGTATGTAAGAATGTATGGTGTGGTCATGTGTACAGGGACTACTCGTCATGGTGCTCACTTACCTGTGTGTTTCAGTTCCACATACACAGGACCTGGTCTCCCTTGGACGGCCATCCTGCAGCCCCTAGGCTCAGGCAGCTTGCAACTGGTCAACTGTAGCTGACAGAGAGCCACCAGAATGACCAGTATTATTCTGTTCTGTTGACAGGGTTTTGAGATATAATTGACCTAAATATAGTTTAGAATTTCATCAGTTCATTTTAATACAGATTGTGCTGGATTGCTTAGCAATGAATCAGCTATGAAAGGCTTGAACTACTCTTTTGTGGAAAACTATTTCAACACACACTTGTGAGAATCTACGAACTGCATGGGAGTGTGCTGAATAAATTACAGTGGTGACTCTTAATCAGATTATTGCCTTGGTGCAGATAAAGGCATTTTCAACCCCAGAGAGTAAGCTCTGTGATGGTAGGGACTCAGGCTGTTTTTACTAAATTTTCTTTATATTGTACTTGGGACATTTTTGTCTCAAGTACAGTTCTTAGTGTGTGGTAGGCACTCAACAAATATTTGTTAAATGAATGAATGCATAATTTTAACTTTGTATTCAAGGGCTATAGTGGAAGTGTGAGGAACATGGAAGGAATGGTTTTTTATGCCTTTTAACTGGTTTTCAACGACTGAGAAAGATTTCACAACAGGCAGATAAGAACAGGGAACTAAATTATGAAAATTACTTCTCATCTTCCAGATATCATGATAGATAACAACACTCTTGTCAGTTGAACAAGGTAGTAGTATTCTTCCATTCTATTATTACTGTTGTATTATATTATAACATAGCACATAGTATAGTAATCCCTTTATTATGGTAGTATTATTATTATACAAAGGGAAAATTGGAGTTTGGAGACACTAGGTGACTCCCAAGGTCAAAGAGCTTCCAGTGATGGGTCTAGGTTTTTAACTAAAGGATATCTGTCACTCCTTTTCCTATGCAGAACCAATCCTCTCCAAAAGAGTGATAAGTAACTTCCCAAGTAACAGCTAAAGATCTAATTTCAAGATGAAAAAACACCAGAAAACTGCTCTTTCCTGCTACTAGTTAAAATGTACCAGTAAGCTTTTTCATGGAACACTGCCTCCCCTGGCCCTCCAAGCCACCCGTCTGCCTTGCGTCGTCTGCTCCCCTCTGGTGTCTCTCTCAGAACTCACACTGGGAGAATCCCCAGCCACAGGGGAGGCCAGTCTTTGAGATATGGCAGTTTAGGTGCTAGACATGTGAGTGAAGATCCTTCAGATGATTTCAGACCTCAGCCATTCGCGTCCCTCCCAAACATTTAAATCTTCCCAGCAAGTTCCCAAAC
Organism: Manis javanica; assembly: GCF_040802235.1. Taxonomy (NCBI): domain Eukaryota; kingdom Metazoa; phylum Chordata; class Mammalia; order Pholidota; family Manidae; genus Manis; species Manis javanica. The sequence goes on from NC_133160.1 coordinate 115,976,451, forward strand.
ACTGTAGAGCATAGATAAGCCATCCTTACTGTGCCCTGTCTGAACTCCTGGCCCATAGAACCCAAAGGAAACATGATGGCTGGAGTGGCAGCAAACAGCTAGTGTCCACGAGGAGAGGTCATTAGAATTGCTCAGGTGTCAGCCTCAACCATCAAGTAGCAGAACAGCAAATGTAGCCACTCACTGAGTTCTTGTTAGGCTTCCATTTCATTTTAATGTAGTTTGGAAACACCAGAAAATGGTTTTGCATAGGAAAAGGCTTTGAATATTTTAGTTCAGTGTATTTCAACTACAGTGCTGAGTTGACTGATGAATAAACCAAGACCAGCTCTGTGTTTAATCTTTTCCCCCATGACAAAGATGCAGCCTCTGATGAAAGAAACACTGTAATAGAGTAGGATTCTCCTAATCTGGAGAGCATTGGTAGCACATGCAATGAATAATGGACATCTGTGAATAATGAGACTGCAGTGTTTGATAACAAAGAGTATTCTAGAGAATACTTACAGTGGTTGTGGAATTTGTGAGCATACACAGGAGTTGGAAACCATGAAATTTCTAAATCAACTCCTTTGGAATGCTTAGAGACCAAGGCACTATCTTTCCCCTGTCTTAGTCTCAGGGTCTGAAGCTGGTGTAGGAGGCTGAGGCTGTTTAGCCTCTTTCCAGAGAGTAGGAAAGGAGTGCTTTATGCTCTACTTTATCCATATGGGGCTGAATCTCTGTCTCTTCAAACAGTGATATAATTCAAAAAATTGTTCAAGAACCTCAATTCCTATCTTACTCCATGTACAAAAATTAATTTGAGATGGATAATACACCTATACATGTAAATCTAGAACCAAAAAACTTCTAATAGAAAGTTTTGGGGCAGATAAAGATTTCTTAAGCAGGCCACCAAAAGCAGTAATTGTAATACCAGTGATAAATTGGACCTCATCAAAATAAAAAATTCTGCTCATCATAAGATACCATTAAAATAATGAACAGACAAAACAGACTGGAAAAAAATTCACTATGTAAATAAATAAATAAAAATAAAATATATTTTGACATGTGGTAGGCACTCAAAAAATATCTGTTGAAGGAATAGTTATAAACAAATAGTTAAAATGTATATAAATAAGTAAAATATATTTTTACATATGCATATGAAAAACCACTTGGGTACTAAAGAAATCCTACAAATCAGTTATGAAAAGATGAATCCTCAAATTTTTTAAAATGGGCAAAAGAAGTGAACAGACATCTCACAAAAGAAGACATGCAAAATGTCAATAAATACATGACACTACCAAGAAACTACTGATCCATGCGACAACATGGGTGACTCTCAAAAACATTCTGGAAGAAGCCAGATTCAAAAGTCTACATACACTGTCTCTATTTCCTTGGAGTCTGAGAATAGATTTCTTAAAAAAATTTATGATGGTAGAATCAGAAAGTGGTTGCTTGAGGAAGGGAGAGAGAAATTAACTGGAAAAGGCCATAAGAGAACCTTTTGATTCTGATGGCTATATGCTGTTTTTCATTTTTAGTGTTGATTACCTAGGCATTCGCAATTGGGAAGATTCCTACTGGACACCTAATAGTTACAGTTTTATTGTATGCCAATTTTACTTCAGTTAAACGACGCACACAAAAGTAGTGGTGATTTTCTCAATAGAACTCTTCAAGTAAAAAAGAGTAGACGTATTTTCCCTCCATGGGGCTCAATGGAATTATTTTGAACTTATTTTTGGGTGGGCAAAATTGACACAGTAGGATGTTTTACATTTTCCTTAGTGTTCCTTTTGTATAAAGTTCTCACCTGCACTGTACTGTATCTTCACAGGAAGAAGGGAGAGTGTGTCAAAGGCACATGGGAATGTGAGCTTGGGAAGAGGTTTCTGTGGCTGATGCAAAAGTTGTGACTGAACATTGCTGTGCTGAAAGGCTAAGGATGAGGTGGTTGGGGGACTGAATGAGCATCATATACTGTGCTAAGAAGTTTAGACTTCATTGTCTAGCAAACAGATATCCGTGGAAGTTTTTAAGTGGGAAAGCACCCCTACTGCTCACACCAAGAAATTGACTGGCTTTCTGGAGAGTAAGCTAAAATCTGGAGAAATTGGTGGCAGGGATATTATTGTTTGAAGATGTTGCTTTTACTATAGAGCAATTGATCTACCATAAAAATGCCCTTTAGGTTCTAATATATTACTAGATTTTCATGCATGATTATAAAATGCTATTCAAACCTTTGTCTCTTTTGAAATTGTTTGAAAAATGCTGTGAAGCTCATCTTTCCTCTTTGATGCTTTTTTACATTATTAGTATTTATAATAATTATTCTTTTGGGCAAGAAAAACCTTTAGTGAAATTGTGAAGTTTGCAGTATTAGTGGTATTTCATTGTAAAATAGTTTGCTTTTTTTTCTATTTGAAGTAGAAAATGTGTTAACCAATGTTCTGCTGAAATTTTGCACTGACATTGTAAGACATATTCCTTATCTTTCTTAGTGAATTTATAGACAATTGAAGAGTGAAAAAAAAAGAAAAAAATGGAGAAAGTCACACTTTTTCTTCTAGGGGATTATTACTTTTGGAAATATATTTTAAAGTTTCAGCACACACCTTTTCAGAAAATGATTTATTTAAACAAAATTACTATGCCAAGGTAAGGCTTATACCAGTAACATAGCAACTGTAGGTACACATTTAATTTTGTGAGAAAAATGGCAAGCAAAATGTCTTGAGCATGAAATGAATGCCCATTGCCAATTCAATAATCTAAAATATCTCACATGAAGAAAAACCACATTGGTTACAATGGTGATATATTTTTTATAACATTTTAATCTAAATAATATGGTTTTGTCATTCATGTTTTTTAAAAAAGAACTGTAGGAATTGTTAAAAGATCACACTGGTCACTGTTACTGGTTATATACATAACATCTAAGAAATACTTGATCTAAAAAAGGAAAAAATGATGAAAACAGATGACTGCATTATTTAACCAAAGACTTACTCATACATGATTTCATTTAAAAGCAGCTAAAGGTGGTGGAGGAAAAACATGTGGTTTGGCGCTTGAATGTCATAAAACAAAGTTAATATACTTATTCAGTAAAGCTTTTTGAAAAATGAGCTAATTCTTAGGAAGCTAAATACTTTTTTGTTGTTGCTCAAGCTAGTTAGTTATTGTGATAGTGAGGATTCTAATGCATTTTATGAATAAATACTTAATGAAATGGTATGTACTACTTTTCTTTCAAAAACTAAATATATCTTGATTGCCATTTATTAAGTTACATTGGTTCAATCCCAATGTCCCAAGCCACAAAAAATTAAATAGAGCATAATTTCATCATATCAAACCTTCATCATATATCATCATATATCAAACCTTCACTTTGTAGATGCTGAAATATTTTCTACTTAGAAGATTCCACTGATTTCATTTTAGTGCATTATTAATAAGCACTATATAAAACCTATAATGAATATATGTCTACCCAGGAGTTAGGTAGCCTTGTGATATTGAAGGTAAAGCAGTAGTTAGTGGATCTTGTGACCTTAAGCAAATCAATGTTTTTGATTTTGTTTTGACACTGCTGTAGTTATAGTGTAGTACAGAGAGGGTGACCAGTTGTCCTCATTTGCCCTGTGCTGAGGAGTTTCCCTGGGAAATGGGAAATTTAGTGCCAAAACTAGGATGGTCCCAGGCAAACCAGACAGGTTGGTTACTCTATGTCCGCAAGACCCTTACAGGGATTCTGTGAGGTCAAAATTATTTTCAAAATAGTACTAAGACATTGTTGGTTCTTTCATTCTCATACTCACTCAACTGTACAGTGGAGTTACCAGAAGCTACAAGAGGTATGCTATTGCAACAGATTGAATTCAGAAGCAGGTAAGGGAATCTAGCTGTCTTCTCTTAGGTCAGACGTAAAAAGAATTGCAAAAATATAAAGCAATGCCACTCTTCTCACTGTTTTGTTTCTTTTGAAAATCATATTTTTCATAAAACATTTATTTTACCATGTAATGGGCTATTTTGTTTTTCAATGAATGAATACATATTTTATTTTAAAATTTTAATGCAATAAGTACCATGAAACATAACCTACATAAACAAATGCTCTTTGGGGATCCTCAATAATTTTAAAGAGTGTAAAAAAGCCCTGAGACCAAAGCATTTGAGAAACACTGATGTAGAATTTTTCTCCATGAAAGAAGGAACAGTATCATACACTGAGCTTTGTTTGTGGGACAGAAAACCCAGGTCATTTTATTCCTTTTACATCTGTGTGTAGTCATGCTGCTTCCCAGTACCCTGATTTCCATACAGGTAGAGCAGAGGTGGGTGCTGTCAGTTTACTTTGGCTTAAGCTCACTCTAAATCATAAAAGCTAAAATTAAAAAGAAAAAAGAAATTTGTGGGAACTCAAAAGGATGAAACTGTTCCACCCAATGAAACACCCATCCTCCTTAATGGAAAGATCTTACGGATCGTAAGGGTACCTTTGTATGTTTCTCCAAATTTGTCTAGATTTTGTCACTACTCTATTAGTGTAAAACCTAATGTTAATATTGTGAATGAAATATATACCACATGACTCCACCTAGCAGTGTGAGACCAGAAAGATTCTGGTTTTCCACACTTTATGAGTCTGAGTTGTTGTTAGTGCTGCCATAATCAAAGCCTCATAAATCTAAGAGAGCTCATCCTAGTATTACTTCTGTTGTCAGACTTCCTGAAGGACTGGTTGGTAATGGACCACGTGGAGACCTGGCTGAGAGTTTTGGGCTTGGTGAATATTGTTGACCACACACCCTAGCAGAGTGTATTCTGTGTCAGTTTTTCAACCTAAACACTTACTTGAGAGTGATAAATCATGATAGAAATTAGATTGCGATCATGGTCATAAAATCCTTAATACCCCCTAAGGGAGAAAGATCTATGGGCAAAAATCTGATAATCTTTGTGTTTCCATACATTGGTGAAGAGCTTTCTTTTATAAAAGTTCAATCACTTTGAAATTATTTTAGAAACTTTGTTCACAAATCTTTGATGTCAGATGGTTCTAGTGGTATAAATTCTTCCATGGTGATTCTTATTAAAGAGATTAATTTTCTTTCTCAAGGATAACTTCCCTGATAAGATTTAGTGATAAGGGGTGATTTCTGTGTGAATTAGTTTTTCAGGATACCCATGTTGCACCTTTCAGCTCTACTTTTAATTGTTGCCATATTTAAGAATGTCCCATAATGTGAACAGCACAGCAAGAATGAAAACAACATTTGAGGAAATGCATCCACTCATTGAACATATATAGAGCACCTCTTAAGTGCCATATACTATCTTGAAGGAGCTGACAGCCCGTTAGAGTTTCAAAAGTAAACATATAACTTTAATAGAGTTAATAAAGTGATCCATAGGTAAAGCAGAAGATACAGAGTTTGCCAGATCTGACTTGTGAAATTTCTTTTTTTTTTCAAAATGGAAATAACTTATTTTTGATACATGTTCAGAGTTGAAAATTTCAGGAAATACAGTACATAATGTAACTTGGATTAATATTTTGATATGCAGTCAATCCTCCTTATTCATGGATTATGTATTTGCAAATTTGCTTACTCCCTAATATTTATTTGTAGTCCCTAAATCAATACTTGGCTGCTTGTGCAGTCATTCATGGACATGCACAGAGCTACAAAAAATTGGAGTGCTTAAATGTGCCTATTCGTTCCCAGCTGAGGTCAAACAAGGTGACACTCTGGCTTCTTGTTTCAGCTTTTATAATTAACAAGTATCTTTTTCACTGTTTACTTAGTGCCACATATTTTGTGGTTTTGTGCTTTTCATTGGTGATTCCACTGTTTGACATGGCCCCCAAGTGTAGTGCTGAAGTGTTGTGTAGTGTTCTCAAGCACAAGAAAGTTACGATAAATGCATTTTTTAAATTAAGGTATCATTGATATACACTCTTATGAAGGTTTCACATAAAAAACAATGTGGTTACTACATTTACCCATATTATCAAGTCTCCACCCATACCCCATTATATCAGTGTAGTAAGATGCCACAGATTCACTATTTGCCTTCTCTGTGCTACACTGTTTTCCCTGTGGCCCCTCACATCATGTGTAGTAAACATAATATCCCTCAATCCCCTTCTCCCTCCCTCCCCACCTGCCCTCCCACACCCCTCCCCTTTGGTAACCGCTAGTCCCTTCTTGGAGTCTGTGAGTCTGCTGCTGTTTTGTTCCTTCAGTTTTGCTTCTTTGTTATACTCCACAAATGGGGGAAATCATTTGGCACTTGTCTTTCTCTGCTTGGCTTATTTCACTGAGCACAATAATCCTCCAGCTCCATCCACGTTGTTGCAAATGTTAGGATTTGTTTCTTCCTTATGGCTGAATAGTATTCCATTGTGTATATGTACCACATCTTCTTTATCCATTCATCTACTAATGGACACTTAGGTTGCTTCCGTATCTTGGCTATTGTAAATAGTGCTGCAATAAACATAGGGGTACATATGTCTTTTTGAATCTGAGAAGTTGTATTCTTTGGGTAAATTCCAAGGAGTAGGATTCCTGGGTCAAATGGTACTTCTATTTTTAGTTTTTTGAGGAATGTCCATATTGCTTTCCGCAGTGGTTGAACTAGCTTACATTCCCACCAGCAGTGTAGGAGTGTTCCCCTTTCTCCACAACCTCGCCAACATTTGTTGTTGTTTGTCGTTTGGATGGTGGCCATCCTTACTGGTGTGAGGTGATATCTCATTGTGGTTTTAATTGCATTTCCCTGACAATTTTTTTCTAATCCCAGCTCACATTCCAGTGATACATGTCTACAATTTAAGAAGAACAAAAGCATGAATCAGCTGGCATACATAATATACCTTATTTTTTTGAGATTTTGTAAGAAGTAACCATAAATGCCTGGGAAATCATCTATATACAAGTGTACTATTTAACCAAGATTATGACATAATGGTCACATTTTAGACAATGTTATTAACAGCACATAACTCTAATAAATTTTGTCATAGAACAATACCATGTTTGTGTGATGTCACCTTTTCATACAGCAAAGCGTGTGAGAAAAGATGCATGAAACACTCTGTGCTTGACACACATTAGATCAACATATGTAGCTATTCAAAATAACAAGCACTTTTACCTCATATATTTGGTGCAAGGTTTGAAGCAAGGTATTTTGAAGCTTTTTTGACAGATACACCTTCTTTTCTTGGAATGGTAAATAATAGCGAACATTGCTCAGAATAAGAACATCAGCAGAAACTCAAGATCCAAAATGAGTGCTGCAGAACAAGGGTGAATTTAGAAGGAAATAGAGGGAACCAGGAAAAGTCTCTGTCCACAGAGCTTGATAATGGGCATTTGCTGCTGCAAAACTTCTAGCTAGAGAGATGCTTTAGCATTTTAATGTGACTTGCAGGCAGGGTGTGGTTTTTGATCAGGAGCTGACATTAATGATCAGGGTCAGCTGTGGTTAAAGCTTGTTTTCTCCATCATAAGAAGATCATCAGGGGAAAAAGTCAGTATATTTCAATACTGTAAACTGTTTTGGGCTGTTTCAGCCATTTGGCAGCTCTATAAATGGAATAGGGTTTCATTGAAAGAATGAGAACTGAGAAATGTGTGTTCTTTGCCTTCCAGCTGAGGTGGTTGCTGTTCCAATATTAGGACTAGTTTTTGAGTGTTAATTTTAAGAATTGGATCATGTTATTTTTTCCTGAAATTTTACAAATAGCATAAGTAAATATTCTGAAATACATGAACAGTTTGGCATATATATTCTTTTGGCATGAGTTAAATATAATGATTACGTAGGAAATGTAAAAGGGAAATTCCTTGTCGGTGGTGGTTACCATTAGTATGAACTGAGGAGGATGGGTTCAAGGTGATTTGCAAGATTGTTCTCGGTTCTGATTCTATCATTTTTACTAGTTCTCCTTAGTACCTCAGTATTATACTCTTTATTTAAATGTTTTATGAAGAAGAGTAGTCTTATTTGTCAGAGTCCTGGTAGGGAGCAATGACGTTATTTAAAAGGATTAACTGAGAAGAGTCTCATGAAAGGACTCTGTACAGAGGTGTGGGTGGGGGTTAGGGAACCAACACGGGCGATGAGGCTCTTGGAACTTATGGAGAACTGGATGTCATTGTCCCCGAACCTGATGGGGCCAGGCAGGGAAGTGATATTAAAGCTGGGGCCATGGAAGAGGCTGCCCGAGAGGAAAAGACACCCCACTATCAGATTTGTTGTGTGGCAGGGAGGGAAAATAGACACAAATGCTTGGCCTTTCTCTTCTCCCATCCTCTGACCTGGAAGGTTCTGAGGAAGGTTTTTATGGACTAGTCTAAGAAGTGGTACATATCACTTCCACCAATGTTCCACTGGCTTGTATCTGGACATGTAATTACAGAGAGGGCTGGGAAATGCAGTTCTCCTGTGTGCCTGGAAAGAAGAGAAGAGCACAGATGCTGGTGAGTCCCAGCAGCCTATGCTTCAGGAAGATCAAGAATGATTCCCAATTTTCTCATCAGAATGCCTAGTGAATTATAGTTAGAAAGCTATCTTGGGCTTTCTTCTTATCTGTTGGTCACTTTATCTATAATTACTACTTGCTCTTCATAGGCTCTTTCTTGGTTATAGTCAGTATATACGGATCTTGTAGATGTCTCGCGTTTTCCCTCCCCCAAGAATCTCTATCCCTTTACCCTGCTTTGTTCTTATAATAATGCTTATCACTCTATGAAAGTACATCATTTGCTTACTTGGTTATTGTCCTTGCTGGTATTTTAAGCTGTAGAGGGCAGTGACTTTGTCATCTTCCCGACTGTCCTCAGCTTCGTGAGCAGCGAATGACCCATGGTGGGGGCTCAAACATCATTCAGAGGAAGAATCACAGGATTCTGTGTAGGAGCCAATAATTCTTTCTTCCCGTTCTCATTTATGCCCCCTGGAAGTTCTGTTTGCATCATTTCTATTTCTCTCCTTACCACTGTTGTTTGCTCTCCCTAGTTTGATTTGTGTTTGGCTTTATGAGCATTCCAGTTAGTCTAATGAAAGAGGTTTCACTGATGTTACCAGAAGCCATCCTACAGCCTTAACAGTCCATGACCCATTTTTGAATTCATTTCTATGTTCTCCGGTTTCCATCTGACTGGGTGTTACTGGTTTGTTGCCAATGCCTTCAAGTTCCTTTGCTATCGTCCCCGTTCAGTCGCCTTAGGACTCACTTTCTGTTACAGCCAGACTTTTCCCATGAGTTCCTGTGACAGTGTTGGAAGCTTTGTCTCTGTCACCAGCCTTTCCCACTCTTGGCTACACAGCTTTGTCTAAACAACTAAAGATCATATGTAAGGATCAAGTGTTTGCTTTTCTTCACTAGGTGTTCTTTTTCCTCCTTAACTCTATTCTTTCAGGTTTCCACTGCTGTGTAACAACCACCCAAACATGGAGGGAAAGTCACAGCTGTTTTATTAAATTCACCAATTTTATTTAATTCACGGATTTTGTGTGTCAGGAATCCAGAGAGGATAAGTGTGGCTGATTTATCTTAGCTCCAGAATTTCTGGGTCTGCCTCTGGGACTGGTCAGAAGACTGTGACTGATTGGAATGGCTGGGTGCTGGGACTATATGTGTATATATTTGTAAGCTTCCTTCTTCATTCACACCTCGGGTGTCTGGGCTCAGTGATTTGAAGGCTTGGACTGTTACCAGAGGGTCTATACCTGGCCTCTTCATATGGCATGGGCTTCTTATAGTGTGGCAGCTGGGTCCACGAGGAAGCATCTGGAGAGAGAGTGTTCCGTGAGACTGAGGCAGAAGCTGCACATCTTCTTCCTAGCTAGGATCAGAAATCATGCAGTGACACCTCTACCACATTCTTTTGGTCACAAGAGCTTGCCTCGATTCAAGGGGAGGTCAGTTAAACTGTGTCTCTTGATGATGGAGTGGCAAGGTCATACCAAGAAGAGCAATGTGGGGTGGGAGATTGTATTGTGGGCCATCTTTATAAAATAAAATCTGCCACACTGACCTATATCTAATTCATGGGATTTCATCTGTTTAACTCAATGAGGTTGAACTGAGTTACTTGTTACTGGACCTTGTTATTCAAAGTATTGTACAGGGACCGGAAACATCAATAACACCTGGGGGTTTATTAGAAATACAGAATCCCAGATCATTGAATCAGAATCTGCATTGACATGATCTCCAGGTGATTTATGTGTACTTTAAAGTTTGAGAAACACAGTCTGAGGAGACGCTGGCCATGACATGGGCTTGTCAATATCCACCCAGTGGCAGAAAAATAGCAACTGCTGAAAAAATAGTTGAAGTGATGCAGATTGAATCCTTATATACAAGTAGAATTTTTATACTTTAAATTGTACCTGATTTTAACTCTGTTAATGTGAATTGTGATCCAGCTTATCTTTTTAGGAACAGTAAATATTTCTTTAATATGTGTCTTTAAAACATAGTATAATGTACAATCCTAGCTTTAATAATTATTAATCTTTGGACTGTTTGGACTGATTATGTACTTTGGTGTGTATTTTATGGTGTTTTGAATAATTTCTCAGATCCAAAAAGGTCTTTTTGGATTTTACATTCCCCTTAAACTATTATTTAATTGTTGGACTTTATAAGACTTTTTCTCTCCTGTGACAGCTGTTAGTAGTAGGTATCTGTGTTTTCTACTGAATGAAAGAACATGATTTTTAACTTATTTCTTATAACTGTTATTTTATGACACCCAGACTCATTCTACAAACTATTAAAAACCTGAGAAGTATATACTTATTTTATCATTAGTAGAGGACCATTTTGTATTTTAATTATTACCTAGAGTTAAGTTCATAGATTCTATTTACTCATGTTTCCTTTAAATAGTCATCTTCTTAAAATTTGTTTTGGAGTAAGGGAATAAATATCTAAAAATTCATTTTGATTGGCACATTATTTCTTAAAGAGTTTTTCTCAAACTATCATTTCCAGATTACTACTGTTTGCAGCTGAGGTGCTTGTTAAGATTGCAAATTTCTGATCTTCATCCCAGTCCTTTTGACTTAGACTCTCTGGAGTTAAAACATGGAAAAGTCTCTGAGGTTGGGATTTAATTTCTTTGGCACTCTAAGTTTGTGACCTACTTTATATTTGTCTTATAATCATATTTCAAGTTATTTATCATGGGAAAAACTGGGTCTTGGGATATTAGTAGGGAATAGTTTTTCAAATTCATGTCTTTCCTGGGAGCTCTAGTATTGTAAGATAATTTACTTGGAAGTCATTTTAGAGACTATCTAGTAAAACTCTTGACATCTTATAGATTATGAAATTGAGCCCTGAAGAGTTTAAATAACTTTTCAAAAGTTATACTAGTTAGTAGCAAAGCTATGACCAGAGCCCAAATTTTGTGTCAGCCAAGCTAGGTTCCTCCCTGATGCTTTGATGAGGTGGTTTCATCTTACCTTTAAGCCCAGCAGTTAGGTATGTTAATGATAAGATCAACAAAGGAAATCCTGAGCATTTAATCAGAAGGCATCTATTGGCTTTCTGATTGACCATGTTAATGAAGTGAATGTTTGCAGTCTTTGATCCTGTCAGGGCATAGTCATCTAATTTCAGCATTTTCTTAACGATTTTCTTGTATGTCCTTAAAAACCTCATCAGGACTTGGGGAAATTACTAGATACAATGTCTTAACAAGAAAAAACAAGTCAAACACTCTAGAGGGTGATTTATTCTTTCTCTGAAAAGAAGCCAAGGTTTTCTTTAAATGAGAAAGTATAAATTTATGCCATGAATTCCATACATGTCAAACACTTATGAAAATGATTTTACTAGAGATTTTCAAGACTTTCTGAAAACTAAGGTAGGGGAAACATCTCCTTGCACCCATCTCCAAATTCAGTTCCTTCACACCTTTCCTCCTGTCTTCACTTTCATACCCCATCCTTGCCCTCCGTAACTGTTTAAGCAGAGTAGCTATAGGTGAGCCATAGTTCACATATTTTCAGGTTGTTCCATCATTAAACTGACTTTTAAATTGAAAAACGTACTTATGAGTGTTGCATATTTTCAGTTTTTTGCTTCCTTCTGCAAAAGAAAAAATCAACTGTATTTCCTGTGCCTTTTAACATTTTTGGATATTTTACTTCATAAATTTTTAGTAACAAATTTATTATGACTATTGAGGCATATCTACACTATGGACATATTGTACCTAAAGTGGATTGTTATTGTAGAGTAACAGGCACAAGAACTCCTCAGAGGCAATGGTCTTCTCTCTGCCACTCATTTGTGCTTATTCTCTCATTTCATTCACCCTATGAATTAGCAGCATAAAGTTTGGTTGAACTAATCTTTTCTTCTCTTCTTTCATTTTTTAAATTCTTTCTTTGCCTTTTTGTTCTCTCACGGGCTGCCTTGCTTTATTTATTTTATTATTTTTATTAGTTTTTGTTTATTTTATTTTGATATAATTAATCTACAATTACATGAGCAACATTATGAATACTAGACTCCCCCCATTATCAAGTCCCCCCCGCATATACCCCATTACAGTCACTGTCCATCAGCGTAGTAAGATGCTATAGAATCACTACTTGTCTTCTCTGTGTTGTACAGCCCTCCCTGAGGCCCCCCCCCCACATTCTGTCTGCTAATTGTAATGCCCCCTTTCCCCTCTTGTCCCTTTTTTCCCAACCATCCTCCCCAGTCCCTTTCCCTTTGGTAACTATTAGTCCATTCTTGGGTTCTGTGAGTCTGCTGCTGTTTTGTTCCTTCAGTTCTTTTCTTTGTTCTTATACTCTACATATGAGTGAAATCATTTGATACTTGTCTTTTCCCACCTGGCTTATATCACTGATCATAATACCTTCTAGCTCCATCCATGTTGTTACAATTGTAGGATTTGTTTTCTTCTTATGGCTGAATAATATTACATTGTGTTTATATCACATATCTTCTTTACCCATTCATCTCCTGATGGACACTTAGGTTGCTTCCATTTATTGGCTATTATAAATGGTGCTGCGATAAACATAGGGGTGCATATGTTTTTTTCAAACTGTGATCCTGCATTCTTAGGGTAAATTCCTAGGAACAGAATTCCTGGGTCAAAAGGTATTTCTATTTTTAGTTTTTTGAGGAACCTCCATACTGTTTTCCACAATGGTTGAACTAATTTACATTCCCATGAGCAGTATAGGACAGTTCCCCTTTCTCCACATCCTTGCCAACATTTGTATTTGCATTTTGGATGGTGGTTATCCTTACTGGTGTGAGGTGATATCTCATTGTGGTTTTAATTTGCATTTCTCTGATGATTAGCAATGTGGAGTATCTTTTCATGTGCCTATTGGCCATCTGAATTTCTTCTTTGGAGAGGTGTCTGTTCAGATCCTCTGCCCATGTTTTAATTGGATTATTTCTTTTTGTTTATTGAGGTGTGTGAGCTCTTTATGTATTTTGGATGTCAAAATACATATCAGATGTGTCATTTATGAATATATTCTCCCATACTGTAGGATGTCTTTTTTTCTATTGATGGTGTCCTTTGCTGTACAGAAGCTTTTCATCTTGATATAGTCCCACTTGTTCATTTTTGGTTTTCTTTCCCTTGCCCAGGAGATATGTTCATGAAGAAGTTGCTCATGTTTATGTCCAAGACATTTTTGCCTATGCTTTTTTCTAGGAGTTTTAAGATTTCATGACTTACATTCAGGTCTTTGATCCATTTCAAAATTATTTTTGTGTATGGGATTAGACAATGATCCAATTTCATTCTCTTACATGTATGTGTCCAGTTTGGCCAACACCAGCTGTTGAAGAGGCTGTCATTTCCCCATTGTATATCCATAGCTCCTTAATGGTATATTAATTGACCATATATGTTTGGGTCAATATCTGGACTCTCTATTCTGTTTCACTGGTCTGTGGGTCAGTTCTTGTGCCAGTACCAAATTGTCTTGATTACTATGGCCTTGTAGTAGAGCTTGAAGTTGGGAAGTGAGATCCCCCCTGCTTTATTCTTCCTTCTCAGGATTGCTTTGGCTATTCGGGGTCTTTGGTGGTTTGATATGAATTTTAGAACTGTTTGTTCTGGGGGGTTTGTTGAAGAATGCTGTTGGTATTTTGATAGGGATTGCATTGACTCTGTAGATTGTTTTAGGCAGCATGGCCATTTAGACAATATTAATTCTTCCTACCCAAGAGCATGGGATGAATTTTTGTTTGTTAGTGTCCTCTTTAATTTATCTTAAGAGTGTCTTGTAGTTTTCAGGGTATAGGTCTTTTGCTTCCTTGGTTAGGTTTATTCCTAAGTATTTTGTTCTTTTTGATGCAATTGTGAATGGAATTGTTTTCCTGATTTCTCTTTTTGCTAGTTGTTAGTGTAAAGGAAAACAACTGATTTCTGTGTATTAATTTTGTATTGTGCAGCTTTGCAGAATTCAGATATTAGTTCTAGTAGTTGTGGAGTAGAGTCTTTAGGGTTTTTTATGTACAATATCATGTCATCTGCAAATAGTGACAGTTTGACTTCTTCTTTACCAATCTGGATGCCTTGTATTTCTTTGTGTTGTCTGATTGCTGTGGCTAGGACCTCCAGTCTTATGTTGAATAACAGTGGGGAGAGTGGGCATCCCTGTCTTGTTCCTGATTTAGGTGAAAAGCTTTTGGCTTCTCGCTGTTAAGTATGATGTTGCCTGTGGGTTTGTAGTATATGGCCTTTATTATGTTGAGGTACTTGCACTTCATACCCATTTTGTTGAGAGTTTTTATCATGAGTGGATGTTGAATTTTGTCGAATACTTTTTCAGCATCTATGGAGATGATCATGTAGTTTTTGTCTTTCTTTTTGTTGATGTGGTGGATGATGTTGATGGATTTTCAAATGTTGTACCATCCTTGCATCCCTGAGATGAATCCCACTTGATCATGGTGTATGATCCTCTTGATGTATTTTTGAATTCAGTTTGTTACTATTTTGTTGAGTATTCATCTATGTTCATCTGGGATATTGGTCTGCAATTTTCTTTTTTTGTGGTGTCTTTGCCTGGTTTTGGTATTAGAGTGATGCTGGCTTCATAGAATGAGTTTGGAAGTACTCCCTTTTCTTCTGTTTTTTGAAATACTTTAAGGAGAATGGATATTATGTCTTCTCTATATGTCTGATAAAATTCAGTGGTGAATCCATCTGGTCCAGGGGTTTCGTTCTTGGGTAGTTTTTTGATTACCAATTCAATATCGTTGATGGTAATTGGTCTGTTTAGATTTTGTGTTTCTTCCTTGGTCAGTCTTGGAAGGTTGTATTTTTCTAGGAAGTTGTCCATTTCTTTTAGGTTTTCCAGCTTGTTAGCATATAGGTTTTCATAGTATTCTCTAATAATTCTTTGTATTTCTTTGGGGTCTGTCATGACTTTTCTTTTCTCATTTCTAATTCTGTTTATGTCTGTAGATTCTCTTTTTATCTTAATAACTCTGGCTAGGGGTTTATCTATTTTGTTTATTTTCTCAATGAACCAGCTCTTGGTTTCATCAATTTTTTTCTATTCTTTTATTCTTCTCAATTGTATTTATTTCTTCTCTGATCTTTATTATGTCCCTCCTTCTGCTGACTTTGGGCCTCATTTGTTCTTCTTTTTCCAGTTTCAATAATTGTGACTGTAGACTATTCATTTCAGATGGTTGTTCCTTCTTTAAATAGGCCTGGATTGGTATATACTTTCCTCTTAGAAGTGCCTTTGCTGCATCCCACAGAAGTTGGGGCTTTGTGCTGTCATTGTCATTTGTCTCCATATATTGCTTGATCTCTGTTTTAATTTGGTCATTGATCCATTGATTATTTAGAAGCATGTTGTTAAGCCTCTGTGTGTTTGTGAGCCTTTTTATTTCCTTTATACAATTTATTTCTAGTTTTATACCTTTGTGATATGAAAAGCTGGTTGGTAGAATTTCAATCTTTTTGAATTTACTGAGGCTCTTTTTGTGGCCTATATGTGGTCCATTCTGGAAAATGTTCCATGTGTACTTGAGAAGAATGTGTATCCTGCTGTGTTTGGGTGTAGAGTTCTGTAGATGTCTGTTAGGTTTCTCTGTTCTAGTGTGTTGTTCAGTGCCTCTGTGTCCTTACTTCTTTTCTGTCTGATTGATCTGTCCTTTGGAGTGAGTGGCGTGTTGAAGTCTCCTAGAACAAATGCATTGCATTGTATTTCCTCCTTTATTTATGTTTGTATTTGTTTCACATATGCTGGTGCTCCTGTGTTGGTGCATATATACTTATAATGGTTATATCCACTTGTTGGACTGCCCCCTTTATCATTATGTAATACCCTTCTTTCTCTCTTGTTACTTTCTTTGTTTTGAAGTCTATTTTGTCTGATACAAGTACTGCAACACCTGCTTTTCTCCTCCCTATTGTTTGCATGAAATATCTTTTTCCATCGCTTCACTTTTAGTGTGAGGTGAGTTTGAGGTGAGTCTTTAGGTTTGAGGTGAGTCTCTTGTTAACAGCATATATTTGGGTCTTGCTTTTTTATCCATTCTGTTACTCTATATCTTTTGATTGGTGCAATCAGGTCATTTAAATTTAGGATGATTATCGATAGATATGTACTTATTGCTATTACAGGCTTTGGATTCGTGGTTACCAAAGGTTCAAGGGTAGCTTTTTTATTATCTAACCATCTAACTTATCTCTCTTATTAAGCTGTCATAAACACAATCTGATGATTCTTTATTTATCTCCCACCTTTTCTTCCTCCTCCATTCTTAATATGTTAGGTGTTTTATTCTGTACTCTTTTGTGTTTCCTTTGACTGCGTTTGTGGATAGTTGATTTTATTTTTTGCCTTTATTTAGTATTTCGTTGGTCTGCTATCTTTGGTGTGATTTTATTTTCTCTGGTGACATCTTTTTAGCCTTAGGGGTACTTCCATTTATAGAAGTCCCTTTAAAATATCTTGTAGAGGTGGTTTGTAGGCAGTAAATTCCCTCAACTTTTGCTTATCTGGAAATTGTTTAATCCCTCTTTCAAATTTAAATGGTAACCTTGCTGGATACAGTATTCTTGGTTCAAGGCCCTTCTGGGTCAATGCATTAAATATATAATGCCATTCTCTTCTGGCCTGTAAGTTTTCTGTTAAGAAGTCTGACGATAGCCTGATAGTTTTTCCTTTGTAAATTATCTTTTTTCTCTCTCTGGCTGCCTTTAATCTTGTGTTTGTCTTTGATTTTTGCCATTTTAATTGTTATATGTCTTGGTGTTGTCCTCCTTTGATCCCTTGTGTTGGGAGATCTGTGCGCTTCCATGATCTGAGAGTGTGTTTCCTTCCCCAGCTTGGGGAAGTTTTCAGCAATTATTTCTTCAAAGACACTTTCTGTCCCTTTTTCTCTCTCTTCTTCTTGTGGTACCCCTATAATGCGAATATTGTTCCGTTTGGATTGGTCACACAGTTCTCTTAATATTCTTTAATTCCTAGAGATCCTTTTATCTCTCTCTACCTCAGCTTCTCTGTATTCCTGTTCTCTGATTTCTATTCTATTAACAGTCTCTTGCACTTCGTTCAGTCTTCTCTTAAGATCTTCTATTGATTGTTTCATTTCTGTTGTTTCCCTCCAGAATTCATCCCTTAGCTCTTGCATATTTCTCTGCAGGTCCATCAGCATGGTTATGTCTCTTATTTTGAATTATTTTTCAGGAACATTGGTTTTATCTATCTCACCAGGCCCTCTCTCTGGGGTTGTCTGAGTGATTTTTGACTGGACCAGATTCTTATGCCTTTTCATGGTGATAGAAATGGTTGCAGGCAGATGATGCATGTGTCAGCTGGGAGAACAAGGCCCCTTCCTGCTTACTGTTTCCCTTACCCTTCTCCTCTGTCTGTGCCATCCTCCCACACCCCTAGAGCAGTCTCTGGGATAATCTGCTGAGATGCCATTGGCGGGTGGCCCTCGGAATTGCCTAGGGCCCTGCATGGGGTTGCAGACATGCTGGGTGTGTTCTCCTGAGAGAATGGTGCCCCTTCATGCCTTCCAGACCTTATTCTGGCTTCTGTTGCCTGTGCCATTTACCTGCACACCCAGAACTGTCTCCGGATAATCTGAGCTGCTATTGGTTGGACGGCCCTCGGAAGAGCCTATGGCCCTGTGGGGGGTCGCAGATGCCCAGGGTCTGTTCACCGGCAAGAACAGCACCCCTTCGTGCCTTCCAGACCTTGCTCCAGCTTCTGCTGCCTGTGTCATTTACCCACCCACCAGTAGCAGTCTCTGGGATAATCTCCTGAGCTGCTGTGGGTGGAGCAGCCCTCGGGATCGCCTAGGGTCCTGTTGGAGGTCACACACATGCTGGGTGTGTTCTCCTGCAAGAATGGCATGCATTCGTGCCTCTTGGACCTTGCTCTGACTTCCGCTGCCCATGCTTTTTAACTGCACACTGTGGCCAGTCTCTGGGATAATCTCCTGAGCTGCCGTGGGTGGGGTGGCCATCAGTATAGCTTAGGGCCCTGAGGGGGGTCACAGACATGCCACGTGTGTTCTCCTGTGAGAATGGTCCCCCTTCATGCCTTCTGGACTTTGCTCAGTTCCTCTATCTGTGTTCAGCAGCTACACACCAGCAACAGCCTCTAGGCCTGTCCTGGTTAGCTGCATGCTGGGAGAAGACTCTGTGTGGTTGCTGTGGGTGGGGCTGTTATCCGGCTGCTCCCCAGCTGTGGTGAGTCAGCTGGTTTGCTTGCAGCACCGGCCAGAGGGAATGAATGGCAGGCTGCTTATCACCATGAGGGGCTTCGGGGCAGCATTACTCCCCAGGGGGTTAGGGCACCTGAAGTTCTTCAAGATTCCCAGCCTGCTAGGCTGAGTGTACTGGGACGATTTTGTCCACCTGTTAGCCCTTGTCCCTTTAAGATTTTTAAAAAGTGCCCACTTTTCTTTTGTCCCAGGTGAGCTTTCTGTGGGGGCCTGCTCACTGTCTCCATCTCGGATTTTACTTTTCCATTTCTCTAATATCCAGTACGCCATGCAATGTGTGTCTGTGCTCCTGGTGCACATTACTAGAGCTGGTTATTTAGCATTCCTGTGCTTCCACTCCCTCTCCACTCTGATTCTTTTCTTCCTGCTGGTGAGCTGGGGTTGGGGGAGTGTTTGAGGCCCACCAGGTCATGGCTTTGTATCTTACCCTTTTCGTGAGATGCTGAGTTTTTGCAGATGTAGATGTAGCCTTGGCTGTTGTACTGTATCTTCTGGTCTTTCTTTTAGGAATAGTTGTATTTGTTGTATTTTCAAAAATATATCTCATTTTAGGAGGAGATTTCTACTGCTCTACACATGCCACCATCTTGAGCCCCTCCTTGTGTTAGTTTTTATTATTGTTATTTATATTGTTGTTTATTTGGTTTTGTTTGTGTTTTGCAAAGCAACAAGTGGAAGTAAATACCAGAGAACATGCTGTTTTGGTTCACATATGTCCTCTGCCAAGATTATTGTGGTTGTGTCTTGAGAATGCACATTTATTACTATAGGTGGAATCCTCAGTGACATAAAATCAACAGCCATAGTAAACATAAATACATTTTATGTATTTTATATCTGTATGACTACTGAATACCATAAATCATTGGGAAATTAGAAAAAAATCTATAATTTATAACTATGAACTCACATTTTGCTAAAAATGGTGAAGATAACTTTTTCAGGAATATTCATTTATTTGTAAAATATTGGATAATGCTAAACATTGTTAATGTATTTAATCCTGCAATTTACACATTTCCCAAACAAAATGCCTTCTTGTTACCAATTAAATAAACCATAATGGTGTCTTAGTTTTAACTTAAAATATATAGGACTTACACCTTCATTAGAGCCATACCTATCTCCTTCAGTACAGTAAAGATTTATGGCAGTTTATATGCATTCCCACAATAAGATATTTAAAATAGAATAAGTCAGCAAAAAGGGAAAATAAGAGAAAGCAAATTAATGTCCAAGAAAAGGTCAGTATCCAAGGATTCATGGCACAAGATTATTTCTAAGTTAGAATACAAATTTGTCTCTGAGTTTTCCTA
Source organism: Manis javanica (assembly GCF_040802235.1). NCBI lineage: Eukaryota > Metazoa > Chordata > Mammalia > Pholidota > Manidae > Manis > Manis javanica. The sequence goes on from NC_133160.1 coordinate 115,996,554, forward strand.
CAGATATTGACTAGTTGCATAATAAATAGCACTCATAAAATAAAAATGCATCACTTTCTCAGAAGAAGCAGAACTGCTCCTATTACTAAAATAGATTTTTTTAAAATCTAAGAGTGTTTTTTTCCTACCACAGCAAACAGTGTATGCTATTGGAATAAGTCCTCAACAACAAGCATCTTACTGTTATTACAATAATGAGCTTCCTAGGCCCTTTTTGTGTAATCTCCTTCATCATAGGCTAATGTTTAATATTTTGTATAGTTGAATAGAAGCAGTCTTATTGGGGGTCCAAATCAACATGGCCTGGCTTAATGGAGGCAGGGGCTGGTAGTGGAGATTAGAGAAAATAAGAGGATTTAGATTGGTTGTATAGAAAAATCCTTCATACTTTAGGAAACCTTCCTAGAATTTTATGTCTTGCAACCTAGATTTTAATAAGAATCAGACAGCAGAGGGTTAGAGGTTATGTTCTCTAAGGAACTGAAATGATATCTAATTTTGCTGGTTAAAGTTAGATCCATTTGCTTTAGCAATTGACTGAATCAAGATTAGTTAATTGAATTAAGATGATGTAATCCTCTTTTTTTTTTTTTTAATTTAGTACCCCAGTTGTAATACCTGCCTGACTTGGAGGGCCTATTTACCCTCTTCATGGAAGAGATTCTGCAAATATACATTTATGTTGTCAGTTTGCAAGGGGCTTATGTGAGATGCCGCTGAGATTCTGAAGTCATCCAGGGGGATCTCTGTTGCATGAAATGCCAGCCAAACCCAAATAAAAATCTGGAATTTAATCTAATTTATGTTTTGTTTTGGCTCACAGCTTACTTAGCATCTCTTAATTTCTAGTACTAGCACAGTTAACATAAATATTATAACAAGATTGACAGTGACAAGGACCATAGAAATATAGGGAAAATGCTGAAAGTCCAAAAAGAGTAAAAATTACTTGTGGCTTTAGTCTAGGGAAAGCTTTATAGAAATCAGTTGCATGGGTTAGGGGATATTTTAGCTACTTCTTAATGCTCATAACTCTTTCCAAATGCATCCAAACTATTAAACTTTCTTGATGTAAATAGAGGAAGTGTTTTTGGTTAACAAATACAACTTTGAATCAATTCTCTTCAGTCTGTTTTCCAGTTTCTCTTAATTACTTTGTCTTTTCTAATGTCTCTGTAGGAATTTTGGGGATATCATTGAAATATCTCTAAAAATCAGGAAAGATGTGGAATTCATCTTCACATAATAACATCTGTCCATTCTAATAATAAATGGAACCAGGCAATGTATTCTATTGGTACATTCATAGAATAACCCAATTATTATATGGAGTAATACAGTGAAATGGTGATTTTCCAAATATGTTTTCATGAAAACTTTGGTGAGCTAAGATGAAGTTGTTATACCACTTAAGTATATTGATAGTCTTGAATATTTATTTACATTTATTCTCTCTCACATGTGACATTGACATAAAATTTTCTCAGGGTCTCTTCTAGACGTTTAAGACTAAACAAAGTTTAATTAAAACAAAATAGAAATTTAAACTATTACTGCTTTTCTCAGTTAGTTAGCTTCAGCTTCAATTATGAATTACGGTATTTGGCACATATTTCCTGGCATTCCAAAAAAAATTACTTAATGTTACTCTCCTTCCTTTAAAGATTTGAGGAAAAAGATTTCAGGTAACCGACATTCAGTAATCACAATTAAAAATGGAATGTTTCTACAGCGTAAGTTTTTTAGAATATTCAGCACAGAATTAAAAAAAAAAAACTTAGTAATTCTTCCTGTAATTCTTTTTAAAGTGTCTTTAATGCTGCTTTTCATTTTAAGCCAAGTTAAACACAATTTAGTTTTTTCTTAGTGACTGATATTTGTTATTATCAGCATATAAAGACTAGAGTCTTATATTTGTAGTTCACATAGGACATTCATAGACATGATCTCATATGAAACTCACTGTACCTCACACCCCTTACTCTTGTTTGCCATTTATATTCTGATGAGGATTAGGAAATCATGTAAGCTGGTTTATGAGAGCTGGGTGTCCAGTATGGCTGTGAGGACCCCTCCTAGTGAGTAAGGAGTGTGGCCTTTGTGATAACTGTTTCCATGCTCAGAGGCCATTTGGCTTATTTTTGGATTGCTGGCAGTGTTTGAGTTGAGTGAGGTAGCTGGAAGGGTTGACCAGATGAGAGGGGAATTATGCAGCTGGGTTTTTAGCATAGATCATTGTTTTATAAATATCCCCTACAAAATGCTGTCAAAGGGCCTGAGTGAAGACTTAATTAAAATAAAATATGTTTAATGTAATGTACTAATGCTGTACTAAACATCATAAATATTTTAAAATGAATCTGTGTTAAATTTTGGAAAATAGTTTGAGAAATAACAATAGATGTTTCCTGTTTGGGTATAAGGGATTACAGAATGTTACATGTAGAGGGCTTTGTCATAAAGGTAAGTTTATACTATATTATCTTGATATCATACATCAATTAAGTAACATTAAAGATGGGCTAGAAAGGATTGTATCTGCTTAAATGGAATCCTTTAGGATCATATCTAACCTTATGTGGGACATTCCTGAATATTTCTAAGTTATAACTTGAAAGTTTAAATTTCTGGCAACATGATAAATAATACTAGAATGCCATCAACTGAGACTTTATTTTATACATAATTGGGTTTCATTCCTTTAAGTCACTCTACTGTATCCTGTGAAATAAAACTGGGGCTATCTGAGAGAAGAAGTGTAAGTAATTTAATACTAGGATGTGACTGTGCATGGTCTTGAAGCTCTCAAAAATATTCATTGAATGCATGACTACTTAAATGAATGTCTTAAGTGGATAAAAGAACCCTCCATACTTAACTATTAGTACTGATGATTTTCTGCTTGGGGTATTTTTGTCTAAAAACACTATTTTTAAATAGTCTCTCCATTTCTGGTAGCTACTAAGGGAAAAAAAATCAATATAGTGTGGTGGGAAGAGCCGCAGAAGAATCTACTCATCATGGCTCTGATTAGTCTAGGATCAGAAATACATGTGGTTTTACTTACTCTTTCCATTGGTAATAGCTCTTCAGCTCCCACTACTCTGTTAGACACTTTTATTTGTCTAATTTCCTTTTCACGGTCTTCGTCCTTTGTGTCTTCCCCACTGCAGTCACTTTTACTTTGGTAAAATCTCCTACTTACATGCTCATGACACTCTACTGTTTTTCTCCCATAAGTCTTCATTCCTTTTCAGTTTCCCTCTAGTATGTTTTATTTTCACTTGTCCATTTCTTACACCCTCTCTCAAATATTAGGCACCTGTTTTGAGGTGCTGTTCTCGGTCCCAGATACAGCAGTGAATATGACAAAGTCCATGCTTGACCAAGCTAATGTTCCCAGAGGGTGACAGTCATCTAGGTAGTGCCTTGAGGAGAAAAAAACCGCTATAGAGAGTGATGGGGCAGCTAACTGATGTAGGTGGGGGTAGGTGCAGTGGTACTAGGGTCCGTGTGGCTAGAGTAGGAAGAGCAAGGTACAAAGTGTTAGGAAAAGCCAGAAAAATAGACAGTGCCAGGCCATGTAGGCCCTTGTAGGCCATGGTCTGGAGTTCAGAATTTTGGAACTTCCTATGTAGTGATTGATACCCTATGGTTCTTCCCAAGATTCTCCATTGGCCCTCCTCATATCTCTGTATGAACTTTTCTCATTCATTTTTTCAACAGCTTCAGCTGTCACCTCTGAGAAGATGCATTCCAATTCCAATATATTTGTGGATACGGCAGATTTTCTCAATAACCATCCTTCATTTCTCCACTGCATGTTAGTGGCACTTTCACCATTACCTCAAGGGAATGTGCTTAAAACTAAACTAACCTTCCTGCCTTTCCAATCAGCTTTCCCTTTTAGCTTTTCTCTTTCTGTGAATGAGAGCATCAATTACCTAGTCATTCAACTTCAGAATTTAGCTGTGACCTTGGGTTGCAGCTTCCTCTCTTCTTTTTTCCTTCCTTCTCATTCTGCCATTCAACAAGTATCTATTGAGCATCCAGTTAATGCCAGGCTCTGGTTTAGTCCCTTAGGGTACATAGTGAACAAAATAGAGTAAAATAATTCCTGATCATCAGGGTAGTGGTGGGAGAATGGCAATGAACAGTGAACATGATTAATTATCTAGTCTGTCAGGAAGTGGTACATGCAATGGAAAAGGTGGAGCAGGGTGAGAGGCTGGGCAGGGGAAGCGGGCAGGCAGGCAGGCGGTGTGCGCTTCATGAGAAGTAACACGGGAGTGAAGACCAAAGGAGGCAGAAGAATCCGGCATGTGGAGTCTGGGGAAGAGGATGCCAAGTAAAGGAAAGATCCAGTACAAAGGCCTTAACCAGGGCACGCGCCTGGCCTGCTCAGGGGTCAGCAAGGAGCTCACTGTGCTGGAGCAGAGTCACCAAGAGCAAGTAAGGAGCTGAGGTCTGAGCAGTGGCGGTACTGGGAGTGTGGGGGTGCTGAGAGCAGGGAAGGCCAGGTGGCCCTTGTAAGAATTTTGGTTGTTAATCTAAGTGAGAAAGGAAACCCTTGGAAGGTTTTGAACAGAGGTAAGCACATCTTAAAAGGTGCCAATTACTTATTTTTCCCTGTAATCACTATTGAATTCAGTCCCTTTTTTCATACTTCCCCCTTTTCTCTTCCCATTGCCCCTCTGCCCCCTGGACTTTTATTTTAGCCCTGTGCTTGCTTTTTTTCTAGTCTGTCTTCTGTCTGGCACTTAATCATCAGATAAATCTTTAAACACCACTTTGTTCTACTCTGTCTGATCAACTTGTTTTGTTGTTGCTCTGCATTCTACATATTGAAATACAGACTTGAGGTGATACAAGTCCCCACAGCGTATGCGCCAGAGCCGCCTTGCACACGCACTTCCTATGAACAGGTTACTCAGTGCCTTCAAGCGTGCCCTGGGCTTTAGCCCGCCAGGACTTTTCTTCAAGCTTGAACACTCTCACTTCGAATGCCTTCATTCATGTCGTTTTTCATTAAAAATGTACTGAAGACATATTTCGTGCCAGCCATTGTTGCGGGTTCTCAAGGAGTCAAAAATGGGTTAAGAGAGACAAGTCTGCCTCAGGAGCTGACAGTGCCACGGCGGAGAGAGAGAATAATGAATGTAACATTTAGGTAAAACAACCTAGGGTTTGTGTTAAGGGCCGCAAGAGAAAAGAACACACTGCTTTGAGTCAGAATGATCGGCTGAGATGAGCCCTAATTTATATGGGGAGACCTAACCTAAGTGGGGCTGAGGAAGGCAGAAACTCTTTCCTAAGGAAGTAGCGTTTTAGCTGACACGTGGAGAATAGGACATGGCCAGCTAAGGGAAGCGTGGCGTGGTGGGAGAGGAACCTTCTCAGTAGAAGTAGTAGCATTTCAAAGGCCTGAGGCGATAAAGGTGATAAAAAAATATCAAAGGAAAAACAAAACTGAACAAAAGCCCCTAAGGCTGGGGCCTAGTGAGTGAGGTGAGCGTGGCACTGTTTCAGGTGGCAGGTGATGCAGGCCTCAAAGGCCATGCTAAGGGGTGGGGTTTTAAGTACAATGGGAAGTAACTGAAGTGTTTTAAGCAAGGAGTGACATGATCTTACTTGATGTTGAGACTGCCATCTGTTCATCAAAGTCCATTTGTCTTTTCCCCTGGGCTCACAGCCAGCTTCCATTTCCTGGCTGTCTTTGCAGTTGGCTGGGAGCCATGCGGCTGTATCCTACCCATGGAAGTATTGGTCTTGGTGAACACCACGACCAGGGTCAGCTCATAAAACCTCCCATGCGGGCTTCCTCATGCTGGTACCCTTCTGACTGGGCAAGCCTGGGAGCCCTGTTGAAATGCCAGAGTGGCCGTCTGCCTAGGCGTTTGCATGGGTGTACGGTGCAGGGCCCCCTCCCAGCTGACCTAGAGCTGTCCTTTACATGAGCAAGAAAGAAGCACCTGAGGTTTTGAGCCATTACACGTTCAGTCTCATTTGTTAGCACATTCTAGTTTGTCTAAAGTAATCTGACAGTTTGAAACTGCGATTTTGGCTGCTCTGCTATGTAAAAATGTGAGATAGTGTGAGCAATAGCAGTGGCCAAAGTGAAATCCCCATGGGGATGAGGAAGATTTCAGTTGAAATGGATTTTAGATCATTTTCTATGTAGAATCAACAGCTCCTACTGACAGTTTGCTATATGTAGTAAGCTTGTGCGGAAATGAATCTTGATTGATTTGACTCTGAACTGCTACATCACTTAATTCCTGGCCTTTCTATAGCATACCTCACTGAATACCTTTAGGCATGTACTTTATTTGACTAGATTGTACTTGATTGGAGAGCAAACAAGCCATGTCTTTAAGATTTTTATTTGCTATGGCATCTAGGACAGTGCTTTAGATAAGGTACTTTTTTCATTAAACTTTGCTTACATTTATGAATAAAAAGGTAGACTCTTAGATTTCCTGCCTGTGGAGCTGTTGGATGTCATGTGACCCAGTTCTGGCCTTACCGCTAACATCACCTCAATCTGGCTTAAATTGTTTTGCCTTCTAAGGGAGAGGTTTAGCTGTGTTAAATTCTGTTTTACCTGTGGCCTACTGGGGAAAGGAACACTATGGGGCCTAGTATTTGAATGTTTCCAATGGAAGGTATGTAAAAATGATTTTTAATGGCATTCGAGCTGATCGTCACTGCCCTCCTCATGACTTTCAAGCGTCCCCAGCGACCACTGCCCATTACTCAGAGTTGCTGGCTACCTCAGTGACCACTATCTCCTTCCAGAATCAGGCATTCATCTAGGAGAATCGTGATTTATGGAAGGTCTTCAGATAGGGGGAAGTTTCTGTAGGCTAAATGAGCAATGATGAGCTTTGTAACTAAGGAAGTGGTGGCAGGAAATAGGAGGGAGAAGAATGTCAGAAACTTTATGGAACATGGTGACTGAATGGATTTGGAGCAAAGAAAGGACTGGAGTAGAGATGAATAAATATTGAAGCCCCATGCTGATATACTTCAAATTATAAACTTAAATATGTATCAACAGATCTGTTTCCAAGGTAAAGCCAGTTAACGCTGCCTACCACCAACAGATGGCGTCAGTGATGAGACTGGACATTTCCACGGTGGACGTGGTACTGTTGGTTAACTTGCTATATGCTTTAAGTGTTTGTGCCTAGTTTGGGTGTGTTTTATGAACATTAGTAGCCCATCCATGCCTGTGAGGACAAAAGCGGTGATATTGAAATTACTGGTAAAAAAGAGATGTAAGAATATGACACCAGTGCTAAAGAGATTAAAATAACAATGGAAAAGCATTAGAAGCAAGTGGAAATTGTATTTGTAGGAACAGCTCTTTAGGGTGGCTCTAATCTAATCAGTCCTGTGAAAAACACTGCATTTCACAGGACAAGAGCAAGGGAAAAGTAACTGACCAGCTGAGAAAACAGCTCCACATATTGGACTTGGATCTAGAATTTCAGTCTTACTGTTGAATGCCACCCGCTCAACATTCTTTTTAGAGAAGGCTAGAAGTTTGTTCAAGAGGGTGAGGACTAAGCATGGTGAAAGAGCTGTGGTGATCCTTTCTTGTAAGACATGCTTACCTGAGTTCAAGGGCTGTTTGTGGATGGACCAAGGGCATGTGGAGGTGCCATGGCCTCTAAGATTTCCCTGTAAGGCTTATACAGGGGAAGGAAGGGACGGAGTGTACCTGTTGAGAGAAGTCAGAATGGAAGGGAAGGGACTAATTTGAGTGCATTAGAAAAATTACAATTAAAGGCATGTCTGCTGGAAACAAATGCCATTTGGTAAGGTGTACCTACCTTTCATTTCTGTTTTGCTTGACACAGAGTGGTAAAGCCATTAGAGCAACAGTTAGAAGAGATGAGAGCTCCCCTGCCCCCAGCCCCCGCCTGTGTTCCATGAGGGCCAGTGAACTCATATTTTAAAATGCAGAATAAGTTAAGGGCCTGAGAAGAAAAGTATGATTTACCTACAGATCTGACATATATTTTTTAAATAATTGCAATTCCCATACTAATACATTATTTCTTCAACTTTGTTTTCAGATAAATGTACTGAAGTTTAAAATGATACAACATATTAATGTATGACCTTTAAAGCAGAATTATGAGCTGTAACTGTTTGACTATAATGTGGACTTGATATTAATGAGGAACAAATTCCAGACAAAACCATCATTTCTCTTCAGCTACCATCCTTTCTAATTGGGTGTTTTCTAAATAAACAAAAGATGAAACAGAAGCAGAAAAAGACCCTAGACAGAGTGACGGAATGACTTGAATGTAAGGATAGGCTCTTCAGTGTGAGAGGAATAAGCTTGAGGAGGAAAAAAAAAATACATCAAATTATGAAGTTAGATTAAAATAGGACAAATATAACTTAGTTCTTCAAATTAATGAATATTAGTAATGTGGAGTTTCTACTGAAGCTTTGAGTGGCTGTTTGAAGACCAAAATAACCTTTGTATTAAGTGCACTATGGAACTCATCCTTCAAATACCGTAGTGGAAGAAAGATGTTAATGAATTTTAAAAAATATTAAATATGCATAGACAGCAGCTCCACAATGGGTTTTTATGGGAAATTGGAGATGTTTCTTGATTTGATGTATCCCATAAGATTGCTTTTAGAAATAAAATGCCAAGTAGAATGTAGAAGTGTAGTCTGATGAAATATATACATTCATGATTTTCTTATTCTTACCTGATATAAAGTTCTTATTCTTCCTTATATGAACATTTTTGTTCCTATGTTCTGTGAATATTTACCTTGTATGAATTAATTACTGATATTTAATAACAGTTTAATCATTTTCAATATATAGCCGAAAGTGGAAAGAAAAAACATTAGTTTACACAAATTATATTCTTGCCATTTAAAAAGGCACTTGTGAGCTAAAGATGATATTTCTTTTTTTTAAATGAACATGTTTTATGCTTTCTCTAGGCTGGAATGATAAAAAGTGATGATGGTGAGTATTTCATTGAACCTTTGGAAAGAGGTAAGCAGATGGAGGAAGAAAAAGGAAGGATTCACGTGGTCTACAAGAGGTCAGCAGTAGAACGGGCTCCCGTAGACACGTCCGAAGGCTTCCACTACAGAGGTAGGCATCTTTGACAAGGCTTAATAATTAACTGTAATTTTAAGATGTAACGGAAACAACTCTCCCATTAGTTAAGAGAAAGTGATTGTCATGTGCTCTTGTGTAATGTGAAAGTAGCAAAAAAAGTTGATATTTATGAATCATGAGCTACGGCTTGCCATTTTTAAACATCTGGAAGAATATATTACAGGTACTCTTACTCCAGTGCACTGTTGTCTCCCATTATGATTTCTTTTAAAGTTTCACATTAAAGTGATCTTTTCTCTAGCTTCTGTTAAAATTTGAAAGTATTTGTGCCTTCCAGAAGTATCTAAATTACACTTTATTAATATTGTTTTAAAACTTTTTAAATGAGATATATTGATATGGCAAAGAGTTGTGTTTTGTTTAAAACCAATGTAATGTATTTGAAAATAAGAATGCTAATTGACTTCAAGGTGTCTTTTGCAAAACTTTTTACAATTTGGAAGAGACGATAAGTTGAATGATTCAGTCAAATTTTATTTCAAAGTAGGTGGACCACTAAAGTCAAATATGGCACAGGAAGGTTTTCTATATTTTTGTTTTAATGAAATCTGTAAGTAATTTGGTACTAGAAAGATGTTCTTATAGGTTGGATATAGTGGCTCCCTTTATGGAGAAGACAGGAAATTTGAGAATCGTTGTTTTTTTAAGCCAAATCCCAAAAATCTATATTTACTTTTGCCAGGCCAACTTTCTGAATTAAAGGTAATGGAAATTTCCCCTGGAGAAATGTCATGAATATAATCTTAATGTAGCTGTCATATATCTTCTAGATTAATGATGTCTTGCCTTTTGAGAGTTGTTACCTAGTTTGATTTTCAGATGTCACCAGCTTTCCTTAATATATTGTACTAATGGAATTGTACTATTCCATTTTAAAATAAATTTAAAATTAAGATGGCCTGAAAAATTTTTGAGCAATTTTTGATTAGAAACAATAGAACTGTTATTAATGGGTGCAGTACTATGAAAGGTGTGCCTATCGTAGGGGATCACTGTGATGTAATGGAAAGAGAATACACTTTGCAGCTAGATAGACAGGGCGAGTAATAGTTTTATAACATGATGTTGTTCTGTTACCTTAGATTAGTAGTTAACCTTTCTGAGCCTCAGTTTCTTTATCTGCTAATAGATAATTAAAATACATTGTGCAATTGTAATTAGTATTAGAAATAATACATGTAAATTGCTTAATGTAGGCCTCAACTGTAATAGGTGGCTAATTAATGCTAGCTGTAATTATTAATATTAACTATTTTGTACAAAAGATTGCATGTTAGTTTTGCTAAAGTTGAACAGTTAGGCATTGCTTGCCTTTATGTTGTGAATAAGTTATGATTAATTCTCATTTATATTTTCATGTTTTAAAACTTAAATTCTAAATAAAAAGGCTGATTATATCCAAGGATGGACAGCACAATACTTTTTCTATAGTCTTGGTGATTATATATAATATCTCTTTTGGAGCAGCGGTAAAATGTCTTTTCTAAAAGCATAGTCCACGTGTTATAGAATCATACTAGAGGACTGAAACCAATGTAGTCACTATGCCATGCCCTCCCCATTTGCTTTATCTGTTACACCCATAGTTTCACCAGTCTGTGCCCTATTGCCCCATTTCAGTCCCTGAAGGTATCTGTTTCTGTAGTCAGCCCTTTACTTTTCAGTAGTCTGATATTTACTAAAAAAGGAGAATTTATTTGTTTCTTGAAATAAGAAAATTGTGAAAAATGTTATGTCTAATATCTATTGTATTTTTAGATACCAGTTTAGAGAAAATAATCTAGTAGTCAGGGTATGTAAATTTGAAAGAATTAGACAGGATTTAAATATCAATTCCGGCAGCATCAACATCAATGTACTCAGATTTTGTAATGAGTTACTTTTAAGCATGCAGACATTGAAGACTGCTTATGTTGAGATTTTCAATTGTGAATAGAAGATTACTTTATAGTTGAAGGAGGTCACAAACTAGAGTAATACATTTTGGAAAGGTTTTCAGCTGTTATGGGTCAAAGCAAAAGGAGTTCCTATATTAACTTTCAATTACCTTAAAAATGACCCAAAATAGAATGATTCAGTTCTCTTAGAATGTTTTGTGATAAACCTTAGAGTGAGCTTAACAATTTTTATTTCCCTATTTATGAAGTTCTGATTGAACTGAGGTGCTGGTGATATCAGTTCACTTCCTTTTTTTGAATCTTAAATTGTGTAACCATATATTTTAGAAATGCAAATCTCTTCCTAAAGTAAAAAAATATTCAGATTAAGAACTTTAAGTACCATTCTAAAACATAAATTCTTCTTTTAACTTCTTGGTCGCATACTGAGAGCCAAGCTTTTTCTTAGACTAAATTCTTTCCAGTGAAATTAAGAATATATTTTTATACCTTATTCCATCATTCTAAAATGTAAAATTGAATGGATTTTAGGATTAGAAAAGCACATTTATTTATAAATGCAAACTATTAGTATCATATAAAACACTACATTTTTTGGATTGGTTCAGAATGTTATTTTAGGACACACAGGAGGTCTTTCTTCAATGAGTTATAGGAAGAGGAATACAATATTAAAATAAGACTTACTTAGAAAGAAATGCCTTTGAGGGCCATGGTCTTCATAAATTTCTCTGATGTCATCAGGAGGACGGTTGATCATAAGCCAAGCACTTCTGACCCTCTAGTTTCATCGGTAGGGCCCCTGAATATAAATATTCTGCTGCATTTTGCTAGTTGTCACAGTAATTTCCCAGCCACATTTCTTACTTTGTCAGTTTAGCAACTCAGAGCTGCCATTTATTTGAGTTCTGTAGTTTGTTGCAAATGTTCTAAATTAAAACCAATCATGACCTGAACTAGGTGTGTAGAAGTGAGGTGGAGAGAAGGAGTCAGATTGGATTGTGGTTGAAGGAAAACTCATTGAGTGGAGAGAGAAAGAGAGTGATCAAGGGTGACTCAGAATTCCAGTCTGGAAGACTAGAGAATTCTCTTTCTAGAATCCAGGTATTAAAAAAAAAAAAAAAATTGAAATAGGCTTAGTGGAGGATGATAATTGGGTATAATTTTGTATGTATTAAGTTTGAAGATGCATTGGAAAAGCGAGTGGATTTTTAAAAATGAATACTGTATTTTCATAATCATGTCCCCAAGTCAATAAATGCTGCCTTTAAATTCATATTGTGGTAGGGGTGGGTAGAGGGTTAGCTGGGGAGTCAGGTGGCAAACTTGGAATGTCTCTGCTTGCCTTCTACTTTCTCTTTCCCAATTCTATATTAATGAGAATCAGAAGGTGTACGTTGTACAGAACCGGGAGCTCATGAAAACTGTTTGCTATTTATCACTATAGGAGAAGAGGACATTATGTCCTCAAAAACAAAAATGAAAAAGAAACTGAAAACAAAACAAAAATTATGCTGCAAGGATGCTAAGCTATTCTACTTGACTGAATGCAAACGTCTTATTTCAATTCCTTATTCTCTGAGAACATTTATCTGGGTTTCCAGTAAGTCACAGCTTTGAACCTGTTGAGATAATATATTATATGGTGCGATTCAACAATAACAGAAACCCTCAACCATTTCCACATATTGCATAGATTCCTTGACTCTTAATAGGGAATTTGTATGTTTTTGAAATGTGGAAAAATGAAGAGCTGTTTAGAAATATATTGAGCTTGCAAAATCACAGATGCAGTACTTTGCTTTAGAATTACTATTTTACAAATAATACTTTGTTATAAAGTTTTACATTTGGCAGTAAAAATAATCTCTTCCAGTGCAGAATTGGCAGGTGTTCATAACGCATAGCACTGCTATTTCTGGTAAGGAATACCATCCTTTTCATTCAACAGCAAGCATAAACTTGGCATGCTTATGATAAAATACTCATCTGCTTCATCACTGGAGAGTTGAATTTACTGAATCTTTTTTCTGATTTCTACTTTGGGAGTATGGATATCACATCCATTTTTGGTATCTTTAAGTTTGGGCAAAATAATTTTATATTTTACTTTTTTGAAATTTTACTGGGTAACAATGTGGTTAATAAACCATTAAGGGTCATAAAATTCACCTCTACTGTTAATCCAATCATCAGTCTATACTCGGATAAAAAACAAAATATACCCCTGACCAACTTTTAAGAATATCTACATTGTCATCAATAAGAAGTTTGCTTTGGGCAGGCTATTTTTGGGGAAGGGAAGCAGTACTTGCATGACATCATTCAGCTTTTCATATTTTTTATTTAATCCCTAGGCCTTTCGGCTTCTCCCCTGAAATTACAAACTATTCATTCACCAGAAGCTTTGTGTTAAAGTACTTTTTGTAATTACTTCCTACCAGTGGGAAGCAAAGAATAGTAAGCCTTTATCTCCTAGCTTCCTTTCAGGATTGTCACTTTCCTGCATGGACCCACGTGCCTGTGTGGCTGGTACGGTTGTCATGGCGCTGTGAGGAGGGCCTTTGTCCCAGGTGGGAAACATGCACAAGTCAGAAATGATTTGGGAGTTGCTCCTGGTTGCCAGGGAATGAATCTATGAAACAGGAACTAGAATAATGGGAAGACTATTCCTTACTTTAGTAGCTCTAGGAACTTTATAAGCACTTTGTCCTTCCTTGAATCTGTGGATTCATCAGTAGGTGTTCTAACCCTTTGTATTTGGAAGTTCTCATGACCTATGCCCTGAACAAGGAGAAACATCAGCGGGCTTTGTAACCCACTAAAAGGGGGAAAAAAAATCAAACAAGACAAATTAATTTTAGCAGATGTCTTATTATTAAATGAAGCATGGAACACAGTATTACTAAATCATTAAGATATGTCAAATAGCAAGCATTCTTTTAGGGAGATGTTAAGTGATAAATTTTTCACAACTGCATAGTTTAGTTTATAATATAATCTAAGGGTCACTCCTTTGTCAAGGTTACTACTATTGGATTCATATGGAAATACTAATCATATTTAGGGAATTCCTTTTTAGGTTTGCTTTGTTTATTTCATAATCTAAGTACCTATAGAAATTATTGACAAAAGGAAGGCAATTGAAGATTGAATTCTTACATAAAATAATCAGGAAACTGATAGTTAAAGAGCTTTCAGATGTGAAACATGAAGGATAACACTTTATTTCCATTTATTAAAATGTCTTAATGGACCTATTCCACCTCTTCATGAATAGGTATGATGAAAGGAGTTTGTTTATATGGACCAGGATTAAAGTGTCACATATGTAACTCCGTATTTTTTTCTAATGAAGAATTTAATATGGAAAGACAAAAGCTGTATTGAGAACTCAGAGCTGTTGGATCTATTTAGTTATGGCGTGGCATTAATAGGGAAAGAGACTAGGAAGGCTTTGGATATCTGGATGACTAAAGTGAAATTGAAGCAGTTAATTTATATTAGCATATAAAGCTAATTCAGATAATTCAGGGCAGATATTAATTCTTAAATTTATGATTGCCTATTCAGAAGTAACTATCAATTATTAGGAGTAGTTCATATCAAGAAAATCCCCTGATAGTATAGAAAGTGTACTTGCTCATTCTCAATATAAAATGCATCCTATTATCAAAATATACTTTTAGGATTTGATTTATTCATGTTAACTGTTTTTGCTTAGGAAGGATAGTCCCTATTTTTAGTAAAATATTAAGTACATTTTGACTCTGTACATGTCAAGTGTACCCACTGAAACACATTTGGAAGCCTGTAGTAATTTCTTTTTCCATGTTCAATTTACTTACAAACTTTCATGTTAGTAAATGGAAGCATTGGGTAAATAATTTGAATATTTCTGGAGGTTTAATAATGGTTTGTTTCATCATTTCTATTTCTAACTAATGCAGTTGATATTTTTAAGTAAGATAATTTGCTGTAGATTTTTTATATTTCTTGTATGATTTGTTTTTTATTGCTGAATCACCAGTCATTAACTTTAAATAATAAAATTTATTTATGAGGATCAATGCTATTCATTCATGATCACCTTCATTTGGTATTTCATACACAGTATTTTTTGTGTGGGTCCCTTGCTTACCTGTGAAGGATTCAGGTGTGCTATTCTCATTCCTCTCTTTCTTTACATGATCTCTGTTTTAATTTGAGGTACATACAATGCACAAATCTTAGTATCCAGTTCAATGAATTTTGACACATGTATACATTCATATAACCCTTATGGGATTTTTTATCCCTGTATCCCTGTGGGGCATCTTTCAACATTTAAATTTAAAAATTCTTAATGGAGGTTCTTGACTTTGGGACTTTGTATATATGGAAAGATTAATTTTAGAAATCATTGGAGCCATTTCCCTAAGTGAGAATATAAGGTTAACTGTAGATAAATAACTCCATAAGCATATTCCTATATCACTTTCAAGTACCTTACTAAGTTTCTGGAAAAAACTTTTGACAAGTCTGAATGAGACATTAGCTCAATTTCTTTTCATCTTTCATGACCATTGTGACCACTTATTTCCTTCCCCCACTCCCAATTAATTTGTTCCTTGCTTTTGGGCTGAGATATTTGTTCATTATTTCAGAGCTCTGATTAATAATCCAAGCATCTTAAACCTTTGTGTATGTTCTTGTCCAAAGGACAGTCTTTAATTGTAAGTACTTTTTAACCACTTCCTGTGGAAGGCTTTCTCTCTCTTGCTTGTGCTTTAAAAATTACTGTGTGCTCCTTAAGTGTTAAGAATAATGTCTGTGTGGTACTAGAACTTCCTGCTTTCTAACTTCAGTCCTCTGTCACAGCACTTTGGCAGGTTTTCTTTTTGTGTTTTTAAGTTCAATACATTCTTAACCATGTGCTAAAGAGACAAAAGTAATGTGCAAGCCCCGTTTGGTGAGGCAGGTGTCATAAAGCAGAGATTCTCTTTATGTCCTGTGCCATGATCTTGTACTAATAAAATGCCACTGAACAACCTTCTAGTAACAAAAAAATGAGGATACTAGCATAGCTTTTTAATTTCCTTATTATCAGTTTTGGACAAATATAGGTAAAGCCAATATAGGAATTTGATGCAAACAAACATTGTCCTTCATTCCTTCTTCAGTCTGTGGCTTTGCTTTTGAGTCTAGTGGGAAATCACTGCTAAGCATAGTATATGTTCCACCCTATTCATGTGTAAAGGAGGTATAATAAGTTAATCAGGCTACATACAGGTTTGTTTGTTTTTCCTCTTTCTTCTTTTCTTCTTTTTTTCTTCCTCCTCTCATCTGTGATGACCCAACATTTGAATTTGAAAAGTCAGCAAAAGTGTTTGTATGGTTGTGATAGGGCTGCTAGCACCTTAGTTGAATTTCCCTGGGGATCGTTTCAGCACTTGCTGGTACTTTTCCTCTCAAGTTTATGAAAGAAATGTTCTACCATCCTGTCATTACAGATTTATAAAAAATATTAATGAACATTTATGGTATGAATTAAGGTTATTTTTATAGATTTGATATCTGACTCATGGATGTTGGACAAAACAGCTATTATAATAATCACCCAGATTTTTATTCTTGAATAAAACCCCAACTTTTATGGAGTTTTCACTTTCCCAATTGTATGGCCCCCTTTACAGTGCAACTCAGACCTTACAGCTTATACAAGAGCATCACCCCTCTCTGTTTCTTTTTTGGGACTTACAATAACTTTGATAAGCAACTCAAGTAATTTGCAGTAACTTCAAGTTTTGTATCCTGAATAGAAATTAAGTCAATGGGAAGCCAAAAATTTACTCTAAATACTAGGAAATATGAAAAGTGACTTTCCTTTTTTTAAAAGAGTGGTTACATTGTAGCATATATTAATTCTGTAGAAATATTCTTGGAGAAAACAGAACAAAACAAAAAAAATGGGGAAAAATCCCCAGGTATCCTCCAATGTGAAATGTATCACATTTTGATTTTGTTACAAGAGTTTTATACGTTAATCTGTACGTGGGCGTCTTTGGCTGGCTGCGAAGGTCCCACCAGGCTGATACTTTTGTCTTCCAGGCTGCTGCTAGTCCTGCTGGCATTCACTGCAGGTGTTTTTCAACTTGACTAGAGCAGCTCTCCCTGGTACAGCAGACCATCCCGAGTTTGGCAAGGACCCCTATTTACCCAGACTGTGTGATCCACCACAGCTCCTGTTGGGGGCCACACTGATGCTGGTTCAGCAACCTTTTTGACATGCTCCCCAGGAGACTTAGCCATTGCTATTTTTGCAGCACAGGAACTAAGGGGAGTACTGGCTTCCTCGGCTGCAACCAGATTGATCTACTAGCGGCCCAAGAAGTATTCTCCCTCCACAGACCCCAAAACAGAGCCAAAAAAGAAAAAAGTTTTAGTCCTTGGAGGTCCGCAAAGATCTATCTGTTTTAATACCCTGTTCCTTCTCTTCTGAGGCTTGGTCTTGGAGGAACTGGGAAGAGATCAGAACCACAGTCTCTTCATTCCTGTTTATCTTCCTTGTTCCAGAAGAAGTGC
Source organism: Manis javanica (assembly GCF_040802235.1). NCBI lineage: Eukaryota > Metazoa > Chordata > Mammalia > Pholidota > Manidae > Manis > Manis javanica. The sequence continues at coordinate 116,014,184 of NC_133160.1, forward strand.
AAGATCAAGAGGGCCAGGGCTTGCCTTTTTCTTCCTCTAATTAAGTGCCTTTCCTCACTACCCCAGCCTCATGACCAAGACTTACAATAGCCAGGACTTTCCTCTCACAGGAGGAGGAAAACACAAATAAAAGCCAAATTAAAAAAACTCTATGATCTGGCCTCCAGACCTAGTGTTGACATGTTGTGTGAGAACCAAGAGGACTTAGGAAATCCTTCCTCTTTCTATACAGCCTCACTTATCAACCTCTTTTCTTTTGAAAATCTTACTTAATCTCCAGAAGCTGAATATTGAATATTCTTGATGGAAGAATCTTAGTGTACAACAGCCTCCTTCATTTCCCCTCTAGCCCCTTCTTTCAAGGCCAGCCAGCCATTGCTCGGGATGATTAGCAGGTCATCTATGCACAAAGACAGAGAAGAATAAACATTGTATTTTCCAACTATCATCCCTGTTTCACAAGTTTTCATATTTCTGTGGTCCACAGTATTGTATTTCCATGTTGCAATAGTTGCAAAAACTACAAATATCAAGGGGTTTTTGAAAGGGCTCCTGTAAAAATCTTTCCCTGCTCATTTGGTAAGTGTTATTTTGAATGAAGAAAGATAAGGTGTTAATGCAAAATAGCAAAAAACAGGGTTACAAATGGAATTAATGTCAGAAAAAAATTTTATCTTCATAACTCAAGCATACTTTATCAGATGATTTGTAGTCTAGAATACACCACATATATGGCTTTGACATCCTGCATCACTAGAAGAACCCCAGAATTTTAATTTTTCCACTATCTATAACTTCTCAATTTGACATCTTAATCCCACTTGACTATTATTTTCTTTTTATAATATCTGCAAACACAAAATTTTCTTCCAAATTCCACAGAATTTTATTTGTGATTAAAAGAGGAAATTGAGCCTATTCTCTCTTTGAATATAGAAATCTGATGTTTTATTTATGATATGGTTAAAACTACTAAATGATTTGTATGCATATTAGAATATAATAAATAGTATTAATAGAATTACCATGAGCGCATATATTTACTTTAGCAGATTTTTTAAACTTTTGGTCCAAAGATAGAATAATGGTGTTGAAAGTGACAGAGGTACCACGTCCAATCCTCCCTCAGTACAAATAGGGAGTTCATCTGTTTTAGTCTTCTTCAGTTCTTGGCAATAACAAAGGAAACATTAGTAAGACCAGGCATGAATGCAGTTCCTTACTTTAGGTGCCCAGATCCAGTGACTAAAGCTTAACGATCAAGTTGAATATGATATACAGCAGAAAAACTAATGGGAATGGGAAAGCATAAGGGCTCAGTATTTAGTCTCTTGGGAATATCCCTTATATTTCTGGTTATAGGGGCAGAATATAAATGATTATTTCAGAAACATATTTTGATTAGCATAAGAACATGTTGCATTGAAATGGGATCCACACATTCTCTGTTTAACCCCCTTTCCACACATATTCTTACCCCACCTTAATAGCCATTCCTGTGAAAGGTGTTTCATAGCCAAAGGAAGACAGTCCAACTGTGTTAAATTTTTTAGAGTGAAGCTAGCCAAGGATATCCTGTAAAAAACAGACTCAGACATTTGAATCTGATCTCTCTGAGCCAGTTTTAAAATTAGATCTTCAAACTGGGTCATTAGAACACTAAAGAAATCAGAAATCTCAGCAGTGACTATTTTTTTTATCCGAGACAACTGGTATCTCTTCAACAGTCTTTTCTGTTTCTCATCATACAAGGAAGGAAAAAGAGCTCACCTTTTTCAGCTAGTTCATAAGGAAAGAAACATTTATTAGAGATGGAATAGTGTTCATAGTTTATGCCTTCCAAAAGTATGAAGACATAATGTGAAATTTTAATCATGAGTTTTAGACAAACACCTAGCATATTATTGATCCAAGATACATTATTTTTGTTTATTGGTACTCAGTCTGTGATCGTCCATCAAAGAGTACAGAGTACTTCAATAAAGATTGGTAAAGAAACATAAAATCAAAACTAGATCATTGTTCATTTAGCATTATAATGGCTGATCTAAAAAACATGTTACATGGCTTTAAAGATAACAGTGAAGGCTGGAGTGTCTGAGGGCATTCTGACTAAAAGATGCCTGGCTTTTGAATTAAGATGCAATGACTTGGAAAACGGAAGACATTCCTAAGGAAGAAAAACAAAAATTAGGTAGAAACACAATGGTAATGACATGGTGATGATATTATTATTAATAACTAAAAGTAGAAAAGACACATGTATAAAACATATTACCTCAGGAATTTAAAAAATTATAACTAATTGAACCACGTTGATTGAATGTCTAGGCTGTTACTGATGTGGTAAATTTTTTCTCTAGTCTAGTTTTAGCCCAGAGGCTTCCAGTTAAGTAGCTTTGTGACCAATGTCAAGTTACAATGCCTCCGTTTCCTCATCTTTAAGGCAGAGAAAATAATAGTACTACTTCAAAGGACTGGTCTTGTGATTAATCTGATACTGATGTGTAGCACTTAGTTATGGCACTTACTAAACACTCAATAAAAGTTACCTCTTACTATTCTTTTATTGTGACTACATTTTCCCTTTATGGTAGTTTTACAGTCTTACACAAATCAGCAGCTTCTCCTTGAGCATGTGGTTTGTTTACATTTTCATCAGAGCACCACTTTTGTTTTTCTCCATCTGGTGTCATGCACATGCTCTCTTGCATTTCTACTTTGGCTTCTAGGGAATTGCTTTCCAGTAGAATTTCCTGTGATGATGGAAATGTTCCACATCAGTGCTGTTCAATATGGTAGCCACTAGCCATATGTAGCAATTGAGATGTGGCTAGAGGACTGAGGAACTGAATTTTTTATTTTATTTCATTTTAAATAATTTAAATTTGAAAAGCTGCATGTGACTAATTGTTCTTGTAACAGACAGCACAAGTCAAGGATTTGCACCATGGAATGTATCCTCCAGATAGTTTTCAAAGTTCTTTCAGAAGCCTTATTTCACTTGAGTCTTCCAAGAGTTACATGACATAAAATAGGTGGGGTTACTTCAGTTTTTCCTCTTTGCTCAACAGTGTTTATTCAAGGTCCAGCATAGCACCTAGCACAACGCAAGTCTTCAACGAATACTGACTGATTGAATTAATGATTTTGATAATTCATTAATGTTTTGATAAAAATGTTAATTAAGTACCTTGCCTAAAGAAATTAATTTAAACTTCCCTATGATCTTAATTTGATTATTAAGTGCAGATTTTGTAAGTAATTTTAAAACTGAACAAAAGGAGCTTTATGCTGAAATTTATCAGGAAGGTAAAAAGATGAAATACTATGTAGTACAGCCTGTGTGACATGTAAGTCCCAGAGTGTCAAAGGTTCTCTGCAGTTCATGGGAGGAATTAAAGGGAAGATAATCCAAGAGATAATCCAAAAAACATACCCTAGATGTCTGTTGGTATCAAGTCCAGGCTATGCAATGATGCCCCCTGCGGACAGTTTGACAGTCTTCATTACAGCTCTGTCTGAGTATCAGAGGGTGGTGGTTGAGGGGCACTCATGAATGGGAGGCACACACGGAAGAGACTGTGGGGTTTGTGATGTGGAGTTTGCTTACTTAGTCACTGTGGTTTCTGTCGCACATTTCTCCCACTTATGCTAAAGACTTGTTTTTTCCCATTGGTATGAACTTCCATAAAGACGTGCATGGGTTTCAAGTGGGTGGACGAAGAAGGTGAACAGGTGGAGGATATATATCTCCATCTCCATCAATATTTGGCTAGAATTTGGGGCCTTTTACACCTCTGTAGATTTTTTCCTTCCATCACCATTGTTGCCAAGTTTCTGTAAGGAACATATCCTCCTTTGATCCCTCCTTCTTATCACTTGGTCTCAGATCCGGTTCCCCCTCAGCTTGGCCGTCATCCTCCGCACTTTACAGTTTCCCTCAGATGCCAAAAGACACTTGAAAATATCAATGGATTTTTTATTTTCCCTCAGAGCCCATTCTCTTGGACCTCTTCATGATGACTGACAGGATATTGTTTCTCTGATTTCAGTTCTCTTCTGTCACACTCACTGTAGCCTCCTTATCCCTTCCTTTCTCTGGCCCATTATTTGGCTCTTTTCTCCCTACTTAGTGGTTCATTTTCCTTCATGTTCTGTTTTATCCTACACAGTTTCCAAAGAGATGCTGTTTTTATGGCTTCAAGCATCATCTTGCCTGAATATCCATGTCTTTTTTGGTGTGTGTTTTGCAGTCTGACAGACCTGGGTTCAAATAGTTCAGCTATTCATTTGCTCTGTGACCTGAGGCACTTTGGACAATTTCTCCAGATACCATTGCCTCATGTGTAAAATAGACATTTGACTTATCTCAAGGTACAGTTGATGATCCGGTGCCCTTCACAAGAGAGGCAGCCTTGCCATAATCTCTCTTACATCTTTCCCTTTTCCTTTCTTACCACTGCCAAAACAATAGTTTGTTCCTTTTCCCCATATTTGGCCAATTAATATTACAAAGACCTTATTTTACAAGTTAAAAAGTAAGAACCTCCTCCCCCAAAATCTCCAGTATACTCACAGCAGTGCCTACCATGATGTGTATTTGGAAGACCTGCCACTCTTCTGTGTGTGGAGTAGGGAACATAGGAGTGAGAGAGTGGAGGCAGGCTGCGGTTTACTGAGGTCATCCAGGTGAGAGGCGAGGAGGGCAACCAGGGTGTTCTCTCCAATGGGAATGTATGACTGTTTGCGATCATTATAACCATTACATTTTTAACTGGCAAAATTTCAAAAGTGCAATGCACTGCAGGATGCTGTCCACTACCCCTGAGCCCACCTAATCTCTGAGCATAGGATTCAGGGATGGGGCAGAGATAAAGGTTCCTTGCTATATGTATTAGTGCTTTTGTTTTTGTTTTTGCAAAGTATATGAAAACATAACTTTTTAAATTTGTTTTTGAAATCATGAAATAATATCTACAAACAGTGTGCTCCCAAAGTAATGTCATGTGTCCCTCTTTGTGGAAGTAAAAAGAGAGAGAGATTTTGGTTTCTCATTAGATAAATGTAGGTTTGGGAGAGACATTTAATCTAGTTAGCTGGCTTCCTTATTGTCTCCTCTGTGATGAACTCCTGTCAACTTACGCTCTTTTCTGTATATGGAATATCTGTCACCTCTACTTAGTGTTCATTATCCAGCTTGAGTGTCACTTTTCAGTGAAAATGTTTTTTTAACTTTTTCCCTGAAATCCCAGAGTTTGTTTAAGTCCATTTTTACACTTTCCCTGTCAAGTATACGAGTGAACTAGCCCAGTAGTATCTGTCAGCTAAACTTAAAAAGATATGTTTTGGTGAGTGGAAAGCATATCCCCAAATGCTTTCTGTCCAGTAATGCAGAAAATAAAGAAAGGGATCCCAACATTTTGCATTTTCAAATACAAAGCACAAAGTTTGTATTTGAAGATTTAGGAAATGTATGCTCCAGAAATGATAATGCTTTGGTTGATGAGATCTTCATTATCTCAGCCAACAGTGGTCTTCAGCAGTAATGACATCATTGTTGCTTCACTGACTTCAGAATTCAGGCAAGAGCCGGAAGCCTAGGGAACATAGGCAGCTTCTTTGTCAGCAATAGTGCAGAAAAGAAAACACAAAGAGCCTCCCTTTGAGTCATGGCAAGCTTTGCGACTCCTTTCTCGGCCCTTTGTGAAAGCACGTGACTGGACTTGTAGAAGATTAACCCCCTTAACATTTCTGTAAAAAATTAAGCAGATGCAAAGCAGCTCCATCACCTTTTCTCCTGTCTGTGGTGAATTCAGTTTTAGGGTGGGCAGTGAATTATTTTGCATCCCGTCAGAGAAGCCAGGGCAGTCAACGGGGACTGTGAATGAGGGCTCTCTGAGGGGCTCAGTGGTGGGTTTTCTTGGGCTTTCACTGTTCTTTACAGCATTATTCCTCTAAAAGAATTCCGTCGAAGAGTGGGGTCAGTCTAGAGACCTTTATAGTGCTTGAAGTAATCCACCCTTTAATCTGTTCCTTCCTGTGGGAAAATCAATATGAAAAAAAAAATGAGTAAGCCAGTATTTATATCCAGACATAGAGTTCAGAGTTTGCTTTTAATTTACCACTATTCTTTACATGAATACAGATCATTTTCAATGTCAGTTCTTTAAAAAAGGAAAGAATTTCAAAAACTTAATACTTGATTTATGCTGATAATTTTAACTAGCTATATCTGAAAACTGAAGAGTTGATGCTCTTGCCCTGTTGCCTATCCTGGATTATCATTTCATTAATTCAGCAGATTGTACATATTTCCTAAACTAAGTGTATTCCATTTTATTGGTACCAGATAAGTGGTCTCCACATGTTTTTATTTCCTTAGTTCTGAGCTTATGTACATATTCTGTGTATGGAAAGGATTGAATATGTATCTTACCATTATATGTTGAAATATTATGCTTGAGGGTGGCAAAATTCAGCTCTTGACTTTTACTGACAAAGCTGGTTTCAATGAGAGCACAAATACCAATATGTTCCTTTGGGAAAGAACAGTAATTGGAAGATGGGTGAGAGAAGATTTTTGCTTATTTTTTGTTGCTCAATTTTTAAAGTGCTATCTTGTATTCATGTATTACTTATATATTTGGAAAAAAGTTAAAACAACAAAGAGGACATTTTTTAACTGAGGAAAGTAGTGAGTATTTTAGTCCAGGTTCTCCTGCTTATTCTGGTTGTATAAATATAGTACTTCATGGCAGGTAGCAATTCCAAAAAACCTCCATGTCATAGGAAGTAGGAAAGGAAATGGGGAATACTATTTCCATTATAAAATATCTGATAGATAGAATATATTTTAGGTACAATATTTTTTTGTTTTCTTTTTATTAAGTATAGTTAATATACAATATTATATTGGTTTCAAGTGTACAACATAGTGATTCAACAGTAAGATACTTAAAAAATGCTGACCATGATAAGTGTAGTTACCACCTGTCACTATACAAACATTACAATACTGCTGACTATATTCCCTATGCTGTGTATTTCATTCCCATGACTGACTTTATAACTGGAAATTTGTCCCTCTCTATCCCCTCACCGATTTGGCCCATTCTTGTGCCTCCTTCGGCTGCAGCAGCCGCCAGTTTGTTCTTCGCGTCGGTGAGTCTGTTTCTCATTGGCTGGTTTACTCATTCTAGGCACAATCTTTTAAAGACAAAGAGCACATCAAATTTAGTTTTTAGTTTCTGACTATTAGAAATAAAATAAAATAATATAAAAATAACCTCCAGTTATTTTTGAAATAATGTAGAGTTAAAAAAAAGTGAAGGAGATATAAATTTGGTTTAGGCAAAGAAGTTAATTAACGAATTTCCTTTATTCCCTTGACCTCTTTTTCTCTCTTTTCCCTTTCTAGAATCGTTTCTGGAGAAAAATGGTGATGTGCCTTAAACCTAACTAGCTCACACTTTACCCAGTGCCTAATTTAGGGATGTGCAGAAACAAATTATAAGGGTAATTTGAATTTTCAGTACAAAATAATGGTATAATGTCATCATATGATTTTTCCACTACTTTGGATTAAAGGGGTGGATTTTTTTCTTATTTGCATGATAGCATGAAGGAGTTGGTGGGTTAGAATATGATAGATAGGGCTGTACTTAGGGAAAATACATTTAGAAATATAATGGCCATGCTCGGGGCTATGAAGGGAACAGTGCTGTGGTTAGTTATAATTACACTTGCCAACTTAACTCCCATCCATGCCCTGTCCCTCCTTTTGTTCCCAGATGGAATGGCAGAGCTAGGAGACATCTTGATAGCTGCCTATCACAGGTGAAGCTTAGCAATCTGAGCAATAAAGTACACTGGGAAGGGCCTGGGTCTCTAGGAGGCAGGAAATAGAAGTTCTGGTCCTCATTTGCCACTAGCAGAGAGCTCTAAGGGGCTCATTTCTCTGGTGTGCTTGTAGCCACAGATGGACATATAGATTTATAGCTCCTTTATAGTTGTGGGGCTCAGCATAGGGCCTGGCATCTGGAACATACTCATAATACATTTTTTTGTGGAAAGAGTAAAAAAATACATCATCTTTCTTATTGCATTAAAAATAGGGTGGGGTTAAGTGGTTAGAGTTAGTTGTCATGTTTCCTCAAGTTCCTTTATGCTCTAAAGCCCAGATTTTGGTCATCTAGTTATCTATTTTTCCCCTTGTGCAAGCAACTTCCCATCTGTGATAGCCTTAGTGTGTTGTTGTCCAGTTTCTCTGCTTCACTTACCATATCCTCACTATCACTGTGTACGAGTTTTTCATTTTTTTACCTGCACTATTTAACAGTTTCCTGGCCTCCAGTCCTGCTTCCTTTTAGGAAGGTTTTAATGAAGTTGAACCACAGAAAACTGCCTTTTGTGCAGGTCTCAAACAGCTGAATATTGGCAATTTCATATGGTACAATTAAAGTTCATTACCCAAACTGTAGTCACAGAGATTTGGTCCTGCATTTAATATTTCAATGGCTTCTATTATTCCCCTTCCCTTCCCCTCCTCCCCGCAATCCCACCGATTCCTCCACCTGTCTCCCCAAGGCCCTTCGTGGCCTAACTTACAAGGGCTTTGGTGACCTGACCCTCACTTTCCCAGCTGGCCTGTTCTATTACCAATCTCTTCCACTGTCTACACTCCAGCTGCACAGAAATTTCAGATTCTGGACTACTAACCTACCTCTTCACTGTGGGCCTTAGGGAATGACATTGCTTTTGTCAGAAATATTCTCCTCTTCCATTCCTTCTCCTCTACCCCTCAGTCCTGTAGCCTAGCTTGGAAAACACCCATTTGGCAAAGGAAGAGAGATAATATACACATAATAAATAAATATGTACTATTTAGTATTTTAGAAGTAGGAAGTGCTGTTGAGAGAAGAATTTTCTTCCCTGAAACCACCCTTAACCCTGAATGTCTGATGGTCCATTTAAATGATGATACCCCAAACAGAATGTATTAAGTGTCACTGATGGTGTCTGATGAGCAGGGACTGCAGGGGGAAGGAGCATGAATGCCCTTGTTCGGGGCCCTACAATTCCATCAGGATGGTTTTCTAAGGCAGTCAGTTAACCCTGTGAACTCATGGTGATTTTCCATTGCCCTGGACATAAAAGGAGCTTAAAAAAAAAAAAGTTTGGCCAAAATTTCTTTTTTCTAGGATCCCAGGGAAAAGGGGTCATCATTGGGAAGTTAGGAAGGAATGACAATTTTCAGGAACAGTTTGTTTTTTTAAAACTAGCTTTCAGGTATTTATAGAACAGCTTAGGAAATGAAGCGCATTCCCTGACAGGTGTTTTTGCTATGCCCTGGAATACTGGTGTGGGGGAAGTGCTACTGAAACCTTCTTTGAATTCACAGGAGAAACATACCCTTTTGCTCCTTCCTGTATGATATCACTAGCTTTGCCAAAATTATGAGTAATCAGTATAGGAAATGTAGTTATTTTTGGTTGAATATTATGTTTTCATAAAGTATGAGATAATAGGAAATGAAGTGGGTGACGTAAGTCAAGTTAAAAATACAGGCTTTGTATCTAGACTGCCTGGGGAAATCTGGGCTCCACCTTAGACAGTTGACTTAAATTTCGGTGCGTTAGTTTCTGCACATGAGAAATGGGGAAAAAACAGTTATCTTCTTCATTGGGTTCTTTTGAGAGGATAATCAACACCAGCATCATAAAATAAATGTACTTATTCTTATTTTAAAGATAAGTGGTCATGCACAATTCCAGGGGCTTTGAGAGAGTTGGTCATGATTTAATTTTTATGCAGACCTTCTCAAATTAATACTACAGAGCTGTGAGCACTCTATAATAATACTCGAGTGCTTCCTGCTTGTTTAAATATGGTTTTATTGTTATTTTACATTATTTTTATAAGCTGAGTTTTGTCAGACATCTTGAAAAAGCATGATGCAAAAGTATTACTAGAAAATATAGGACATTTACCCCTCTAGTGCATTTTAAATTTGGAAATGTCTGAATAGTGGTAGAAACCAAAAGTATATTCTCTCTCATTTATATCCATTCTTTTGCTCCCCAGTCCTGCTTCCCTTCTCCCAATCCATCTGTCTTTCTGTTTCTCTCTCTCTCATTCTTACATATACATGCACATGCATCCCCCGTCTTTCCCTTTTCCTTCTCTCTCCATTATTAGGAAAATGTAAATAAATTGCAAGCTAATTAGCTATTGCACATTGTAGTTCTAGATAATTTCATCTCTTGTTATTTAATAGGTAATATTCTTAGAATATATAAAGTACTTCTGTGACATTATTGTTAGAATGATATGTGTTGGACATCCATACTTTGAATATATAAAGTACTTTCATGACATTATTGTTAGAATGGTATGTGTAGGACATCCATAATTGATTGATTGATGACTATTTAAGTATTGATCTAAATTCAGATTCTACCATGGCACCCTTTAGCTTTATCATTCCAAAATATTTATCAGGACATATTTTTAAAAATCATTTAATTTGAAATACTCTCTGCTGGACTTAGAACTTTTTCTCTTAACCTTGGGACATTCAGGTAAATGCATAACTGTTTCTCCCTTGCATAGTCCTTTCTAGATGATATCCTCTGGTGAGTTTTTTTCTTTTGTGTGGTTTTCGTTTTTGAACGTTTTTTAACTTTCATCTTTTTATTTAAATGGAACATTTCAAAATTACAAAATGAACACAAATAAAATTAAAGACAATTCTATTATCATAAGTTTAAATAGCTATCAGCATTTTCCCCTATTCACTTTGGATCTTTTTTTTTGTTTTAGTTTTAAATTAAACATTATAGATACAGTTAAAGCCTCACTATTCGCCCCTTTCCACTCCTTTCATGAGGGGTATTCATTCACAAATTTTAACATGAATTATTCTTGTGAATGTTTTCATATTTTTGCTCAATCCACATACAATATTGTTCGGGTATATGTGCAGAAAAGTGTTAACATAGAGATGCTGAGATTGCTGTTCTTAGAAAGCCCTGTTTGCGAGGTTGGCCCTTGCCTGGCATCTGAGAACTTGAATTTCCGGAAGTTCCCACCGTTCCCAGAACTGGGCTTACTATGCCTCAACTGTATAAACACTTTGTTCGATGTTGAACATTTACTTTCTTTCTGGGAATCTGGAATTTGAGTGTGTCGGGCAGAGTCACCTATGTGACTACCCCCAATAAAAACCTTGGGTACTGACTCTCTAATGAGTTTCCCCTGGTAGACAGCTTACCATCTATTGTCACAACTCATCACTGGAGGAACTAAGCACACCCTGTGTGACTCCACTGGGAGACAACTCTTGTAAGCTTGTGCTTGGTTTTCCCTGGACTTCACCCATGTACCTCTTCTCTTTGCTGGTTTTTCTTTGTATCCTTTTGCTGAAATGTAATAAGCCTTAGTCATAATTACAGCTATATGCAAAATCCGGTGAGTCCTGTCCTCCTAGTGAATCATCAAACCTGTGTGTGGTCTTGGAGACCCTTGACAGTACTGAAGCATGTATTGGTTGGGATATAGGCTAAGCTGCTATAGGAGACCCCAGAAGGCAGTGACTTGAACAAGAAGGAAATACGTTTTTATTTGTTTTTTAAGAGTTTAGAAATTGAAAGACCATTAGCCTGAGAAAGGTAAATGTCCAGGCAGCACACACAAGAGTTACTGGAGGAGTGTACGCTAGGGAAAACTGATGGGGGAGGCATCCCTGGGGACAGGGACAGCCCCTCTGCTGCCCATTGCATTCTGGGGCAGCACGAATAACTCTTGCAGGTCTTGATGACAGGCTTTGGGAGAGGGCTCTTAATTATCAGGCTGTAGTTCTTCTAGGCTGTATGACTTAGGATGTACCTGTTCCTCATCAGGCGTGATCATAAGCCAAACACAATAGTAGTGTGGTCTGGGAGAGCTTTGGCCCAGGCTTGTCCTGCCAGGTGAGGGTCTGTGTTAGGGAAGTAGCAGCTTGTCACCAGGCATGATGATGGGCTGGGGTCCAAGTCTCACAGTTGCAATTACAGCTATGACATGGCAGACAGACAAGCAGCGGGATTTGTCACAGCAGCATTCATGGTTAAGAAGAACTCCTATTTTCTCCTTATGTTAATGGAAAGATTTTAGTTGGTCACTCTTTCAATGATCCTGACTTATCCAAGCCCGTCTTTCTCTCCTGTCCTCCTTTGGGTATTAAAATTAATGTCCCTGAACTGAGGTGGCAGCTATTTTCTCCTTCCCTACCCCCAACACTCCCTCCCTGCCTTAACTTCCTTCCCTACCCAGCTGCTTAATGTGGCTCACACATCAAAGGAAGCTTGCAGTTAGGTCTTTATTCTGGTAATGGTGACTTCTTTTTGCAAGGTCAGGTTTTCATTTAAAAGAATGATGGTTATATTTCATGTAGCATTTCTAGGTATTTTATGGCGGCAGTTTTTTTTTTTCTAAGTTCACAGTATTCCTTTATTGCTTGCTTATAATTACTTTTTTTGGTAAAGATCCACACTGGAATGGCACTCAGGATTTCGCTGTTGTTTTGAAAAGCAAGATTGGCCAATAAAATAATTGAGCACTCAGCCTATTGGCTAACTTATACCAAAAAAAGAAAAGACTAGTTGATCAGCTGATGAATAGGCTGACTGCACCCACTAGGTGTTTTCTTGGTATGAAGCATAACATAACAAGATTTGTTCTCCTTCCTTCCTTCCTTCTTCTCCTCTTTCCTCCCTTCTCTCTTTTCCTCTGTGTCCCTTTCTCCCAACCCCTTTCTTATGGTGATGTCTGTGGAGCAGCCCCCAGCATTCTGATGTTTGGCTTTCTTGTCCAAGGAGTTAAGGATGAATTGGTTATTGAGGGACCACAAAACAAGTTTAGGGGAACTGAATTTTATAATTTATCCAGATATGTACACTTCAGGTCTTCCTTTTTAATTTACCATTCCCTTCCAAAAACAATTGTGAATTCACGTGGAGGACAGCCATTAAGGAAAATGTTGCTATTCTCCAGTTGAGATGATGCTTCTAGAATTGTGTCTGTCTTATATGATGTAAACATGTGATTAAAAAAATATCTTAGCTGCTTTTATTTAAGAGTGGCCACTATTCCTTCCTTTCCTGTATCTCTCAGCTCCTCTGTCTCCTTCTCTCCCCTCCTAATCCCTTCCATTTAAAATGAAATTTGAGTTGCTTAATATCAGGTGCAAATAAGAACATCATATGTGATGAACAAATTACCTAGAATTTCTTCAATGAACACTGCTTGGCCTCCTGGCCTTGGCGACATACCTTACACGTTACCTCTATTTGTTCCGGAGAAATGGGAACAGGCTGAAAGGGTTTGGGTCGAGCAGAGCCACACTCTCTACTGGAAAATAAAAATACTTCTCATAATGGGTACATGTATATTAAACGGTGGATACTAGTATTGTCTTTATATATGATGAATGGCTTATTTTTTCAATAACAAGTGATATGTTTTCAGTTATTTTCTAGCTCACGGACAAATGAGACAGAAATTGGCTGTTAGTAATTACTTGGTAATTGCCTGATACTTTGATGTTAGAAATTACTTCTTTAGTGTCTGATGTTGTTAAATAACATTCTTTAGGAACTTGTAAAAAAAGCCACTTTAAAAAATCTTTTGTTAATTATATACTGTGGGGCAGCAATTAAATAGTATTTTTAAGTCTGAGCCTTTTCATCAGCTAGGAAGAGACTGACTGCTTTGTGTTTTGACTTGCACCACTTAAGTTGCCCCAGGCACCACACTCAGGTTAATTTCAACAGGAAATTTTGATTGCACTGTTTTCACCATATCAAGTTCACCCCAAAACTATAGATGCTTCTTTGTGTTGACTGACCTTGTGCGCTATAGGTAGAGTGAGCTTAGACTCCCCGTGACAACCCCAATGTAGACCTCCATGCCTGACCCCCTTACTCAACATGTCAGCCTAAGCGGGGCTTGAGACACTCTACTTTTACTTAGGAGATTCGAATGTAAAAACTGAGTTGAGGAGTGCCTGGCTTGCAATATCATTTATTGTGAAAGGCATTTACTGTTTAAGAATTTTTGTAATTATGTATGATAAATGTAAGCAATGGCAAGTACAGTTGAATAAGTATGAGGTTCAGATCACAAGCTTAAGAACAGCTGTAATTCTGGTAGTTATCAATTAATGTGACTTGTGAGCATGACTAAACTTCATGGACCTCTGTTTCAGAGGATGCCCACCTCATATAATTGTTATGAGGATTGAATGAAATGTTCATATGAAAAGCCTCTTGTAACCTGTAAATACCTTGCAAATTCTAGTTATCTAGGACTTTATATCAGCTAATAGATTTAATCTTCTAAAGGAAATGTACTTGGAATTTACAAAGAAATTCTAATTGGTAACTTCTTTCTCAATAATGTCTATAAACCTTGAGAAATTAGATAGATTTCTTACTCTAAAATTGCTGTAACAGCCAGAGATGAAGAACAGGTTCTTGAGATTTTGGATAGCATTAGCTGTTTATATGAGTTTTTATTTTTCTAAATGAACTCTGATGTTTCAAGTAGATACTGTATTTTTATCATTTGCTTATTTTTTAAAAAGGAGGGCCAGTGGATAAGATTTCCAAAAATACTTGCTAGTTCACCATACTGAGAATCTGCTTCCTTATGAACCCTTAAAAACATCTGTGTTTTTATACCCTGATTATTTTTGATGAAATGATGCTGTGGGTTTAAAAGGCAGGTTCTTAAGTCAAACTGCCTTCATTTGAATTTTACCTCATGGAAACATTGTAATGGTGCCCTGGGAATTCTTCTAGTTGCTTCTCTCTCTATTGTTCTCTCTCTATATCCCCCTTTTACTTTATTTTACAATTTAATTAAAGAGCTGAAAACTAAATCTTACTATCCCCCTCTTTTATTGCACTGATTATATGGTCAATTTAAAAAACAAACAAGTAAATAAAGGAGCACAGGATCCTTGCTCTCTGTTGCTTGCTTTATCTTTGCAAAATGTTCTTTGCCAATACTTTTAATACTTTTGGCTAATAGGCATTTTAACTTCAGTATGGCTAAAGTTACACAGATGGCTGAAATGCTTTTAAAAATAAGAATGTATGTATATATAAACATATGCCCGTATATATATATATATGTGTCCATATACACAAACACAAATTTGGATGGAAAGAAAGAACATGAAAGAAAAAAGAAACTCTATTTGATTACTGATTATAGGAAATAGTTTGGTTGGATGGTGTATTTTAGGGAGGTTACTAAGAGTGTCTTCTGTTGACTGAGTACATGGACACTTTTCAAGGAAATACAAATATAGTGTTAATTGGCTTTTTGTTATAACCTTATAGCAAGTATGTACCTGTATAGATGATGGCTGAAAATCAGAAATGTTATATGTAAAACATGAACACCATGAAAGCATACACATAAATGCAGGGACATTTTCTCCAACTGTTAGGTCATAGAATATTTAACAAGAATGAAAAAAGTGCATGGAAATCACTTAACTGAAAGAGGTTTGAGTGTAAATAAACAAAATTGATTTTTATGTTTTCTTGATAATTTGGACAGATGTCCAAATTTTTTAAAAACTTGATAATTAAAATTTTTGTATTTATGAAAATTTCAAATTTCACTGTTTTTAAAACTACTTTACCTGATATTAAAAACAATCCATTCAGCTGTCTTACCCTTATTTTATATCTCCCTTTTTTCATATTTTTAATTTCAACCTGTATCTTAGCATATAGTTTGGCCTAACATTTTTTTAATACTGAGGTACATACAATAAAATGCACAAATAATAACATACAGTGTGGTGAATTTTGACATATGTATATAATCATGTAACCATCGCCCATATCAAGATATCAAACATTCTCACAATTTTTTTCTCCTTTCACCTATTTCACCCATCCTCCTACCCACCCTCCCATAAGGAAACCACCACTCTGTTCTCTGTGTTTATGAGTCTATTTCAATTTTGTTTTTTTGTTCATTTGTTTTGTTTTCTAGAGTCCACCTATAGGTGAAATTCTATGGTATTTAACTTTCTCTGTTTGACTTATTTCACTAAGCATAATACTCTCTATGTCCATCCATGTTGCAAATGGTGAGAAGTCATTCTTTTATTGGTGAGTAATGGTCTAGGTTTTTTTAATTATTATTTTTTATCCATTTTTATAAACTCTGCCTTTCGTTTAGAATATTTCACTTAAAGTAGTTGGAGGTAGGTCTAATGTTTTGCTATTTGTTTTCTGTTTTTCTTACCTGTTCTTTGTCCCTGTGTGTCTCCTTTCCTTACTTTTGTTGGGTTAATTGAATACTTTATGCAATTCCATTTTACCTATTATCATTTTAGCTATATCACTGTATGTTTAATGGTTATTTATGGACTATTATGTACATATCTCCTTAAATTTTCAAGTCTACTTAGAGTTAACATTGTACCAATTCATGTAAAATGCACAAACCTTGCAACCATATTGGCCCATTTATCACTCTCCATTGTGCTGTAGTTATATTACCTACACATAAGTATCAACTCTATCATTTATTATGTGTTTTGCTTTAAACATATGTATTTTAAAGAAATTAAGAGTAAAAAATATTACTTTATATTTACTCCATATTTATTTTTCTAGTGAACATTATTCTTTCCAAAATATCTGAATTTTATCTTTTATTTGCCTTCGGCCTGAAGAAATTTCTTTAGTATTTCTTATAGTGCAGATCTATTTTGTCCCTGAATTTTTAATTATCTGAATGTGTTGCTACCATTCTCAAAGGCTCTTTTCAATAGATTTTGAATTTCAAGTTGACAGTAATTTCCTTTTAGCACTTTATTATGTTATTCCACTGTTTCATGCCTCCATTGTTTCTGATTAGAAGTCAGAGATAATTTTGTATCATTATTCTCCTGTATATACTGTGATATTTTATCTTACTGCTCTCAAGATCTTTTGTTTTCTGTGGTTTTAGTAATGTGAGGCATTTCTATTCATCCTGTTTAGAATTCATAGAGCTTCTTAAATTTTTTAATTTGTATCATTCCCCAAATTTTGGAAGTTTTTGGTTGTAATTTCCTTCAATAATTTCTCCACATTCCTTCTTGCTCTATACTCTTTTTCATAGTCCAGTTATGTGTATGTTATACCTTTGGATATTTGTCCACAGATAAATAACTGAGGTTCTACTTATTTTTCTCAAACCTTTTCCTCTTCTTTCTTTTAAGGTATTTTCTGTTAGTCTAGTTTCAGGTGTACTGACTCTTTTGTCTGTTATCCCCAATTTATGTTAAACTTATCCCTTTGATTTAAAAAAATTGAGTTAGTGTATTTTCAGTATTTAGTTTTTTTTTATTAAAGTAGAATTGATATATACTCTTCTGAAGGTTTCACATGAAAAACAATGTGCTTACTACATTTACCCATATTATCAAGTCCCCACCCATACCCAAATGCAGTCACTGTCCATCAGTGTGGTAACATGCCACAGATTCACTATTTGCCATCTCTGTGCTACACTGTCTTCCCCATCACCCCTTACACCATGTGTACTAAACATAATGCCCCTCAATCCCCTTCTCCCTCCCTCCCCAACCATCCTCCAACATGCCTCCACATTGGTAACCTCTAGGCCCTTCTTGGAGTCTACAAGTCTGCTGGTGTTTTTCCTTCAGTTTTGCTTCATTGTTATACTTCACAAATGAGGGAAATCATTTGGCACTTGTCTTTCTCTACCTGGCTTATTTCACTGGGCATAATATCTTCCCAGTACCATTCATGTTGTTGCAAATGGCTGAATAGTATTCCATTGTGTATATGTACCACATCTGCTTCATCCATTCATCTACTGATGGACATTTAGGTTGCCTCTGTATCTTGGCTATTGAAAATAGTGCTGTGATAAATATAAGGGTGTATGTATCTTTTTGAATTTGAGAACTTGTGTTGTTTGGATAAATTCCAAGGAGTGGGATTCCCAGGTCAAATGGTATTTCTATTTTGAGTTTTTGGAGGTTCTACTTATTTTTCTCAAACCTCCATATTGCTTTCCACAATGGTTGAACTAGCTTACATTCCCACCAGCAGTGTAGGAGGGTACCCCTTTCTCCACATCCTTGCCAGCATTTGTTGTTCTTAGTCTTTTGGATGCTGGCCATCCTTACGGGTGTGAGATGATATCTCATTGTGGTTTTAATTTGCATTTCCCTGATGATTAGTGATGTGGAGCATCTTTTCATGTGTGTGTTGGTCATCTGAATTTCTTCTTTGCAGACTTGTCTCTTCATATCCTCCACCCAT
Organism: Manis javanica; assembly: GCF_040802235.1. Lineage (NCBI taxonomy): Eukaryota > Metazoa > Chordata > Mammalia > Pholidota > Manidae > Manis > Manis javanica. Next base: position 116,032,531 of record NC_133160.1, read on the forward strand.
TTTTTAATTGGGTTATTTGGTTTTTGGGTGTTGAGATGTGTGAGTTCTTCATATATATAGGATGTTAACCCTTTGTTAGATATGTTGTTTACAAATATATTCTTCCATACTGTAGGATGTCTTTTTGTTGTGTTGAAGGGGTCCTTTGCCATACAAAATCTTTTTAGTTTGCTATAGTCCCATGTGCTCATTTTTGCTTTTGTTTCCCTTGCTCGAGGAGATGTGTTCAGGAAGAAGTTGCTCATGTTTATATTCAGGAGATTTTTGCCTGTGTTGTCTTCTAAGAGTTTTGTGGTTTCATGACTTACATTCAGGTCATTGATCCATTTTGAATTTACTTTTGTGTGTGGGTTTAAACAATAATCCAGTTTCGTTTTCTTGCATGTAGCTGTCCAGTTTTGCCAACACCAGTTGTTGAAGAGGCTGTCATTTCCCCGTTGTATGTCCATAGTTCCTTTATCATATATTAATTAACCATATATGGTTGGGTTTATATCTGGGCTCTCTAGTCTGTTCCAGTGGTCTATTGTTCTGTTCTTGTGCCAGTACCAAATTCTCTTGATGACTGTGGCTTTGTAGTAGAGCTTGAAGTTGGGGAGCATAATCCCCCAGCTATATTCTTCCTTCTCAGGATTGCTTTGGCTATTCGGGTTCTTTTGTGGTTCTACATGAATTTTAGAATGATTTGCTCTACTTCCTTGAAGAATGCTGTTGGTATTTTGATAGGAATTGAATTGAATCTGTAGATTGTTTTAGGCAGGATGACTATTTTAAGAATTTTAATTCTTCTTATCCATGAGCATGGGATGTGTTTCCATTTATTGGAATCTTCTTTAATTTCTCTCTTGAGTGTCTTGTGGTTTTCCAAGTATAGGTTTTTCACTTCCTTGGTTAGGTTTATTCCTAGGTATTTTATTCTTTTGGTGCAATTGTGAATGGAGTTGTTTTTCTGATTTCTCTTTCTGCTAGCTCATCGTTAGTGTATAGGAATGCAACAGTTTTCTGTGTATTAATTTTGTATCCTGCAACTGCTGAATTCAGATATTAGATCTAATAGTTTTGGAGTGGATTCTTTAGGGTTTTTTATGTGCAATATCATGTCATCAGCAAACAGTGACAGTTTAACTTCTTCCTTACCAATATGGATGCCCTTTATTTCTTTGTATTGTCTAATTGCTGTGGCGAGGACCTCCAGAACTATGTTGAATAGAAGTGGGGAGAGTGGGCATCCTTGTCTTGTTCCCGATCTTAAAGGAAAGGCTTTCAGCTTCTTGCTGTTAAGTACAGTGTTGCCTGTGGGTTTGTCATATATGGCCTTTATTATGTTAAGGTACTTCCTCTCTATACCCATTATGTTGAGAGTTTTTATCATCAGTGGATGTTGAATTTTGTCAAATGCTTTTTCAGCATCTATGGAGATGATCATGTGATTTTTGTCCTTATTTTTGTTGATGTGGTCGATGATGTTGATGGATTTTTTAATATTGTACCATCCTTGAATACCTGGAACAAATCCTACTTTATCATGGTGGATGATTTTTTTGATGTATTTTTTAATTTGGTTTGCTAATATTTTGTTGAATAATTTTGCATCTGTGTTCATGAGGGGTATTGGTCTATAATTTTCTTTTTTAGTGGTGTCTTTGCCTGGTTTTGGTATTAGGGTGATGCTGGCCTCGTAGAATGAGTTTGGAAGTATTCCCTCTTCTTCTACTCTTTGGAAAACTTTAAGGAGGATGGGTATTAGGTCTTCACTTAATATTTGATAAAATTCAGTGGTGAAGCCATCTGGTCCAGAAGTTTTGTTCTTAGGCAGTTTTTTGATTACTATTTTTCAATTTCATTGCTTGTAATTCATCTGTTCAGATTTTCTGATTCTTTCTGGGCTAGAAAGTTGCCCATTTCTTCTAGGTTATACAGATTGCTAGTGTATAATTTTTCATAGTATTCTCTAATAATTCTTTGTATTTCTGTGGTGTCTAATGATTTTTCCTTTCTCATTTCTGATTCTGTTTATGTGTGTAGGCTCTCTTTTTTTCTAGATAAGTCTGACTAGGGGCTTATCTATTTTATTTATTTTATCAAAGAACTAGCTCTTGCTTCCATTGATTCTTACTGTTGTTTTATTCTCAATTTTATTTATTTATGCTCTAATCTTTATTATGTCTCTCCTTTTACTGACTTTAGGCCTCACTTGTTCTTCTTTTTCTAGTTTTGTTAATTGTGAGTTTAGACTGTTCATATGGGATTGTTCTTCTTTCATGAGGTAGGCCTGTATTGCAATATACTTTCCTCTTAGCACGTCCTTCTCTGTGTCCACAGATTTTTGCAGTGTTGAATTATTGTTGTCATTTGTCTCCATATATTGATTGATCTCTGTATTTATTTGGTTATTGATCCATTGGTTACTTAGGAGCATGTTGTGAAGGCTCCATGTGTTTGTGGGATTTTTCCTTTTCTTTGCATAATTTGTTTCTAGTTTCATACCTTTGTGGTCTGAGAAACTGGTTGGTACAATTTCAATCTTTCTGAATTTACCAAGGCTCTTTTTGTGGCCTAGTATATGATCTATTCTTGAAAATGTTCCATGTGCACTTGAGAAGAATGTATATTCTGCTGCTTTTGGGTGTATAGTTTTGTAGATGTATATTAGGTCCATCTATTCTAATGTGTTGTTTAGTGCCTCTGTGTCCTTACTTATTTTCTGTCTGATTGATCTGTCCTTTTGAATGAGTGGAGTGTTGAAATCTCCTAGAATGAATGCATTGCTTGCTATTTCCCCTTTTAATTCTGTTGTTATTTGTTTCACATATCTAAGTGTTCCTGTGTTGGGTGCATCAATGTTTATAATGGTTATATCTTCTTGTTGGGTTGACCCTTTTATCATTATGTAATGCCCTTCTTTGTCTCTTGTGACTATCTTCTTTTTGAAGTCTATTTTGTCTGATACAAGTACTTCACTTTTAGTCTGTGTATGTCTTTGGGTTTAAAGTGAGTCTCTTGTAGGCAGCATATGAATGGGTCTTGTTTCTTTATGCATTCAGTGACTCTATGTCTTTTGATTGGTGCATTCAGTCCATTTACATTTAGGATGACTGTCAATAGGTATGTATTTATTGCCATTGCAGGCTTTAGATTCATGATTGCTAAAGGTTCAAGGTTAACTTCCTTACTATCTAAGAGTCTAACTTAACTCACTTAATATGCTATTACAAATATAATCTAAAGGTTCTTTTTTTTTCTCCTTCTTTTTCTTCCTCCTCCATTCTTGATATATTGGGTATCATATTCTGTACTCTTTTTCTATTCCCTGATTGACTTTGGGGTTAGTTGCTTTAATTTTGCATTTGCTTAGTAATTAACTATTCTACTTTCTTTATTGTAGTTTTATTACTTCTGGTGATAGCTATTAAACCCTAAGGGCACTTCCATCTATAGTAGTCCCTCCAAAATACCCTGTGGAGATGGTTTGTGGCAGGTAAATTCTCTCAGCTTTTGCTTATCTGGAAATTGTTTAATCCCTACTTCAAGTTTAAAGGATAATCTTGCCGGATAAAGTATTCTTCATTTGATGCCCTTCTGCTTCATTACATTGAGTATATCATGCCACTCCCTTCTGGCCTGTAAGATTTCTGCCGAGAAGTTTGATGATAGTCTGATGAGCTCTCCTTTGTATGTGATCTTATTTCTCTCTCTGGCTGCTTTTAATAGTCTGTCCTTATCCTTGATGTTTGCTATTTTAATTATTCTATGTCTTGGTGTTGTCTTCCCTGGGTCCCTTGTGTTGGGAGATCTGTGCACCTCCATGGCCTGAGAGACTATCTCCTTCCCCAGATTGGGGAAGTTTTCAGCAATTACCTCCTGAAAGACACTTTCTATCCCCTTTTCTCTCTCTTCTTCTTCTGGTTCCCCTATGATAGGAATATTGTTCTATTTGGATTGGTCACTCAAAATTCTTTTTCTTTCTGTGCCTCATCTTCTTTGTGTTCCTCTTCTCTAATTTCTACTTCACTTATTGTCTCCTCCACTGTTCTAATCTGCTTTTAAAACCTTCCATTGTATGTTTCATTTCTGGTACTGTGTTCTGTAATTATTGGATCTTGGACCTGAATTCATTTCTGAGTTGTTGAATATTTTTCTGTACTTCCATGAATATGTTTATCATTTTTATTTTGAAATCTCTTACTAGAAGATTCATGAGGTCGATTTCATTTGACTCTTTCTCTGGCATATTTATGATTTTTCTTTGAACCAGGTTCCTTTAACGTTTCATATTTGTATGTGGCGCCCTCTAGTGCCCAGAAGCTGTATTCTCTGGAGGTGCTCAGCCTCTGGAACAGTGTTGGGGATCACTGGGGAGTGGTGTTGGTGCCTGGGAGAAAGAAAGGGCTGTTTCCTGTTTCCTGGCTGCTATGCCTGTCTCCACTGCAAGAACCAGTGGGCTGAGCACACAGGTATATGCCTCTGTGCTTCGCATTTGTAGCTGCTGTAAGTGGGGCTTCCCTCTGGCTGGCTTGACACCAGGGCAGAGTTTCTCGGTTTGTGCGCTAGCTGTGGGCTGGCCAGAGAGGATGGTTCAGCAGGGTGCATATCACAGTCGGGGGCCTTGGACCTGTGTTGCCAGCTAGGTGGCTGGAGCACCTGAAGATCATGAAAGTCCCCAACCTGCTGGGCGGACTGCACCCAGACAATTTTGTCTACCTGTCCTTTCTTCTGAGCAGTAAGCTCTGTGCAATCCTTGGCCCTTTAGCAGCCCTCTCACTTTTAGGAAGTCTCTTGGTCTGCCCACCCCCACCTTTCTTTTGTCCCAGAGCAGCTGGATATGGATCCCTGTTTTCCACAAGCAGCTGAAATCTCAGTCTCTCCAGGTATTCTGCCCATCTTAGCTTTCCAACCCCTGTAATTACAAGAACACCATGCAATATAGGTTTGTGCTCCCAGAGCAGATCTACAGATTTAGGTGTTCAGCAGTCCGAGGTTTCCACTCCCTTCCTGTTCTGTTTCTCTTCCTCCCGCCGGTGAGGGGAAGGGCTTGGGTCCCACCAGGCCATGTCTTTGTTACATTACCTTGTTCCATGAGGTTTGTTCTTTTCTCCAGGTGTTTGCAGTCTGGCACAGCCCTCTTTCCTTTTGCTGTTTCAGGATTATTTGTATAAATTATATTTTTGTATTATATGTGGTTTTAGAAGGAGAAGTCTTTCTCACCTCTCATGCCACCATCATTAATCTATCCAGACTAGTTTTGTATTTTTCAGCTCTTTTTCATTCTCTGAGCTTTTCTACTTGTTCATTCATTATGAGCATAGTCTGTATTATATCATCAAGGAATTACATATATTTTGTATCCTAAATCTAACATCTGGCTCTTCTCAGATTTGATCTCAACTAATTGCCTTTTTTCATGATTATAGATCACATTTTCCTGTTGTCTATCTAGTAATTTTGGATGTATCTTGGACATTTTGAAGGGTACATTATAGAGATTCTGAATTCTGTATAATCATCTAGATAGTGTTAATTGTTGTTTTTGTTTCTTTTAGGCAGAGAACTTGGTTGGAATTGAATTCTAAACTGTAATTTTTCTTCACTTGTTTTAGCCTGCCTTATCCTCTTAGAGTTTTCCCCAAATGCACATGATTTAAGAGTCAGCCAGAGGTTTTTGAGTAGAATGTGTTTGCAGAATTTGGAGGTCACCTTCCATGGTTTTCCATTTTCTAGGACCAAACTCTCCCTGAACCTAACCCCTGCCAAGTCTGTAGGTGCTGTGGGGTGCAAACACAGAATTTTCATTCTTTGAGCTAGTAGAACTATAGGTTCCCACTTAAGTTTTAGCTATCCATGTGGATGTCCCTCAGAAAGAAAAGCCATAAAACCAGAAAACTCATCCAGTATGCCATGCCCTCTTCCAAGTGTCAATTTCCCTCTCATTCCTCCCTGTATTTGTTTACTCTCCAGTGATGTTAGGAAGCTGTTTTGTCTATTTTCCTAGTGTTTATAGCTATCTCTAAGAGAACTGGTGGGACAGTGACTGCTCAGCCATACTGGAAATGAACTGCTGTCATTTGTTTTGGAATGTAGTGAATGTACCAGCTATAGAGAAAAGTAGTGGGAAAACAGTGTTTCTTTAAATAGAAAAAAAAAATAACTTTCTATTCACTGGATATCCTATGTGGCTATAAATTTCACTTCAGGGAAAGTACTAGTTGTCCAGTAGGTCATTTAAATATCAGTTAAATTCTACTAGGTTCTACTGCAAACCCAAGGAGTATTCTAAAATAATTGCCTATTTTAAAATTCAATGATTTTGAAAATTTAAAAGTTATAATTCATAAATTGATGATTAAAGATACAGAAAATGTATGTTTGAATATGATATTGAATATATTTGAATTATAATATAAACTCAATTGTCTTATTTGTTCCAGATTTTAGTCTGAGAGTCCAATCAAATAGCTCTAAATCTTGAATGTGAAGCATACAAATTATGAGGTTTGCAAAAAAAGTACAGATTGCTGGATTCCACCTCCAGATATTCTGACCTAATAAGTTCAGTGGTGTTGCCTGAGCATCTGAATTAGTTAACATATTGTATGAGGGATTCTTGCTTCACAACTGGGTACAAGAATTACTAGTTTGTCTTTTAAGCCCAAGTCAGATTTAGGGCTCCTCAGGAGAATTGTGAATGGGAATTTAAGGAGAAGGGAAACTTCTGAGTGATTTTACTAGTTAATTTGACTTCCCAAGCACTTAATCATAGGGTTATTTTCTGAAACAACAGAGTGTAGCTACACTGATTTAAGCAAAGGGGAGAAAAACAAATTAATTGAGAGGATCCTGCATAGTTCAGAGAATCAAAGAACAAACAGTTGCTATATTTACAACCACAAGGCCACTTTGAGATATTCATTTATAAAGTCATAGAGATGTTCTCTGAGTGTTACTGTTGGATGACTCAGTTCCAACAGCCATTAGTTCCTTTAGGTCTCTTCTAAAGATTAAAGTGAAAAAATGGAATCTGATTGGCTTGATGTGAGACATATGCCCATTTCTGTGTTTAGAAGCATCAGTTCTGTGATTGGCAGTTTGTCAGAGCTGCCTTCAGAGAAAATGAGCAGAAAAAATCAAAGACATTAGCAACAGATTTTGCCTTTTGGCTCCCAAGGTCACACTTTCTCACCATATATTCAATTCTGAAAATTCCTTTACTTAACATTAATGTAGAATTCCGTGACTATAGTGACAGGTACCCTTACACCCCAATGAATGAGATCCTGAAAAAAATCATACTTGTCAAGGGGCCACTGTTCTTCAGATGTAGGTGATAACTATTTTTCCTCCAAGTTTGTTATATTATCATCTACATATTTTGTAACCTGTAGATCAAATAGTAAATATAGACAACTGCTTACTCACCATATACATCATAATAGGGGAAAAGAAGAAGAAAGTGAGAAAAAAATTACAGAAGTATATATATAGTATTGCAAGCTTTTTTCTTAACCAGCTCTGGGTCATACCTCACATTTGTAGCTTATCCATACTCTCCTTGCTTTCACCAAGCATCTTAGCCAATGAGGAGGTTAAAAAATGACTTGGGCACAGTTTCAGCCTCTAATAGAGTGGAACTCTTGTATTCCTTGCCAAAATATTCCTCTCTTTGTTATTAAAAAATCCAAATCAGCGGTACTAAGAATCACAGGGTCAGGGGAAAAACAATATTTCTTCATTAAATGTAATTTTTGAAGGCTTGACTCCTTGTTTCTGAGACCCTTTTATTTTGGCTCTTGTTGAAACAGTACCATATGTCATTCGCGGGTTCATAGTGTAAAACATCGTGCAGGAGAGTAACTTGGTCTCACAAAACTTTATTTCCCAAGTTGAGCTTTCAAAATATCATTCTTTTGGCTACATAGAAAAAAACGTATGAATCTTCAATGTTAGCTTACTGTGTGACCAACGTGTTATGTAAAGAACTCAGATGATAGTGCTGACTCATACTAAAAATAAAAGTAAATCTAAGTTCCAAACAAGTTTCTGTTTCAGTGAGAACAATTACTAAATCTACAATGAAACTACATAAGGTGGTCAATCTGCCTGGTCCTCTTAATAATATGATACTTTCTAGCTAGTGTACCATGGTACTTCATGTATCATAACTGGGTCATTGGTTTATTGTTATAATGATTCCCTTAGCTTTGGTACCAATTATTTTTACCTGTTGCTCTAGTGTGCCATATAAATTGTATCATTAATTAAGTGTGCCATGATATGCAATGGGTTATAAAGCTATCTTCTTTCAAGGTATTGCATCATAGTGGGGCTGGGCCATCAACAGAGGTAAGAGTCAGACTAGCCTTGTAGAATTTAAGTTCATATTGTTGATCCCATGTATAGTGCATTTACTGCCACCAGAGTGCTGATATGGCTGGGCAAAAAGAATAACTGACATGTACAGGAGTTATCCTGCCTATATGATTAAGAACTTCTGCAGGCAACCTTTTGGTTAGCATTCATATGGGATACAGATACCCTAATATCTGGTTCTATTCCAAAAATCTCCCATGCTTTTCCTTTGAACTTCCTGCCTTTCTTCCATGACTCTAATTACTTGACCAGACAAGCCAGGGATTGGTATGTAGATCCTATCCTTGGGTTCTGTCTCCTTCCAGAGAAAATAGAAAGTGATGCATAATACTTAAATTCAGCCAAGTGTGGACTATCATTCTTCATTGTTTTTTCAGCTGCATTCCTGAATGAGCCTGTAACACTTTCACAGTCTACTTTAGCTTGATCCTTGTGTATTTTGTAGAAGTATCAATAAAATAGGCTAGAGGTTTTTCATCTTAGTTAATTCATAAAGAAGAACTCCTCAGGAGCACCTAGGTATCAACTTAGGGAGAAGCCGAAAAGCATTAGGAGCAGGCATACATACTGTATCATGTGAGCAACAGTTTGTGCCTTCAGGATCTGATCCCACAGAGATCCTTTTCACTGGGTGATAGAGGTGCACTGCTATTGGGTATGCCTGTTATAACAGCAAAATTGATCAGACAATATTCAATTCAGGAGTGGAAGTCAAGTTGCATGGTTATTTGGCATCCCATAATGAATGATCAGACACTCAGTTTTGCCAGAGATCAGTGGGAAGCTAAGAGCTGTTTTCTTAAAAAAGAAACTTATTTGCTTATGTCTACTTGGCCTTATTACAATGCCATGGAACATACAAAAGCTCTGCTGTTATTTTCTTATTAAAACTTGTCACAGTTTCCATATAGCACCCCAATTTGCACAGGCATTTTACATACCATTTGGTCATGAAAACTAAAGATAGAGCAACTTGCACTGTGTCATGGGCAGGTGGAAGAACACTTTTTTTTTTTGCCCTGGCCCCCTCAAAACTGGCAGCTTTTAAAAATAATATGGAGAAGGGTCAGTGATAAATATCACTTCCAAATTCAGAGTGACTAACTAGATGTTCTTATTCCTTCTTAGGGAAGTATACAAGATATAGCAACTTGTTCTTTGCTGTGGAAGAAACATGCCGATACTCTCTAAACAATTGGACCCTTATAAACTTTACTCAGGTGGCAAGATCATGTATTTCTATGAGATTTAGTTCTCAAACTCTACCATGTATTTGTTCTATAAAGTCTTCTGGGATAACTTCTACTTCCTGCTCTGTAGAGCCTGTTGGTAGTAATATGAATTCAATACTGTAGACGGGAGTGGTGTACTGTGGCGTTGTGTGGAATCCTTGTATCCCTGAGGCAGAACAGCAAAGATACACTGCTGGCCTTGTCTGTAAAAACAGTTTGCCAGTTGTATTCTTGTCTTAACAGAATAGAGAAAAAAATGTAGTACATTTATCAAATGGAAGTAGTATATTAGGTGAAATAGGCTATTTTAACTTAATGCAGTATCAGACCACTTCTGTGGCAGCAGCTGTAATTATAATCACTGCTTTATTACTTTTATAACAACCCACTTTCAACCCATTCATCTTCTGAACTATCCCAAAATGGAGAGTTAAATGGAAAAGCAGCGGGAATTCATCACCCTTGAATCCTTTAGGTCTTTGAGTTTAATAATTTTCTCTGAGTAGTTCAATAGGGATACAGTAATTTAAAAAAAATTACTCTTTCTTTAATGAAGCAGTGTCTTAATGGCTTCCACTGGTCTTTTTGATTACAATAGCACTTGTATCACAGTTGGGAATTAGTTTGGGAATTTGGATACTCTGACAACTTTTAGCGTATCCGTTCAGCATATCCTTAAGAATTTCGTGAATATCTGTAGAATGGATTTGGGCATTCCATTGGCCCTACGGTAAAATGTATTCAGGTTAGAATTATATGCATATTCTTTGACTGGTAGAGCCCAGAGGCATTCTATGTCCTTAGTAATAACAACATGTTCTGTTGCTTTTGTCCATCACCAGTGGTACAGAATATATATGCTGCGTGAGAAGGGACAAGAAGGAAGAACAGTTGGGCAGATAAAACCAATCCTTATCCATAAAAAAATCTTATGGGGTATGCCAATAATAATACTAATAATATGAATAATAATTACATTTATATACCACTTTATACTATATTATATACATTATCTCATTTGATCTTTATAATACTCTTATGAAGACTTTTATTACTATAATTATCATCACCATTTTTATTGTGGCAACTGAAGTGAATAATGATACAGAATTTCAGAGTAAATAATTGGTATATGCAGAACTTGAATTCAGTATTTGTGATTAAAAGTTAAATGCTCTGTTCAGTTTACAGTATATTTTAGACTATAGGCTCTGTGATTGATTTGAACTTATTTTTTAGAAAATCATGGAATGTAGTGAGGAAAGAGGTTTTCGTGACTGGGTGATCTCTAAGTGATTTACCTTATCCAGAGATTTGTTAAACCTTTTTCTCTACCTGGTTTTGTTAAAAGAGAAATTGTCCATCAAGAAGTGCAGTAAGTGAAGAAGATGGAAGTAAGTGGTTGCATTTGAGAGTCTCAGTCACTCGCTTCACCTTGACCCTGTGGTCTCTGAGGAAGAGGCTCATTCAGGACCACTGGCTGCTCTGTGGAGCATATTCTCAGGATAGTTGGTGTGGTGAGTGAAATTCTAAGAGGGCTGCAAGATTTCCATTCTCTGGAATATATGCCCTGTATAACTCCTTCCCTCAGTGTGGGCAGAACCTATGAATATGATGGGATAGCAAAAGGGAGATTACCTTGGGTAGGCTTGACCTCACTAGAAGACCTAATTTCAAAAAGGTCAAGTATTAGGGACATGTTATCCTGCCAGCCTGGATGAGAATAAGGAGCCCCATTGTGAACTGTCTGGGGGGGCCTCATGGCAAGAAATTGAGGGAAGCCTCTAGGAGTTGAAGCCTTAGCTGACAGCCAGCAAGAAAACTTGGACCTCAGTTATACCACCACAAGGAAATGAATGATGCCAACAACCTGCGAATTTACAAGAGGACCCCAAAGGTCACAAGAGAGCCTCAGCATGGCTGTCACTGTGATTTCAGCTTTGTGGCAACCAGAAAAGGAAAAAGGTGAACCCTGCCCAAACTCTGACCTACAAAACCAGTTCAGCTCTGCCCAGATCCCAACCTATAAGACCGTGAATTAACAAATGAGAGTTGATTTAAACTGCTAAGTTTGTTACACAGGAAATAGAAAGCTAAGACAGTAGGCATAGTGTTAGTCATTATAACTTCTATGACTGCAAATAAAAATTCCAAGTCATGTTGATGGTGGTTTGGAAATATCATATACAATTATATGAAAGGAAGCACTTACATTTTAGCAATGTGTAATGAAAGCTATCTCCTGCATAGGATCTCAGGCTTACTATTAATAGCCCATCTAAGATGGTTTTGTGAGGTTCTATTCTGAATTAGAAATGGCAGATTCTGTTACTAGTGATTATTATTATTTTATTTTTAAAATATAAGTTTTAAAAATTATATTTTAAAAATGTAAATTCAAAACATATAATAGTAGCCATTATTATAATAAAAATAGTGAAGGGTAATATAAGTGGAGAAAGTGTTAGTATTCTAATATATTTATTATATAGTTTGAGAATGATCCTTAAGAAGGGATCAGCCTCTGTTGTAAAAAAATAAAATATAACTATTTGATTGGGTCAGAAAATGAGATCATATTCGACTTGCATGTGAGCCGAACTTTCCGACAGGAGAAAAGAGGATGGATTTGCTTGGAGCACGAGAGAGCCAGGAAAGATGGAGAGTCTGGTTGGGTAGGCTCAGATGTTAGAGGGCTGTGGGCTAGGTCACCCTTCCTTGAACATTTCAGAAACTAAGCATATCAAATGTTTGTTGCCAGAAGTTCTTTCTTGGGAATAAGCCAAGAGAGTGAACTTGGTGTCATTGTTAGCGTGTGATGCAAAGGAGACCTTCTGCAGGGGGTGAGGGGCCATGAGAAGGAGTATGCTGCTGGGACTTTGCTGAAATCACGGAGGGAGCTTATGGGGAAGCATCAGGTGCCATAGAAACATTTATTTAAAGTTTACTATATGTTAGGCACTATAATAGACACTTTACCTATGTAACTTTATTTAGGTTCTGCCTTGTTCTCTGTAAATTCCAAGCTCTTAACATTGTGCCTAATATATTAGGTGCTTTATAAGTATTTTCTTAAGTTTATTTACCAAATTATTAAATTTATTTCTTGAATTTATTTACAAAAAAAAAGAAAGAGAGAGAGAGTGTCTGATATATATGAAGAAATAAATTTATAATGGTGGACCAAACAAATTTAGTTCCTGCCCTCAGAGATCATACAGTATAGTGAATTAATAATAAATGAAGGAATGATATATAAGAAATAGATTCTATTATATTCATTTTACTGAGATATCTCAAATTCAGTGGGATTAAATATGTTATTCACACAGAAAGTGGAAAAGCTAGCAATGATATCCCTTTTGCTAATATATTACACTGGTTAAGTAGTACCTACAGCCTCCAATCAATTTAAATAAGAATATTTTGGATGGCACTTTTCAACTCGAGTCTTTAATATGAAATTTTCTGGTCATAAAACTCTATAACTGCCCAAATACATCCTTCAAAAAAACTGACATAACCAATCAAGTTAAAAATACTTAGAGCTTTATTTATAGAAGACAAATATTTGAGGCCAACAGGTACATGAAAAGATACCCAACATGACTATTCATTATGGAAATGCAAGTTAAAACAACGAGATACAACCTCCTGCCTGTTAGAATGTCCGCCATCAAAAAAATCAAGAGACAAAAGATTAATAAATTCATTTAAAATTAAAAAAAAAACAAGAGATAACACACGTTGGCATGGATGTGGAGAAAAGGAAATTTTTGCACACTCTTGTTGGGAATGTAAATTGTTCAGCCACTATGGAAAGCTCTGGCGAAGTTCCTCAAAAAATTAAAAATAGAACTACCATATAATCTTGTGGTCCCACTTATGGGATTATATCCAAAGGTATATATTCCAGTTTGAAAATACATCTGCACTTCCTTGTTCATAGCAGCATTATTTAAAATAGCCCAGACATGGAAACAACCTAAGTGTCCATGGACATAAGAATGGGTAGAGTTGTGAGATATATGTATATATGGGAGTGTCATATCTATAGTGTAATACTATTCAGGCTTAAAAACATGAAGGAAATCCTACCATTCATGACAACATGGATGGAACTTGAAGGCATTATGCTAAGTGAAATAAGTCAGAGAAAGACAAATACTGTATGATCTCATTTATATGTGAAATGTTAAATAAAAAGTCCAAAGGCCACCAAACATAGAAAGAGATCAGACTTGTGGTTACCAGAGGTGCAGGTGAGGGGAGAGAAAGTAGGAGGAAGGTGGGCAAAAGGTACAAACTTCTAGTTATAAGGTAAGTATGCACTAGGGGTGTGATGTACAACATGTTGACTACTCACACTGTTGTACGATGTATATATATAGGAAAGTTAAGAAAGTAAATCCTGAGAGTTCTTATCACTAGAAGAAAATTGTTTTTACTTTATTCTTTAATTTATTGTATCTATATGAGAAAGTGGATGTTAGTTGCATCTACTGTGGTAATCACTTCACAATATATGTAAATCAAATGATCAGGCTATAAGCCTTAAGCTTACAGTGATGCATGTCAGTTATTTCCCAATGAAGTCAGAAGAAAAAGACAACTATTTGTGTTTCCAATAAGTACAGCTGGTTCAAGGTTCAATTCCAATTAGTGTTTCCAATAAGTACAGCTGGTTCAAGGTATATTCCAGATAAAAGTAAATAGCCATATGTTCATTCCTGTGACTCCACCCTTTCCCTGATTTCCCACCTGCTTTGTTGAATGGCCTCTTTAAATAAATAAAAAGTTCTTCCTTTATTTGAATAGGTTAAAAGCTTGCTATGTCATACTGAGAGCATTCTCTGTCCCCAAAACATCAGTATCTGTTCATTCTCCCTTCTCTCTTCTCTGAAAAGCCTAAAAACACTATCATTTTAAGAGCCAATGTTCAATGAACTCTGATCACAGGTACTTAATGGATTTCCACACATGTGCCTTATTTTGTGTTGCCCCAGCTTTGCTCACTTGCTTCCTCCCCCTCTGTCTCTCCCGTACTAGATATGCCATATTTCTGAGATGCTAAATACAGCATCTTATTATTTTACTCTCTAACATTTATGCACTATGATTGTCTTTACAATGTATTTTTCTGTTTTCCATTTACATTGAAATCTTGTAAATATTGTAAGAGGTTAAAATTAGATTCTGTCAATAAAATGGTATTGTGGGATTCATGCAGCCCCACCAAGAGCACAGCTAACTAGCCACCCACCCTTTATACAGCTCAGACTGGGCAGTGTTTTTGTACTCTGTTCCTTTTCACTATATACAACCTGTTACCGGGCTTGATGGCTGTTCTCAAATTTTTTAAGTTTGCTTGTATTTTTTCTCAGTTTCTATATCTATTTAAGAAGAGATCTCATTTCCTCATGATATAATATTTGTATGTGCCTTTTGCTCTGAACTAATTGATCAACCTTTTGAAGTAATTGTACCTTAAATGCAGAAGATCCACAAGGATTCCTACCACATTATCTAAAGAATACAAGAAGGAAAATAGCCATTTTGAATCTTAACATTGAATTGAAAACACCCCATTTAAAGTACATTGTGATTTACTGAATGTTTCATTCTTTCTTCCCAGTTGCAGTTAAGGTAGATGTAAATAATGCCACCATTTTCTATGGAAACCAGTGAAGGATCTTCAGTAAGAAACACCAGTGTTTTAATTTCACTTTTGGGTGAAATTGTTGTGAGTTCAGATGGACCCATTCACACATTATCCATTTCAATTCCATCTATGAAAGATATTTTCCAGAAAATATTTCCTGGAAGGGTGTGTCTTCATGACTGTAAGCATGCTTTCTTCACCTGATCATTACTCAAAATATGTAGGAAAAGCTCTGTCTGAAGTAATTTATTTAGGGATAAATATTTGAAGAAATTCAGAATGCTCATTCATTGTTATTCCCATATTTTCACTGTTGTTTAATGACTCCCCATTCTTTTTTTTTTTTTTTGAGAGGGCATCTCTCATATTTATTGATCATACGGTTGTTAACACCAATAAAATTCTGTATAGGGGATTCAATGCACAATCATTAATCAACCCCAAGCCTAATTCTCAACAGTCTCCAATCTTCTGAAGCATAACGAACAAGTTTTTACATGGTGAACAAGTTCTTACATAGTGAATAAGTTCTTACATGGTGAACAGTGCAAGGGCAGTCATCACAGAAACTTTCGGTTTTGATCATGCATCATGAACTATAGAAAATCAGGTCAATTATGATTATTTGTTTGATTTTTATATTTGATTTATATGTGAATCCCACATTTCTCCCTTTATTATTATTATTATTTTTATTCTTAATAAAATGCTGAAGTGGTAGGTAGATGCAAGATAAAGGTAGAAAACATAGTTTAGTGCTGTAAGAGGGCAAATGTAGATGATCAGGTGTGTGCCTATAGACTAAGTATTAATCCAAGCTAGACAAGGGCAACAAAACATCCATGGATGCAGAAGATTTCTCTCAAAACAGAGGGGGTGAGGTTCTAAGCCTCACCTCTGTTGATCCCCAATTTCTCACCTGATGGCCCCCCTGCGATTGTGCCTGTCTTAGGTTAATGACTCCCCATTCTTAAGCTAAGAAATTCACCTGAAATAATGGAGAAAATGCCCTTTCTCTGAGTTTAAGTAGAGACGACACAGACCTAGTTCCAAAGCAGAAATTCCTTATTTGTGTCCAGTGCTTGGCAACCAAAAGGCCACTCGGAATATCAAGGCTGTTGACCTAAGTGGCTCAAAGTGGCAGAGCTGCTGGCAATGGAATTATGTCACACCAGATGCAAGTTGGAATACTTTGAGCATTTTCAGAGGAAGGTTTACATATCTTTGGAAAATGCTGAGAAAGAGAGGCAGGTGTAGACCAGGCATAGTCTGTGACTGCTGTGTCCTTTCCCTTTTGGCTATCTAGGTAGGCTGTTCTAAATGGACTCTTCTGAGGAGGTTTTAGCAATACCCACGTGATGTTATTCTGCAACATACAATCCTACATCCTCTTTCTTCTTTGATATTTCTCCTTTCTCAGTTCCACTTTCCCCTTCTCCTGCAACTTCTTATATAAATTTACATGGAATAAAGAGGAAGAGGAAGAACCATCTATAGTTATAAGTCCCGGATTCGCACTAAAATGATTTAGGGAGATCTCTGCAAGGAGCTACAACCATCCCATCCTCTATCCTTTCCAAGAGTGATATTCAAAGCATTGAGCTACCAACGTGGCCCACATGCTGGGGAGGGTGGTGGCAGTTCCCTGCTGTGCCAAGCAATTCCCCCTTTTATTTGCTTTTGTGGGTCTGCAGTACTCAGGGGGTGGCTTGGACAACAGTTATTTGCCAACTGGTGTGAACATATTTCAATATTTAGCATCCGGTAAAGACCATGCTAACAGTACTGGCTATGTAACTACCTAGCCTTCCTTTCTCTTTTTTAATATTTGAATTCACATCTATCAGTGCCACTTGAGTGAATGCTATTAGGAAGATTTCTTAGATATTTCATCATTACTCTCTCACTGTAACATGCCATCTTTTTACTAACAATATGTAGGCATTCAAAAGATACCATCCTTAGCAGTACAATAGAAAAATGAAACACTTTACACCCTCAAAGGGCATACTGGTTTTATTCAACAACTCTGTGAGGGGGCCTTGGAGGCAGTAATATCCTCATTTTAGACATAAAGAAATACACCATTAAAACAGCGATTCTCAAAAACATCAGCCTCATCTAGGAACTGGTTAGAAATGCACTTTTCAGGCCCCAGCTGAGACATACTGAATCAGAAGTTCTGGGGCTGAGACCAGGCAGTCTGTGTTCTAACGGGCCCTCCAGGTGGTTCTCATGAGCTCTCCTGTTTGAAACTCACTGTTCTTGAGGTGCCGGACTCAGGCCTTCAGTGGCATTCACTCAAGACTCAAGTCCAAGTCCCTCTCCCTGCTTACCTATTTGCCTCCACAATGGCAGTTTTCTGTTGAATGTCCAAGCTAATTTGGAATAATTGTATATGGTCTATGTTGAGGTTAATGCTAGGTACTATCTGATAATACTGCAAATTACAGGAGCTGTCCAATTTAGATATAAAGCAGAGATCAGAGTGGGTAAAAGAACTGTGAACTGTATTCTTCTACTTCCTTATGTGTAAATACCTTTTTTTCTGCTTGTGACATTGTGAATGAACTTGTTCTAACTTCAAAGGCTTACTCTTTTGTGTTTTACTTATATTAAATAGTATATAGCACGTATATATAATCTGTTACATATATTTGAGCACATATATATTTAAAACTTTCAAATTCTAATAGCCATCACCTAATGATCCTCTTTTGATGTTTATCTTAAACTTGCTTCCCCTATATTTCTATAGTTGCCGTATCTCTGGTGTTTGACATATTGCCCTCTTTTTTCTTCTCCATGTAAATGGATATCTGGCAGTGCAACTTTCCCTTTTGTCATCTGTATTTTCTCTTAAGAATTTCATGCCATATAACGTCTTGATCATAGCTCAGGGTCCTTTCTCAATTTCTTTTTTGGAGGCACAGAGAGACTCTTGGCAAAATTCAAAATAGAGTGATTATTTTTCTTCTCTGGAGTGAAACAATCCTTTTGTAAAATATATTTTAATTTAGTTTCCCCTGTGAAAATTTCATAGTTTTTCCTCATCCCCTTATCTTTCATTATAATTTTCCAATAGAAAGTACCTCCTCTTCAAGGATACCAATCTTTATCCTCCCATGCAAGTTCCTGGCTGGTATGGCTTCCTGCCTGATTATCATTCTTTAGATCTTGGCTGAATGTCACTTCCTTGGAAACCTCTCCTGACCTACAGGGTGGGGCAAAGCCACCCATCATATGTCCTTAGAGTACCAAGTACTTTCCCTTCCTAGCACTCATTGCGGTCTGTAATCATATTTTGGTGCAGTTTTATTTACTGTCTTTTCCTTCAAAGCCCTTAAGGGGCAGGAAACTGTTTTACTCATCATTTTCTTTCTAACACCTGGGAGAGTGCTAGGCACATAGTAGGCAATCAGGAAGTATTTGTAGAATTGAATGGCCTGAATCCCCAGAAATGAATTGTCTGTTAGGGGTGTTCCTTGTGGTAAAGTCAGGGTTGCTGGGCCAATTAGCTAACTCACAAGGATGAAATAGAATATTTATTCAGGTTTGCCAGAGGCTGATTACTGAGTCGCAGTTGTGGGATCGGCTAACAGTACATAGCACAAAGTCTGAAGGATGAGATAATGCTAGAAATGGAACAAAAGGAGGAATTGGCAATAAAATAGATAATCAGGAAGATCTAGATCAGGAAGAAATATAGGGAAGGAAACATTTCAGGGCTAGCAGCTCTGACTTAAGTATTTAAGACTCTGACTTAGAGTATATAGACTGTAAGTAATGATCTTTCAGGTAGTAAACCATGAGATGTGGGAAGCATTTCTTAATATAATAGTGAAGAACCAGAATAATAAGCCTTAAGTAATGGCTTTTGAGGTTTCTTAGAAATACCTACTTTCATTTAAAGGTAGTAATTGCTTGTGTCAAGAGTAAGAGGTTTTAGATGATTATAATCACCAGAATTAAAGGTGTTGTTGAGAGTATTTCTTTGCTAGCCGTTCTGTTGTCATTTTTCTGATGTCATAGTAACAGCCTCAAAATTTAAAAATAAACTCTTTCACAGCATTTTAAACCAAGCAACTATACAAAAATATAATAACTCACCTCATTCTCTTGAAATATATAACTGCAATAGTAATAAATAATTCACCAATGTGGACAGGATGGAAGAAACAGAAGTGGAAGAAACTTTAGCGTAAGGAAAAAATATAAAAATCTATTTATGGAAGTGTTTATTTTCCTATTGCCTAGTTAATAGTGACATCTTTTACTTTATTCTATTTATAACTTTCTTCTTCCTTTTGCCACATAAAATTATCCAAATTTTAAATAATTCATATCTGTAATAATTCTAGTACAGTCCTGAAGGAAATAATCCCTTGTGACTGATTTTCTTTGCTTCTGGATTAGCTGCTTAATGCTAAAAACAACTCTTGAATGAGTCAAAGGATAGCAAGAATATAATAATAGGAAATCCTATACCCCCCAAAAAGCAACTGTTACCAAACATGCAGTTGAAAAAATAGGCTGCCACTCAGTTTTTTAATTAAATAAATACATGTCTTTAATTTTGTCACAGTGAAAAAAATAGTACAGAATGGCTTACAAAGTATGCACTTTTCTTTATATTGTTAACATAACCATAAGCTTTGAAAACATTTATATTTTCAATTCTTTGTACCATATTCTGTCTGGGAAAATGAAGAAATAGGAAATATGGTTATTATAGCATATTCTTCACTAGCTGTGGAGAGAATCACCAGTCTTTGCATGACTGTCCCACAGCACTTTATACTTTTCTAGACTACCTGCTTTCAGATTAAGACTTAGAACATTGTCAGCAGCCTAGATACATCCCACACCATCTTGACTTAAAATACTGTAAGTTAGTTTTGCCTGCTTTTGAACTTTAAATAAATGAAGTCATATAGTGTGTAGTTTTCATGTCTGGCTCCTTTCACTCAAAGTTATTTAGCGAAATTCATGCAGACATGTGTAGCTATGTTTCATTAATCCTTGCTGCTCTACAGTTTTTCATTGGATGAATATGCCACAATTTCCATATCCATTTTATTGCTAATGGTCTGGGTTGTTTCCACTTTTGGCTATTATAATAGCACTGCTATGAACATTCTTGTATATATTTTTTGGTGCACTTACATGTACATTTCTGGTGACTGAAATTTCTGTGTCATATATTCAGAAGTAGAATATATTCATATTCAATGTTAGTGGATATTTCCACTTTTCAGTGGCTTTATTAATATATGTTATGATCAGAAAGTATATGAGAAATCTGCTTGTTCCACATACTTGTCAACATTTTGTACCATTGCTGTTATTATTATTATTATTATTATTATTATTTTAATTTAAGCATTTTGGAGGTCTGTAGTGATATCTCATTCTAGTTTTTATTAGCATTTCCTTGGGGACTATTAGGGTTGAACATCTTACCATATGTTTATGGATCATTTGGATATCCATTTAGGTTAATTGCCTGTTTACATCTTTTTCAAATTTTCTATTGAAATATACACTTTTGTTATTGATTTGCATAATAGGCATTCTTTATGCACATATGAATACTTTTATATATATGTGTACATATATAAAAAACGATTATCTTTCTCACACTGTGGTTTACATTTCACTTTCTTAGGGTCTTGATAAACAGATGTTAAATTTAGCAAAATTCTCCTATAGTTAACATGGAGTTACATATAGTCTTATTTGTTTTTATATAAAACTACATTTTACATATGTTATATGGAGTTAACATATAGTTTTCATGGCCTCTGAAAGAATCTTTGCCTCTCCCAAAGTCATGAACATTATCCATTTTTTCATTTAAATGCTGTCTCATTTTTTTCTTTAATATTTAGATCTATAAACCATCTACTTTTGAGTTTTGTGTTTGATGACCTAGCACCATTAAAGGTTTAAATGACCATTGAAAACGTCATTAATTTCCTATATCATGGTAAGGGTTGCCTTGTATTTTAGTTGATCATATGTGGATGAGACTGTTCCAGGTTCTCTAATCTCTTCCATAGACATCTTTGTTAGTCTTTATATCTGTGTTGCACTGTTTTAAGTAGTGTGGCTTCCTAGTAGATTTTGATGTGGTATAAGTTGTACAAATCTGTGCAACTTTTTGAAGATTGCCATGGCTGTTTTTTGGCCTTTTGTATTTTCATGTAATTTTTAAAAATTGCCCTTCTACCTTCCACAAAAAAAAA
This sequence comes from Manis javanica, assembly GCF_040802235.1. Lineage (NCBI taxonomy): Eukaryota > Metazoa > Chordata > Mammalia > Pholidota > Manidae > Manis > Manis javanica. The sequence goes on from NC_133160.1 coordinate 116,054,037, forward strand.
AATACCTATTGGAATTTTTTTAAGATTGTGCCAAATCTACAAGTCAATTAGGGAGAATTGGCATCTTTATAGAAATAAGTCTTCCAACCATGAATGCAGCTTATCTCTCCATTTTTCTTAGGTCTTTCTTATTTTCTCTCAGTAACATTTTTTCTTTTCAGTTATAAGTATTGAATTTTTTTTGTTAGATATATTCCTAGTTATCTGATGTTTTTTGATGCTATTGTGGATTTTCTTTTTTAAAAAATCTGTGGCTCAGGGGAAAATAAGATGGTGGAATAGGAAGGCAAGGCAGAAATCTCCTCCCACATATACACCAAGGAAGCAACTACAGCAAATACAACTAACCCTGGAAACAACCTGAAGACTGCAGAACAGACCACTTACACCTGGGGAAGAGGAGAAGACCACACAGAGAAGGATGAAGTGGTAGAGCTGTGATTGCACAGGGCCCAAGCCCTTCTCCCATCCCAGGAGGAAGAGAAATGAAGTGGAGAGGGGTTATGTGTCCAGGAACTCTGCACACCTGGCCCTGGAGATCTGCTCTAGCAGCATGAATCCACATTGCATCAGGCTTTGGTGATTAATGGGGTTGAGCACCAGGAAGAGTTGGAGCACTTTGGGAGGCTGAGACTCCAGACCTTTGGGGAGGACAGGCATGCTCCATCAGTCCTGGTGAGACCCAACATGGAAGTAGCAGTTTAAAAGATTTACCAGCAGTGGGAGGGGTGCCCGATAGGTGAGGGTTGGATGCAGCTCTCTCTGCAAGAGAAAAGGCAGGTGGATGATACTTCCTCAGCCCTCCCTCAGCCTAACTGGTTGGTGCTCAAAAGAGCTTGAAGTGCTCCATCCCCCTTGCTGGTGGCTCAGCTACAAGGACTTCCCTGTTCACCTGCACAGCCCAGCAGCTTCAGACTTTGCAGCCTGACAGATAGAGGGGAGGCTTTACCAGCTTTCTTGGCCCTTTCTCAGGCCAACTAGGGAGGCACCTTCAGGAGCAAGCTCTAAGCACTCCTTCCTCCTTGTGGGAAGCCCAGACCACACACGTGCACCCAATTAGCCCAGCAGCACTGCCATCACTGCAAGGCAGGGAGAGGGTGGCACTGCCCACAATGATCCCAGCAGAAGTGTGGCTGCTTTGACTCACAAACAGCTGGTTAAGGCAAACTGCCACCCACTACTGACTGAGATAGGCCACAGCTAGCATGCAGACAGAAAGGTGGCCCCACCTATAGCCCACCAATAGCAACTGGAACTCCACTGCAAAGGAGAACCAGTCACTGGTGGATAAAGAGTCTTGAGCTTCTGGTCACCACAGGATGCATTCTTCATAAAGCCATTACTCTCTAGACCAAGGAGCCTGGCAGACCTAGCTAATATAAAGGAAAAGACACAGAAACCCTGACAAAAAGAGGAGGCAAAGCAATAAGTTCCACACAAAAGTATAGGGCTAATGAAATGGAGATCAACAGTCTTCTTGATAAAGTTTTCAAAGTAATAGTCATAAGTATGCTTACTGATCTGTGGAAAAGTATTAATGACCTCAGGAGGACTTCAACAAAAAGGTAGAAGAATTGAAAAAGAGCCAGTCAGCTGAAGAATACAGTAACTGAAATGAAATACACAATGGAAGGAATGAATAATAGGTTGCTGCAAATAGAGGAAACAATCAATGAGATGGAAATTAGAGAACAGAAAAACATTGAAGCTCAGGAACAAAGAGAAAAATTTCTAGAAATGAGAGTATGCTAAGAGAGCTGTGTGACAATGACAAATGAAATAGTATTCACATAATAGGGGTACCACAAGGAGAAGAGAAAGACAAAGGGGTAGAGTGTCTCTTTGAAGAAATAATTGCTGAAAACTTCCCCAATCTAGGGAAAGAAAGATATACCCAGGTCTTGGAAGAGCAGTGGGCCAATAATAAAAGGAACCCCAGGAAGACAACAGTAAGACATATAATAATTAAAAAGACATGGATTAAGGATAAGGAGAGGGTACTGAAAGCAGCCAGAGAGAAAAACAATTACTTATAAGGGAAAACCCATCAGGCTATCAGCAGACTTCTCAGGAGAAACTTTACAGGCCAGAAGGGAGTGGCATGAAATATTTAATGTATTGAAACAAGGACCTTCTACCAAGAATACTCTACCCAGCAAGATTATAATTCAAAATGGAAGGAGAGATTAAACATTTCCCAGATAAATGAAGTCTCAAGGAATTTACAGCCACTACTCTGGCCTTACTGAATATGATGAAGGGACTTCCATAGATGGAAATGTTCCTAAGCCTAAAATAGTTTTCACCAGTAAACAACATAAACCCACATACAGGTAGTATGCCAATTACTTACCAAGCAAGTAGGAAATTAAAACAAAACAAAAATACTAAAACCAACCATACACAAAATCAGCCAAAGGATACACAGAAAAATGAAGATTATGACATCTAATACATAAAATGTAGATGAGGAAGTACTTTTAGAATGTGTTTGAAATAGAGCAATCATCAACATAATATAGACTGTTATATAGTTAGGAAGCTATCCATGAATCTTATGGTAACCACAAACATAGAGCCAATAATAACCAAAAAATTTAAGAAAAAGAAATCCAATTATAACACTAAAGAAAACCATCAAATAACATCAGAGTATAAGAGAGGAAGGAAGAAAGAAACAGAGAGGAACTACAAAACAACCAGAAAACAGTTAATAAAATGGCAATGAGTACATACCTATCAATAGTTAACCTTAAATGTAAATGTAATGAATGCACTATTCAAAAGACATAGAGTGGCAGAATGGATAAAGAAACAAGACCCATTTATATGCTGCCTTCAGTGACTCATTTAAGACCTAAAGAAGCATATAGACTGAAAGTGAAAGGATGGAGAAAGATATTTCATGAAAACGATAGGAAGAAAAAAGCAGGACCAGCAGTATTTATATCAGACAAAATAGATTTCCAAACAAAATAACAAGGGAAATAAAGGACATTATATAATGATAAAGGGATCCAACAAGAGCATGTAACAATTACAAACATCTATGTATCCAACATAAAATCAACTAAATATGTAAAACAAATACTAACAGAACTAATGGGGGAAATAGATTGAAACTCATTCATATTAGGAAACTTTAATACACCGCTTACATTAGTGAACAGATCAACCAGACAGAAAATAAATAAGGAAACAGAGGCAATGAACAATACATTAGATAAGATGGATTTAACAGATATCTACAGAACATTCCACCCAAAAGCAGCAGGATACACATTTTTCTCCTGTGCACATGGGACATTCTCCAGAATAGATCACATACTAGGCCACAAAAGAGCCTCAATAAATTCAAAAATATTTAAATTGCATCAAACAACTTCCCAGACCACAATGGTATGAAAGTAGATAGATTACACAAAGGAAACAAACAAATAAACAAAACCCCACAAACACATGGAGGATAAACAATATGCTTCTAAATAATCAAAGGATCAATGAACAAATCAAAACATAAATCAAGGAATACATGGAGACAAATGAAATAAAGGATACAACAGTCCAATATTTGTGGGATGCCCCAAAAATGGTTCTAAGAAGGATGTGCATAATAATACATACAGGCCTACCTTAGGAAATAAGAATAATACCAAATAAACAGTCTAAACTCACAGTTAAAGAAACTAGAAAAAGAAGAACAAATGAAACCCAAGTTAGTAGAAGGAGGGACATAATAAAGATCAGAGCAGAAATAAATAAAATAGAGAAGAATAAAACAATAGAAAAAAATCAAGAAACTAAGAGCTGTTTCTTTGAAAGGATAAACAAAATAGATAACCCCCTAGCCAGACTTATTAAGAAAAAAGAGAATGTACACATAATCAAAATCAGAAAGAAAGAAGGAATAGTCCCAACATATACCACAGAATACAGAGAATTATTAGAGAATTCTATGAAATATTATATTCCAATAAATTGGACAACTTAGAATTAATGGATAAATTCTTAGGGAAGTACAACCTTCCAACACTGACCCCAGAAGAAACAGAAAATCTGGCCAAACCAATTAATAATAACGAAATTGAATTGGTAATCAAAAAACTCCCAACAAACAAAACTCCAGAACCAGATGGCTCCATGTCAAATTCTACCAAACATTTAAAAAACTAACACCCACCCTTCTTAAAGTATTCCAAAAAATACAAGAGAAGGGAATAGTTCCAAAATCATTCCATGAGGCCAGCATCACCCTAATACTAAAACCAGACAAAGACTACAACAAAAGAAAATTTTAGAACAATATTCCTGATGCAACTAGATACAAAAATCCTTAACAAAATACTAGCAAACTAAATTCAAAAGTACATCAAAAGGAAAATACCAATAGCTTTCTTGAACTAAATTTAGTTGTTAATTCTCATAGTTTGTCCTTAGAATCCTCGGCATTTCCGGATGGGTTTTCACTACAAATTCAGTTTCCTTAATAAATATAGTACAGTTCATATTTTTTATTTCCTTTTGTAACATTTTTAGTAAGGTGTGTCTTTCAAGGAACTTGTTATTTCTTAGAAATCTTAAAATTTATTGACATAAACTTTATTATATACTCTTATTTTCAAATTTTTTAAAGAATCTGTAATGATAGTCCCTATTCATTTTTTATATTTGTAATTAGTACTTTGTCTTCCTCTGATCTTTGTAGAAGTCCTCTCATATTTTATCATTCTCTCCGCAGATTTAATTTTGACTGTTGTGTATTTTATTGTATATTTGTTTTAATTTTATTTTTGCTCTTCTCTTTATTATTTCCATAAGCTTAAAGCTTTCAGTTATTTTCCTTTTCTAAGTTCTTGAGATGAATGTTGAGGAAGTTGATACTCACCCTTCTTTTCCCAATTTAGGCATTTAAGGCTATAAATTTTCCCTCTAACTACAACCTTATATTCATCCCACAAATTCTAATGTGCTATTATTCTGTTCAAAATACTTTCTGATTTCCACTGTGTTATCTTTTTCAACACATGGTTTCTGAGTGCATTTAATTTCCACATTTGAAGATTTTCTAATTGTCTTTTTGATTTTAATTTCTTGCTCAAGTTCATTGTAGTGGGAGGACACTGAATGATTTCAATTCTTTGAAAATTTTTCAGGCTTTCTTTATGGCCCAGCATAAAGTGTTATGGTCCAGCAATAGATAAATGTTCCATGGTCACTTGAAAAGAATGTGAATTCTGTCATTGTTGGATACTATGCTGTTTGTTACCAAGTTTGCTAATTGTGTTGTTCAGATCATCTGGTAGTGTACTGTTTTTCTAAATCTGTTTGTTCTTCAGTTAATCTTAATTGTGTTAAAACTACCCCCATGATTAAAGATTGTTTTTTCTCTCATTTTAGTTTTGTCAATTTTTGCTTTATTATTGTAATGTTATGTAATTAGTTTCTGTACATTTAATTGCTACATTTTCTAGTGAACTGAGTTTTTTAAATCTTATAAGTGGCTTCTTTATTTTTAGAAATGCTCCTTGCTTAAAGTCTAGCTTATCTTAGTATAGCTACTTCTAATTTATTTTCTTTAGTGTTTGCTTGCTGCATTTTCCCCCATCCTTTCATTTTAACCTTTCCACATTTTAGTATTTAAGATATGTCTTTTATAAACAGTATACTGATGATTTTTTATTTTGGTTTTCTTATGCACCATGGCACTCTTAGTTTTTCAATTCAAATATATTTTCAACTTCTACTTTATGTAGTGGTCATATTTTCATAGAGCTGCAGTAACAGAGTACCACAAATGGGATCTAAAAACAGAAATTTGTTCTTCCACAGTCTATAGGCTAAATGTCTGAAATCCAGGTATTATGAAGGTTGGTTCCATCTGGAGTTCCAAGAGAGAAACACTAACATTCCTCTCTCCTAGCCTTTGGTGTTGTTTTCAGTCTTAGCATTCCTTATCTTGTAGACATGTCATCTACTTTCTGCTTCCATTTTCACATGATGTTCTCCCTGTGTGTATCAAAATTTCCCTCTTCTTATAAGGACAGCAATCATTGAATTAGGGCTGACCCTAATTCAATATGACTTCATCTTACTTTGTTACATCTGCAATAATACTACTTCCGAACAAGGTTATGTTCATGTGCATCAGTGCTTAGGATTTAAACATATCTGGGATACATTTCAACCCAGAATAATAATTGATGATATATCTGGAGATCTACCATCTTACTCTTTTCCTATTTGTCTTATTCCTCTTACTCCACTTTCTTATGTTCTTCTGAGTTACTCAAATTTTCTTTTATTATTCCATGTCTACCATCAATTACCTGTTTACATAAACACTCCTTTGTGTTCTTTTAGTGCTTAGCCCAAAATTACAACATTCGTACTTCCTTATTATAATCTGTTGTTTTTTGATGCTTCCCTAGAATCTTAGACAATTTAATTCTATTTTCCACCCCTACCAACATTTGGCTTATTATTGTGATATCTTGTAATTCTACATGTATTTTTCAATCCCCCCAAATTATCACAGTTCACTTTTATGTGTCCACTTTTCCCCCAGAGCTCTTTACTCCTTTCCATACAAGTTTTCATCAGATACCATTTACCTTTTGTTCGAAGAGCTGCCTTTAGTATATATAACTTTTCCTGTGGGTCTGCTGACAATGGTTTTGTTTGTTTGTTTTAGCTCTAGATATCTGAGAGTATCTTTATTTTGCCTTATTTTTGAAGTTTATTTTAGTAAAACATTTTCTTTCAGCACCTTTAAAAATATGATTACAATGCCTCATGGCTTTTATCATTTCTATAGAGAAGTCAACTGCCAGTCATATTGCTATTCTTTTGAAAGTAATGTTTTTTTTCTCTATAACTGATTCTACAATTTTCCCTTTGTCTTTGAATTTCATTGCCTCGGTATGGTTTTCTTTCTATTTATCCTCCTTGGGTTTTGTATTGCTTCCTAAATTTGTGACTTGATGCCATTCATCACTTTTGGGTATTATAACCTATTTATATTTAGTTAGAATTGTGTGTATATATGTAATTAGTATATACATCCTACATTATGTGTGCTAATCATAATACCTTTTAATCCCCTTGTCCCCTATCCTCTTGCCTTTGGTAACCACTAGTCCCACTATATATATATATATATATACAGCTTGGGAAATCTGGGAATACCCCTTCATTCATAGGAGGGCCCACCTGAAGACTGGATTAAATTATACCTTTGGCAACCTGGATTAGATTTTAAAACTTCACATCATCCAGGTTGGTATCTTTAGTATCTTCTACCCTAACCCAACAGTGACTATCAAAAAAGTGAAAAGTTATCATCTTGCTAAGGTAGAACTTTGTGACATGAATCTGCCTAAAGAATGCTTGTATTCAGAATAGTACTTTAAACAAATCAAATACCCAGAAAATACTGGTTAAATGAAAGAGCAGAGAGCCAAGAAATACAGGCTATTTTGTTACATTGTTTCGTTAATGCATCTTGTCCTATTTACAAGTCTCTTAGTTACAGTGCCCTTAAAGACCTGAAAGTGAAAATATCATTCATTTAAGCTTAAAGAGGAGTGCTTATCATGCTTCGTGATATTAAAGCTCATAAGCAGTAAAACAAATGGAGAAAATTCCTGGCTCCAGTTGGTAACTTTAGGGTTGGGGTGTAATGATAGAGCTTGCAATACTTTTGAAAGAACTTGCTATACATGTCCTCAGACCATAAACTTCATGAATACTTATTGACAAAAGATCTTTAATTCATCACACTTTCATCTATATTCTCTCATATTAAATTAATTTTTTACTTACATTTCATCTTAAAAGATAAAGCCAACATTCAGTATGATAGTTTTCTGTGCATTAGATATTGGTTCAGTTCGTGGTGTGTTCATTTATTTTATTTGTTCATTTTAAGGTATCATTGATATACAATCTTATGAAGGTTTCACATGAGCAACATTGTGGTTACTCTATTCACCCATATTATCAAGTTCCCCCCACACACCCCTTGCAGTCACTGTCCATCAGCATAGTAAGATGCTATAGTCACTACTTGTCTTCTCTGTGCTATACTGCCTTCCCCGTGATCCCCCTATATTATGTGTGCTAATCATAATACTCCTTAATTCCCTTCTCCCTCAGTCCACACACACCCACCCTACCCTCTTCCTTTTGGTAACTGCTAGTCCCTTCTTGAAGTCTGTGAGTTGGCTGCTGTTTTGTCCCTTCAGTTTTGCTTCATTGTTATACTCTACAAATGAGGGAAATCGTTTGGTACTCCACCTGGCTAATTTCACTGAGCATAATACCCTCTAGCTCCATCCATGTTGTTGCAAGGCGTAGGATTTGTTTTCTTCTTGTGGCTGAATAATATCCCATTGTGCATATGTACCACATCTTCTTTATCCATTTATCTAGTCATGGACACTTAGGTTGCTTCCATATCTTGGCTCTATTGTAAATAGTGTGGTAATAAACATAGGGTTGCCTATGTCTTTTTGAATCTGGGATCTTGTTTTCTTTGGGTAAATTCCTAGAGTGGAATTCCTAGGTCAAATGGTATTTCTATTTTTAGTTTTTTGAGGAACCTCCATATTGCTTTCTACAATGGTTGAACTAATTTACATTCCTACCAACAGTGTAGGAGGGTTCCACATCCTCACCAGCATTTGTTACTCTTTTTCTTTTGCTTGGTGGCCATCCTAACTGGTATGAGGGGATATTTCATTGTGGTTTTAACTTGCATTTCCCTAATAATTAGATATGCAGAGCATCTTCTCATGTGCCTGTTGGCTATCTGAATTTCTTCTTTAGAGAAGTGTCTGTTCAGATCTTCAGATCCTCTGCCCATTTTTAAATCAGGTTATTTGCTTTTTGGGTGTTGAAGTATGTTAGTTCTTTATGTATTTTGGATGTTAACCCCTTATTGGCTATATCATTTACAAATATATTTTCCCATACTGTAAGATGCCTTTATTATCTAATGATGGTGTCCTTTGCTGTACAGAAGCTTTTTAGTTTTATGTAGTCTTATTTGTTCATTTTTTGCTTTTATTTCTCTTGCCCAAGGAGATGTGTTCAGGAAAATTTGCTCATGTTTATATTTAAGAGCTTTTTGCTTATGTTTTCTTCTAATAGTTTTATGTTTTCATGACTTACATTCAGGTCTTTGATTCATTTCAAATTTACTTTTGTGTATGGAATTAGACAATAACCCAGTTTCATTCTCGTACAGGTAGTTGTCCAGTTTTCCCAACACCATGTGTTGAAGAGGCTGTTGTTTCCCCATTCTATATTCATGGCACCTTAATCATATATTAATTGACCATATATGTGTGGGTTTATATTTGCACTCTCTATCCTGTTCCATTGATCTATGGGTCTGTTCCTGTGCCAATACCAAATTGTCTTGATTACTGTGGCTTTGTATTAGAGCTTGAAGTCAGGGAGCATAATCCCCCCCCAGCTTTGTTCTTCTTTCTCAGGGCTGCTTTGGCTATTCGGGGTCTTTTGTGGTTCCACATGAATTTTAGGATTGTTTGTTCTAATTCATTGAAAAATGCTGTTGGTATTTTGATAGGGATTGCACTGAATCTGTAGATTGCTTTAGGCAGGATGTCCATTTTGACAATATTAATTCTTCTTATCCATGAGCATGGGATAGATTTCCATTTATTGGTATCTTCTTTAATTTCTCTCATAAATGTCTTGTTGTTTTCAGAATAAAGGTCCTTTGCCTCCTTGGTTAGGTTTATTCCTAGGTATTTTATTCTTTTTGATGCAGTTGTAAATGGAATTGTTTTCCTGATTTCTTTTTCTGATCATTCATTGTTAGTATATAAAATGCAACAGATTTCTGCATATTTTGTATCCTGCAACTTGGCTGAGTTCAGTTATTTTAATAGTTGTGGGTGGAGTCTTTAGGTTTTCTGTGTACAATATCGTATCATCTGCAAATAGTGACAGTTTAATTTCTTCCTTACCAGTCTGGTTGCCTTTTATTTATTTGTGTTTTCTGATTGCTGTGGCTAGGACCTCCAGTACTATGTTGAATAAAAGTGGGGAGAGTGGGCATCCCTGTCTTGTTCCTGATCTTAGAGGTAAACTTTCAGCATCTCGCTGTTAAGTATGATGTTGGCTGTGGGTTTGTCATATATGGCCTTTATTATGTTGAGGGACTTGCCCTCTGTACCCATTTTGTTGAGATTTGTTATCATGAATGGATGTTGAATTTTGTCTATGCTTTTTCAGCATCTGTGGAGATGGTTTTTGACCTTTTTGTTGATGTGGTAGATGATGATGATGATGGATTTTTGAATATTGTATGATCCTTAAATCTCACTTAATCATAGTATATGATCTTTTTGATGTATTTTTGAATTCTATTTGCTAATATTGTGTTGAGTATTTTTGCATCTATGGTCATCATTGATATTGGTCTGTAACTTTCTTTTTTGTGGCGTTTTTGCCTGGCTTTGGTATTAGAGTGATGCTGGCTCATAGAATGAGTTTGGATGTATTGCCTCCTCTTTGACTTTTGAAAAACTTTAAGGAGGATGGGTATTAGGTGTTCACTAAATGTTTGATAAAATTCAGCAGTAAAGCCATCTAGTCCAGGTATTTTGTTCTTTGGTTGTTTTTTGATAACCAAATCAATTCATTGCTGGCAATTGGTCTGTTCAGATTTAGTGTTTTATTCTGGGTCAGTCTTTGAAGATTGTATTTTTTTAGAAAGTTGTCCATTTCTTCTAGGTTATCCAATTTGTTCACATATAATTTTTTATAGTATTCTCCAATAATTCTTTGTATTTTGGTGGTGTTCATAGTCATTTTTTCTTTCTCATTTCTGATTCAGTTTATGTGGGTACCTTCTCATTTTTCTTGATAAGTCTTTCTATAGGTGTACCTATTTTGTTTATTTTCTCAAAGAATGAGCTCCTGCTTTCATTGATACTTTCTGTTGTTTCATTCTTCTCGATTTTATTTATTTCTTCTCTGATCTTTATTATGTCCCTTCTTCTACTGACTTAGGGTCTTATTTGTTCGCCTTTTTCTAGTTTCATTAATTGTGAGTTTAGGCTGTTCATTTGGGATTGTTCTTCTTTCTTCAGGTAAGCCTGTATTGCTATATACTTTCCTCTTAGAACTGCCTTTACTGTGTCCCACAGATTTTGGGGTGTTGAGCTGTTGTTTTTATTTGTCTCCATAAATTGTTTGATCTCTGTTTTAATTTGGTCATTGATCCATTGATTATTTAGGAGCATATTGTTAAGCCTCCTTGTGTTGGTGGGCTTTTTTGTTTTCTTTGCATAATTTATTTCTAGTTTCATACCTTTGTGGTCTGAGAAGCTGGCTGATACAATTTCAATCCTTCTGAATTTACTGAGGCTTTTTTTGTATCCTGTTCTAAAAATGTTTCATGTGCACGTGAGAAGAATGTGTATCCTGCTGCTTTTGGGTGGAGTGTTCTATAAATGTCTGTTAGGTCCATATCTTCTAATGTGTTGTTCAGTGCCTCAGTCTCCTTACTTTCTGTCTGGTTGATCTGTCCTTTGTAGTGAGTGGTATATTGAAGTCTCCTAAAATGAATACATTGCATTCTATTTCCTCCTTTAGTTCTGTTAGTATTTGTTTCACATATGTAGGAGCTCCTCTGTTGGTTGCATAGACTTTATAATGGTTATGTCCTCTTTTAGGGTGATTGTTGATAGATATGTACTTACTGCCATTGCAGGCTTTAGATTCATGGTTACCAAAGATTCAAGGGCTACTTCTTTACTATCTAACAGTGTATCTTAACTTGCTTATTATGGTATTTCAAACACAATCTAAACAGATTTTTTTCCTCCCTTTTTCTTCCTCCTCCACTCTTTACATATTAGGTGTCATCTCCTCTACTCTTTGTGTACCCCTTTGTGGGTAGTTGATTTAATTTTGCATTTGCTTAGCAGTTAATTGGTCTACTTCCCTCATTGTGGTTTTATTTTCTCTGGTGACAGCTAATTAGCCTTAGAAGCACTTCTATCTAAAGCAGTCCCTTTAAAATACACTCTAGACATGGTTTGTGGGAGGTAAATTCCCTCAACTTTGTTTATCTGTAAATTGTTTAATCCCTCCTTCAAATTTAAATGATAATCTTGCTGGGTAGACTATTCTTGGTTCGAGGCCCTTCCATTTCATGGCATTAAATATATCATGCCATTCCTTTCTGGCCTGTAAGATTTCTGCTGAGAAGACTGATGATAGCCTAATGAGTTTTCCTTTGTACATGATCTTTTTTCTCTACCTGGCTGCTTTTAATGCTCTGTCCTTATCGTTGATCTTTGCCAGTTTAATTATTATATGTCTTGGTGTTGTCTTTCTTGGGTCCCTTCTATTTGGAGATCTGTGCACTTCTATGGCTTGAGAGACTATATCCTTCCCCAGATTGGGGAAGTTTTCAGCAATTATTTCCTCAAAGACACTTTCTATCCCTTTTTCTCTCTTCTCCTTCTTCTTCTGGTTTCCCTATAATGCGAATATTGTTCTTCTTGGATGGTTCACACAGTTCTCTTATTTTTTCATTCCTGGAGATCCTTTTTCCTCTCTGTACCTCAGCTTCTTTGTATTCCTATTCTCTAATTCCTATTTCATTTATCATCTCCTTTACCTCATATAATGTGCTTTTAAATCCATCCATTGTATGTTTCATTTCAGATACTGTATTTTTCAAAGTTTCTATCTCTTTCTTGAAGTTCTCCTAAGATATTGAATATTTTTCTATAGCTCTGTGAGCATGTTTTTGATTTTTATGTTAAAATCTTTATCAAGAAAATTGTTGATTTCAGTGTCACTTAGCCCTCTTTGATGTTTGAGGATTTTGTTTGTACAAGATTCATTTGCCATTTCATCTTTTTAATTATTACTATGGAATAATAACTTTGTTTAGACAATGTCCTCTAGTTACCAAATGCTCTTCTCTCTGGTTTTACTCAGTACCTGGAGTGATGACGGGGACCATGGGTTAGTGGCACTGGTGCCTGCTGGGAGGAAAGAGCTCTTTCCTGCTTCCTGGCTGAAGTACCTTCCTCCATTGCCAAGGCTGAGCACAGGGAGTAGCTTCTGTGTTATGACCCTGTAGCTCCCATATCCCGGGAGGAAGGAGCCACAGGTAACTTATCACAGCTGGGGGTCTCATTACTGCATTGCCAGTCAAGGGGATGGAGCACCAGAAGTTCCTGAAAAGTTCCAAATCTGCTGGGATGACTGTGCCAGGATGATTTTTTTCCACCTGTTCTTTTTCCTGAGCAGCAATCTCCATGTAATCCTTGCCCCTTTAGCTGCCCTCTCACTGTTGGGAAGTCTTTCAAAGTGCCTGCCTTTCTTTTGTCCTGGAACAGCCAGTTGTAGGTCCTTGTTCTCCACAAGCAGATTTAATCTCAGTCTCTGAGTATTCTGCCTGTCTTTGCTTTCCAAGCCCACTAATTTCCAGAGCACCTTGTAATGTAAGTTTGTGCTTCTGGAGTAGATCTCCAGGGCTGGATGTTTAGCAGTCCTGGGCTCCTACTTCCTCCCCACTCCATTTCTCTTCCTCATGCCTGTGTGCTGGGCTGGGGTGAGGGCTTGGGTCCCACCAGGTCTTGGCTTTGCTACTTAACCCTTTTCCATAAAGTCTTCTCTTTTCTCCAGATATAGTCCTTCTGTTGCAGTCTTCTTTCCAGTTGCTTTCTCAGGATTAGTTGTATTTGCATTATTTTCATGTTATATATGGTTTTGGGAGGAGGTTTTTGTCTCACTTCTCACACTGCCATCTTTTTCTCCCAATCCATGGTGTGTTCATTTATATAAGAATTTTTGAATGCCTTCCATGTTGCAGACACTTTGAATATTAGAAAATAAACAACTCTCTTCAAGATACCTTGCTGTCATATAACAGACTATTGATGTTATAAATATAACAGTCTATGATATCCACAGTGTTAAGCATCTCTTGCAATGTGGTGCCCTTGTGCAGTGCACAACCCACAAGACTGTATTCAGTAGTCCTGATATATAATTTATATTTCTTGCCTTTAGGGAATTACCAATGCATCTAAAGAAAATAGTCACAAATAGTACAGCTCTACTATTCATATAACAAAGATATGCATAAAGAATTGTGGGAAACATGAATGATATTGTGTTGTGAAGGTGTGGGGAAGGTTTCTAACAATAGGTTGCCAAGAATGAGTAAAATACCAGAAATACAAGGAGGTAGAATTCAATGTTAGTGATTTTTCCAGTGGTAGAAATGTTTTTCATTTCTTCAGCTGTTCAACTGTTCTCCTTATAGCCCCACACAGCTGTGTGTACCTTTATGCAATTATGAGGTCATATCTGGTAGATATTAGTCTCTGAAACAATTTTGTTCATGTGTGGTAGAAGACAGTATTGTCCTTAATTTTTTGGCTCCTGCAAGTAATCAATTCCTCAACCATTATTTATTGAATGCCTCCTTATGTTCTAGTCCTTGTATAAGCACTACGGATGCAAATAGGAATGAATCTGGTCAATTCCTCAACAACTTTACAAACTAGTAGGGGAGGAAAAACAAACAAAAACTTAAAGTGCAGTATAGACAGTACATGATAGATGCACTTTTGAAGTACTGTTGTATTAAAAAAAACTTCCCAGAGGCAGTGTATATTCTTTAACACATTAAATAAGCATTCTTGAGAAGTTGCACATTAATCTTCATTTTTGTGTGTTTTTTGAATAGCACTTAATGATTTTTTTTCTAGTTATATTAGTACTTAATTCTGGGAAAAATAATCAACTTGCAAAAAGGAAATCCTTTTTAGTATATATCCTTCTAATGTTTTTTCTATATGTGAGCATATATGTATGGGTCTGTGTTTTGAATTTGGACTCTCACATTTATTGATTCCTTGTACTCCTTCTTGCATCACTATGGATCTGATGACTGCTAGGTTTCTTGACATTTCATGTCCTTGTTCATATTTTATTCTGATGAGCAAATTATTCTTATGTAAGATAATAGTTTTTGAAATATTAAAAGCATAGCTATAATTTTAAAGTGATATGTTTCATATTTCTTGGGAAGCTTGTTTTCCACCCCTTAAGTTGATGCTGTTTTTTCTTAACCAGCAGAGGTTCAAACTGTGTATCTCAGAAAATTACAGTCATCGTGATTAAAACAGGGGACTCTGGAACTAGATCTCCTGAGTTCAAACGTCAGCCCTCCTGCTTAACTGTGTGACTCTAGGCAAGACATTGTATCTGTAGCTCATTTTACTCATCTGTAAAATGGAGACAATAATACTACCTCTTTCATAGGGTGCTGTGAGGATTCAGTTAATATATCGAAGCTTTTACAATGGTACCTAGAATAGAGTATTAGTTTTGTTGTTAATGAGCTGTATATTAAATAAGGAAAAATAAAATAAGAGAATTTTAAGGAAATCTTTTGTTACAGTAAATATAGAATGTACTTTTCTAATAAAGAGGAAAAATAGAGATATTTACACTTAAAAGTATTTTTCAATTGGCAAATTTTTATTATACAAACTTAAATATTAATATTAAAAATGACAAGAAAATATCTTATGAAAGACAATGTGGTACCTATAAGCAAAATATTTTACAATATCTTTTAATCTGTTTGTTGTGTGTGTGGCTTATGCATTTCCATAATACAGAAAAGCATTCTTCTCTTTGGTAATGTATGTTCATTTGTGTTAAACTGTAAATTTCAACAAATAACATTTATTACTCAGTCTCTGATGAAAGATGTCTTTACTTACATGAAGAAATGCAGGCAAGTAAGTGTATTGTACAAGGTGTTTTGCTGTCAGACCTTAATCAAAAACTAGGGAAGCATCACTAAATATAAATTCCTGTTCAATATTTGTTAACTCCTGTAGAATCCTAGTAGACTCTGGCCTTTCAGGTTGAAGGTCTGTATCCTTCTCAGCATGCTGCAACACTGTTTGATTTAAGCTTCATCACAGTTGTGCTATTGGTCACTGTCAGAGTGTATGAAATTAAAAGAAAAAAATCCATTTATGATGTGAAAGGTGTTGTCCTAAGATTGTAACACACACATGAACTATATAGGGATAAATAAAATAAGATGTCTTTGAGGAAGTCAGAGTAGTTCTATAACTAGATAGCCTTAGCCCAATGAAAAAGGATTTGAAGAATTAAGACTGTCATCATCCAGGGTCAGTAACCTAGTGAGATCAGCAAGGCACCATTACCTTTTCCACATTGGAAGTTGGGATAATGTTATGCTCCATGTTTCTGTCCTCTCCCTTTAGAATAATTCTTCCTACAGTTCTGTCATTAAAAGTGTGCATTAATTATATACAAAGTAATCCTAATGATAATAATACTTAACCTTTGAGTGTAGTTTACTAATTTTGCCAGCTTCTCAAAGATAAAAGACTTATATTTTTACTCATGATGAAAAGTCATTGATAATGTGTTTGTTATATGAAAGTAGCGGTGTGCACTCAGATTAATATAATTACTATAAATAGAGTGTATTCTTTCAATTAACATTTTAGTTGCTTGGTAGCTAGTATGTATTTCACCACCTTTGCTGTTATATCTTCAATAATGTTATTATTAAGCCAAACAAAGTCTTAGTATTCCTAGCACCTTCACATTCAAATTATGCCCAGTATCTGGGTGGAGGGAGGAAATAATTGTGTTCTTTCACACTGAACAATTTAACAATTGCGTATTTTTTCAATATGGCTTTTTCTCCATAATGCATTTCCTCTATATTATTTGCTTGATTTCTCATGCTCATGATATTAAATGTTATTAAAATGTTAACTCATTTAATTTGATGAGTATAAATTAAAAGTATGGTAGTCTGAATAACTAGATACTATATCTGGAGAAGCTCAAAACAATTCACTAATCTTAATTCATTATCTGCACAATAACACCTTGTGGTCAGGGTAGATCTCATGGGTGGCATCTCATGTTATATTGGTGCAGAAGCAGAAACAGTTAAAGGCATTTCCCAAGGCTCATAATAAAGGCAGCAATGCTAATCTGGTTCATGGTCTGGATTTTTTTGGTTTTTAGTTGATTATATAAGAAATCATTTTTCCATTGGTAAAAATTAATTTCATTGGATGTCATAGCTTCTACTTTCTACCATGTTCTCTGCATGGGTTCTTACGATGTCTTGCTCTCTCACTTAATCTGAATGTTCTGATGTTCATCTAGTCACTGTACAATTTTAAATCATACATTATTATTCCTCTCTAGGCTCTTCAGTCTTCAGATTTTCTTCCTAGGTTATTTTCTCTTTTTTATTTCTTTTTGTTTGTTTCTTTGAATGCCTCATACCTCTCTGACATTCATTCAGCCCATGTAAACTCACTTTATAATCTCTCTTCTGTATGTTCATAGTATGCATTGATCTTTAAAACTGTTTAATTCAATTAACCCTGAATTTATATATTAACAGATTTAGATGGTGCTGTGGTCCAAGTTTGAGGTCTCACTTTTATTAATAAAAAAATTAATAGTTTACATGGTGAGAAATCATTTTGTGCACATATAATTCTTAATTAATGCAGAAAGGCATTACTTTAGTTATTCCCCTTCTTGGATCATTTAATGTTAATCATTTAGGTTAAGGTTGTTATACTGATGTGTCTGAGAAAAATGAAATCTAAATAGCAAACAAAAGATTTATAATGTTCTTGAAAGATAACATATATAGTTTTTTATTGTTCTAAGTTCTATGATCCAAGCTAATTAAGATTACACAGAAAAAAGACATTACATTTTTAATATAAGCAGATCAACAGAAAATGAATAGTTCATACTATAGTAGAGAGTAGTGTGCAAGCTAAGCACCTGATTCAGGACCTCTTGGAGTGCTGCTTGAGAGGCAGGTGCTAGGGCCCCTGGCCGACTCAGTGCAGTGAATGTCTGCATGGGGACCCTAACGATTAGTTGATGCTTACGCACACAAGAGTGCTATAGAGAAACCATGTTTCTTTTTCTCTTAAGGTTAGCTAGAATGACAGCTGGTTTTATTTAAAGATCTATAAAGAATACTAAAGGGTTGTCCAGCATATATAAATACCAAAGTAGTTTATATCATATCAGGAATATGGAGGGGAGGACTTTAGATGAATGATCTCATAGGCATTCTTTGGCAAAAATCTGGCAAATGTCCTGTGTACTCTAGCGAGGCTTCCATTAATCAGACATTGTACCTCCTAGGAAGTAAATTTTGTGACTTGATTTAAATTGTTTGTGTTATCAAGTCACTTTTTTGGTTAGGTGAAAAGGCAGTCTTTGTGGGAAGCCTTTCACCACTCTCTCATAAATTATTTTCATCAACTTAGATTGCAATACTTTATCCTTCAGGGATTTTTATGATGTTCTCCAAAGTTTCCTATATCTATACTCATGTGTCAAACAAGGAAGGCATGGTATAAGATAGAACAGACCTTTATTTAAATATTTCTTTGCGTTTTGGGGGTAACTTTTTCTTGATCTATAATATGTACAGTAAAGTTCACAAGACTTAAGTTTTAAGCTCAGTGAATATTTACAAATGTAACCATTATGCATTTCAAGCTACAGGATATTTCCAGTTTTCCAAAAACTTACCTTGTAACATAATGCAGTCAGTACCCCACCAAAGATAATCACCATTCTGAATTCTGTCAAATACTGTAGTTTGGCCTTTTCATGAAATTAATATATATAATATAAATTGAATCATATAGTATTTATTTTTTTTGTTTAGTTTCTTTAGCATTATATCAATGAGGTTAATACATGTTGCTGCATGCAGTAGCAAGTTGTTCTTTTTTATTACTTTATACTGTTTCACTGTATAAATTTACCATAATTCGTGCCCCTAATCTGTTGTCTAGTTTTAGCTATTATAAATAGTCCATGTACTATGGTGTGTTCACCTATGCACTCATTTCTGTTTAGTTTTTACATAGGAGTAGAATTGCTGTTTCATAGGCTATACATATATTCAACTTTGGTAGATACTGCTGATTGACTGAAAAAGTAATGTACCAATACACACTCCCATTTCAGTGTATGAGAGTCCAGCTAATCTAAGTCCTATCCAGTGCTTGGTATTGTCAAGTTTTATTTTCCAAATTTAGCCATTGTGGTTTTTTTTATCTTGCTTTAATTTGTTTTTCCTGATATTTAACAATATTGAGAAACTTTATGAATACTGTTGGTTATTAGACTGTTATTTTTGTGAAGTGAATGTTTAAGGACACTTTTAAAAATTGAGTGTCTGTCTTGTTTGTACTGTTTTGTCAGAGTACTTATATATTCTGGATAGGAACACTTCACCAGATACATATTGTAAATATTTTTCCCAACTCTACAACTCAGTATCTTTAAGTACTGCTTACAGTTTTCATTGTAGAGGCCTAGCACATCTTTGTTAGATTTTTTCTAAGAATTTGATCTTTTATAATCTTTTATATGGTATTCTTCTTATTGTTGTTGATAAATTTCATTTCTCATCATTTTCTGTTCATATAAAAAATTCAAGTGATTTTCTATACTGACTTTGTATTTAGTGACTTGCTTATTCATTTACTAATTCTAATAGTTGATCTGTAGATTCTTTGGATTTCCATAAAAGCAATCATGTCATCTGGAAACAGTGACATGTTTATTTCTTTCTTTTAAATCATAATTATTTTTAAATTTACTTTCTTGCTTTGTTGAGGTTTTTTTACCCCCACTCTGTGCATGTCTGCAGATAACTGAGAAAATACTGTGAGTATTGACCTAGGGGTTACACATAAATTTTAGTGATTAAGCAAATTCACAAATACAAAATCCACAAAGATTAATCATTATTATATATGTGTGTGTGTGTATATACATATGAATGGACTATAATGTAATATCATACAATATTGTAGTGTGTGGTGCCTCTCTGAGTGTTATGGTAAGACGTAATTTATTTATTGTACTCCTACTCATGGATTCATAACTTGTGTGCAGTTTTTCTGTGATACTACCGATTTTAATACCATTAGAAATATCAGTAACAATTAGCTGTTATGTTTTTCTTTTCCATTCTTCCACTTTTGTACATTGATTCATTATGATCCGTTTATATCCTCATTTTCTCTAAACTCAAACCATTTACCTGCTGATTTGTTTACCCATTCATTTGTTTGACAAATATTTATTGATCTCTTAATGTGTTTCATGTTCATTGGACTGTTTTTACAAATATGAAATTTTTTCATATTTCCCATTTAGATAATGTCCCCATTTAAAAAATGAATGTGATCATTAATTATCGTGTTTTTAAAAATCACAAATGTATTCTGCATTCAAGAGCTTTTATTTATATCTCTCAGTCAGTAGTACTGTAGGGCAAATATAATGAAGAGTTCAAAGCAAATAGGATAAAGGTACACTAGCTCTCATATATCATATGCTACCTATGTGAGTATAACTGTATTATAACAAATGTTATACATGTTTTATATGTATATAAACATAGATGTGTATAGGACCTTTTATATTTTATATTCAACTGTATTATAACAAATGTAGTACATCTCTAGCTTTCAGCCTTATTGCTATCTGAAGTTATATGCTGTGGTGAGTTTTATAATCTGTAATTATTTTTTCTACCAAGAATTTATTCTGATGTCCATTGAACAAGAAAAATCAGCACATGAAGTTACTTTTAAACGCTTACTTTTTTGAAGTTTTGGCTCTACACACATTAGTAGAAAGTCCTCTGGGAGTGCCAGATATATTGATCAGAGTCAGAGGAGATGATCCTTAAACAGGGAAGATTTTGATCAATTCCATTAAGGAATTTTTGAGATATCATTTTGTTCAGGTAGATGAAATTCTAGGCTAATGAAATAAGTAAAATAGCAAAAGTAAGTAGACTGTGTAATGACAAATAATTAGGTTAACTCTTCTAGAGAAAAGATATGACTAGGCTACAATAAGAGACCTGTAGCTTCAGTAGTGAAATATTTGGGCAATGGCAAAAGGTTTCAATTTTATAAGGAAAGGAAATTTGTACTAAAAGCTCTTGGAATAACATTTAAAGAGGATTAAGTGGCTGATCACAGGGTAAGTATAGACAGAAAACAGGGAAAGAGAAACACAGTCTACTATATAGAACCTGGAATATGATATTGGATGCTGAAATGAAGATAGATGGCAAATCTAAGAATATTGGGTGGCAAGAATTATTAGAATTTGGCAATGGCCTCAAAAGGTAAGCCAAGTAAAAATGACTTCAGGGTTTTGATTGCCTGGAAAAGAAGTACAAGAAAATTGTTGGAGGATATATTATGTTGATATAAGTTAATGCTTGAAATAATAATAGTGAGAAGACCTTGAAACAGCAGTGTAGAAATGTCATGTAACTCAGAACAAGCAACTTGGGGATTAATGTACTAAAACTCTATGACTAAATGACTTGTCCAAGGGAAAATGTGTAAAAAGCAAAGTTTATTCTCAGCCAAACAGTGATGAGCACAGGATCCAGCAAAGAACCATGAGAGACACATGGAAAACTAAGAGTGGAGAGGAATAAGACATGGTGTTGAAAGATTGCATCAGTGAAGAGACAATGACAATTCCCTCTATGGAAGACAGTAAAATAGGTTAGAAATGGAGGCAGTGTCTAAGGAGAAGGGAAAGGAAATCTCATTTTGACTCAAATTAATTTCTGTAAAGAAGCAGCTATACTGACAGAAGCCTGGGATGGAAAGGGGTAGAGGAGTGTATCTACAGGTTGGGAGTGAAAGGTATTAAATTGCAAACTAGACAGAGATAAAATGTACTTATAGGAATGTTTTGTCTAAAGGAATACTTAGACTAGGTCAAAGTTTATAAAATAATACTTAAGAGCACCTGGCATGTAATAGGTGCTCAATGCTTGTTAAATAAAATGAGTTATCTCATCCCTGTCTGTACACATCCTGTGGCTTCTGGTGCATTTTCTGAATACTAAACTCATGTTAATAATGATCTTAGTGAACCAGTTATGTGGAAATATAAGCTAAAGGCCAGATTGGAAACACTTCCTGAGGGATGCAGTAGAGAAAAGTAGAGGTATTAAGCAAACACCACAGAAGTATAGCGTCACAAAAGCAAAACAGTAGTGGTAGGAGGGATCTTGCAGGTCACTGAATAGCCTAACCCTCTTACTGCATGGCTGTGAATTTGAGGCCCAGTTTTGTTAAATAACTTGCCATATATATGTCAAGGTTCAGTTCCAGGAAATTGAAATCACACTAGCTGTGTTAAGCATGAAGGGATTTAATATAAATAATTAAGTGTGCCTTATATTGTTAGGAAGTTTGGAGGAGTGGCCTTTAGTCTGGGGCTCCAGGCCTGGTTTCCAGAAAGACAGAGCAGATCCGAGCACCAGAGCAGCTGCTACGGCTGCTCAAGTCAGGGAGGGGGAGCGTAAGTGAATTACTGCTGAATTTATTTCTTGCTTCATGTCTGTAACACGAAGCTCACCTCCAATTTTCTACCATCTAAATATGATTTTTTAAAGCCTACTTTGTAATTCCTTAAAAAATTCAGTGAAAAACATTTTCAGTGAGTATTTCAAACATCATGTTGTTTGGACTATAAGGTGACACCTATATTGTGCTAAGGTTTTAATTTTTTGAATTCTCTCCATGTTTATACAAAGTAACAAGCAGCATTTTGGGGGGCTACTCTTGGAAGACAGTTTCTTTCTATAAACAAATTTACAGTACCTCTTGGCTCAGCCAGCTTTTAATGGACAAATAAGTTCACATTGTTTTATGAAAAAGATGAATAGAATTTTTTTTGATATATTCTAAATGCTGCTCAGCTAAATTTCTGTCCCTACAATATGATATCATGTGTTGCAAAGATATATTCAAGGATATTTAATATCTCATAAAAGTGTGATTTTTTTTTTACTAAAAGAGTATTAGGGGATTTACACTGAATATTTCACTACTATCTAATTTCCCTAAATCCAAGTGAATGTGCATAGAGTTTATTTAGGGGAATTTGAATGGCTGTAGATAATTCTAAGTAATCTACAGAGTAACATACCTCTATATGCAAGTTTCTAAACCACCACATGTTTGTATGAGCAGAACCAAATGAAGTGAATTGCTGTTGGCTAAGATGGAATAGCAGAGACTGAATTTGCCCTTCTGCTTTAAACAACCAGAAACTGACAAAATGTATGAAACAATAGTTTGCAAAGCACTGGATATCTGGCAATAAAGGACAGAGATCTCTAAGAGATGAGACACAATGAAATTAGCCTCATCTCACTTCAGTTTATCACCTGGGATTTTGCTAATCTGAATCTCAGGGCAGGATTGGTTAGATTCCAGGTGGTTAGATTCCAGGACTGAGTATGGGTGAAAAGAGAGCTGTACACATAGAACTCTGGAGAACTGAACGGGTTCCCCCTAATATTTAGTCAAGTCCTGGCCTGCCCATACATGTAAGGAAACTGTGCAAAGCTTGGAAAAGAACCACCTTGAGTGGATTGGGGATAGCAGTGCCCGCACTTCCCTAGGGCTGGGAATAGTGCTTATTCCCACTAGGCAGACTGGAGTTCCTCGTGATTCACCCAGCCCTGGAGAGCACAGACAGAGGGGTCTGGCCTCAGTAATGGTGAATACTCAGCTCTAGATGAGCATTGCTCTGGTCTTGACTAATATATCCTAAAAACAAGACGTGAAAGGGCCAAACTGTTTTCAAGTGATTTAATTTCTTCCATGATCAGAGCTCAAGAACATTTACGGGAATACAAATACATCCAGCAGCCAAGAAATATCTAGAATGGGCTGAGCTAGTAACAATGACGAGAGTCCACTACAGGAATGGAGGACTGTGCCTTTCAAAAAACATTATGAGGCCAAAAGAATGCAGAATTGGTCCCTAGACAACCAGATTATAATAAGAGAAATTAAACACCATTTGTTTTCAAGATCTTTCCCTTCACCTTTTTTTTTTTAGCAGTTCATATTGATGATGACCATCACAATTGCCAAAATCACTTTATTAGTAAAATGCTTAAGAGAGCTCTAGACATGTACTAATTTAGTACCTAAGACAGTCATATATAAAATTGATGATGTAGGCACAGAGGGTTTAAGTAAGTTGTCAAATGTCTATAACTAGTAAAGAACAACAATAAGGGATACATGAAAAATTCTGGTAGCATTGCTTTTAACCCACTACATTTAACTTTGCCTGATGTGAAATAAATACTAATTAAATGTATATAATCTAATCTAAGAAATAATAATAATTATAATACATATCTAATAAAAATTTTTATTTTAACTGTCTTACTTACCAGCTGCTTACAGACATTTGTACTTACTTAATTCCAGGTGTGATATAAAAACATGCCTGGCCCTCGTAATAATCTCTCATCTGGCTCCACATATAATCTCTTGCTAACTGTCATAAACTTTGTCACATGTAACATTAAAGCAAATACCACAAGGAAACTCATCCACTACATGACAGATTCAGACTGAAAACAGGAATTTTTCTAATCCCTGATCTATCCTTTCACCTTTATTAAAAGAACCTCAGAGTCCTTCCATAAACTTGTAGAGAATTCCCCTTTTTTTCCCAAAATTAGCTGACTAAAATTCAGAAATGGAATGAATTCTTTTATACCTTCTGCACAGATAAGAAATGTTCCAAAAAAATCTGACAAATGTTGAAAATTGGGCATGTTCCCTTCACCTTTTTTAACAGGACCTCAGTATTAGTCATAAACCCACACTTTTCCTAAACAGGTGCTTCCAAGGAGAGACCTTATTACAGGAGCTGATTTCTGGTTGGAATAAGAAAATGTGGGGTCTGTTCTTATCTGAGAATGAGTTGCACGTGGGCATGTGATTCAGTTGTGGCCACTGAAACATGTAGTTAAATGTTTCAGTGGGCTTATAGGGAAGATTTTGCTTATTCCTAAGAATGACACGCACTAATACACACTTTGTTGTACCTGGCTATGATACTGAAATGGTGCAGCCATTTAGAAATAATCAAAGAAGCTAATCTGAAGACAAAGCTTGTACAGCAAGATTGGCAGGATATGAGAAGATGGAAAGAACTGTGTGGTTGATGATCTGTTGATGAACTGAATAACCCTTACCTCTGGACCTCTTGTAATGCAAAATAATGTTTCCTGATTGCTTAAAACATTTTGAGTTTTATTTATTTGTAGCTAAAAACATTCTGGCATATAGGAGATTCTTATTAAACGTCAGGATTTTCTATATTGAATATTAAGGTGACATTTCCATTTTGCATGTTAATGATCACAAACTCAAAGCAAGAAAACAATTTTTTCACTTAAATGGCAAGAAGTTCTCCACTTAAAAAATATGCCATATGCTATCTCTTAAAGTAGTCAGTGAAAACAAAAGCAAACATGTATTTTAGAATTAAAACTTTTGGGGAAAAGAAATCACAGAAACTTATATTCATTCAATGGCAATGACATTTTTTTAAAAAAGCAACAGTTACATAATGAAACTTCAGAATTGACATCGGAAATTGGCCTGAATTTAGTTCTTTGATCTGTCATTATCTTATTTCCCAGTTGGTAAGGATTCAGTTGCTTTTCACAGAAACTTTTTAGTATCTTGGTAGATCAGTGCCCCCAAAGATAGAGATGCAATTACTTTATCATTTTTAGATATTATACAATATAAAAGTTTAAAAAAGATATCAAAGGAAAAATCACTATTGGGTGATACAGATAGGTGAACATAATTAAAATTAGCTTCTCTATATTTATGTTAACAGATAAGATTTGTTGGATTTTATCTCTATTTTTAGCTCTGATCATAGGATCATCACTTACTATTAGAATATCCATCTCGTGGCTTTCCAGACAACAGTATTCTGTTTATGAAGAATGCCAAATTTCTGCATATAGGTTTCCCCTGTGTTGATTGTTACTGCAAGATGTTTTCTCCCTCATTTTTGCACTACAGTGAAAGCTGCTGTGGGGCGTTTTGATAAAGGGAACCTTACTTCATCATTCACTTATTAGCATGAAAATTAACTTGCACTCCCAAATGGAGTAAGAGAGCAGGGGTAATTTACACAACAAAATTGAATATTGCCAGTATCATGCCTATTAGGACTAGATTCAGACTAGATTCAATGACAGATGAAAGAAAACCCAGATGTGGCCTAAACATGATGGAAGTGCTATCCCTGTGTAAGAGTCAGTGGTAGGCAGTCCAGGGCTGGGATGCCAGCTCCACAGTCACTGTGGGATCGGTCCTGTCTTTATAGCTACCCTACAAACTAAGCACATGCCTTGATTCCAGATTACCCCGTAGAACTTCTGGCATCATGTCCACATTCCAGGAATCAGGCAGGAATGCTGACTGAAGGACCAAAGGGACTCACTTACCAAGATGATTTACCTTCCTTCAGGAGCCTTTGTGCAAGCCTTTCCATTAGCAGGTTTAAACCACCAAGGGATAAGCAATACTCCTGCTTATATCTCACTGACGTATCCTTAGTTATGTGTGGTCCTTAGTCATGAGAGAGACTGGGGATGCCTTTGAGCTCGGTTTATTGCCACCTCAAATAAAATTCACATTCTTCTCCTTAGGAAGGAGAGCACGGATATAGGGTAGGTGATTGTATCATAGTCTCTATCACAGTGTGCTTGAGATTGCATTCCAACCCCAAAGGTATACATAGAAGACTCAAAATCTGATCAGAACTTGTAGCTTTCCAATTTTCTCTTTGTCTCCTACAATTTTTTAGAACACAGAACATAGGAATTTCTTTTAGGATAGGGAGGGATTTCAGTAATCTACACTTAGAGCTCTTACAAATGTGACTAGTAATATAAACATGCCATATTCCATCCTGAAATGTCTTAAGGTCAAGTGTTCATAAATAGCAAAGCAAGTTATATTCTTCTTTATTGGTTTAGTAAATTCAAAATTCTGATGTGATACTTAAAATTCTATCTTTAACACTAAAAATTGTGACTTGGTTACCTATATGCCCCCAAATATTTTGTATTTTCTATAAAAACAGGCTTTAAAATTATTTTTCTGGAAGTTCCTCTACAGCAGTTGGGAAGCTGGGGGCACCAGAAAGGATACAAGAAACATGTTTCCATAATAATTAATTTTACCAGTGACTCCTAAGGTAAGTTTCAGAAACTTACCTCTTTATGAAATGTTTAAAAAAAGAAAATTCATACACTGTAAGTACTAAGGGGTATTGCCTTTGATATTTCTGAGAAGTTTGAAAAGTACTCTGAGCATCACTTTTCTAGAATGAAACATGGTGGACAGTGGTACAGTGTACCTATTGCAGGGCCTTAATTATTTGTTTATTGTAAGATGTTCCATTTTCCTGCTAATTCTGTTATCACATCGACCACACCTTTCCAACAGCCACAGCCATTGAGTGAAAATCAATGCCAGCTATAAACTAACTCTTTCCAATTTTGTATTACATTTTTAGTGTAAATAAGCTTATCTCATTAGGTTTAATCCTAATTTAATCCTAATTTAACTAAAAAAAAAGCATTCTAGATTCTTCTCTCCCTGTATCTGCTTTATGCTCTGCGGGAGATATTGTTTACCCATTCTTTCTAAAGTTATCAGCAGTTCAGATTTTCATTCATTAACTCCATATATTTTTTCACCTCCCATTTGAAAGAACTATAAATTTGATTTGTGATGTGTAAAATAAAATATAGAAACTTTAAAAGGTGTGGAAGTCTTCTCTTAATAAAATCATTATCACATCAGCATGATAGTAGTAACAGGAAATACTATTTGTTGAGCTCACAGTGTTTTTACCATCCTTAATGATATCATCACAACAACTCTGCAAAGTAGGTATTATTATCACATTTTACAGATGAGGAAACTGAGGCTCAGAGAGGTGAGGGATCTTAAGTAAAATCACACTGCTAGGATGTTACACTACCAAGATCTGAAGCCAGGAATGTCTGATTGCAAAGCCCTTGACTATTATGTTATAAAGTAGGCACACTGGGAAAAAGTTATTGTGAATGAAGATACTTCACAGCCTCAGAACTGTCTATAATTAATAGTGATCTGTATACATAAAAAGTGCCAGAAGTCATTCCACTGTCTTTCTTTGAAATGTTTGAAATTGCCCACTTTAGGCATCATAGAAAAGAACATGACATAGTACTGGGGAACGAGGGACAGAAGTACTCTTGATTGGATAGGGGCAATGTTCGGAAGAAAAAGGCTTCTTTCTTCCTTCCCAGGCTCTTCATGCAATGAAAAAAGAGATTCTCTTTACTCACCAGAAAACCACTGATTCAAGGAGGAATGCAAAGGCCAAACCGAAGGTGTATTAGAGCAGCATGAACTGCCTTTCTGAAATAACTACTCAAGACTCCCCCATTCAGGCATCAGACCTAATGATATGATGACATTACTAGTATATTTCCATTGGACACTGTCCCTGACAGTTCTGCCAAAAAGAGCTGTTTTAGAACTGATAGTTATGGATGAAGTTACTATTTGTACACTATCGCAGCCTCTCACATTCTCAAGTGTGAGAAGAGTTGAGGTTGAACAGTAAAGTCATTTACAGGTATAGTCTCTTGCCCTCAGTGTGGGTGTCAGCTCTTAAAAACAACTTTTGAGGAATGTTTTCTGTTTAATGTGGATGGTGATTGAATTATTTATGCATTGTGGAGCCAATGGGATTCCCTGATGAGAAGAAAATTCTCTGCTAATGATCTAGCATTTGGGTTTCAGTCAAAGTGAATGACAGTATAGCTTTCAAACCTGAGTAGTCATATTCAGAGCTTATGTCCATATTTGTAGGGAGGTGGGTAACTGGCATTTCTATATATTTTTTAATAGTGGACAGTCTGTGAGTGAGATCTGTTCTATTACTTCTAATCCCATGGGGCTCGGGGTTGGCATCTATCTCCCAGTCAAGAGACACCTTATTTCCCCTCAACTTTACCAAAACTGCAAAGGTGGAGAAGAAAATGCCTATTCATTAATGTCAGACACCAATTCAAATGGCTTATTGGCCCCAGTGCAGCACTAAATAGGCCTCCATTTAAAGCATGAATCAGAATTGGTTCTGCCGAACTTGTTTTTAGGTATGTGGTTGTTTTAGACATCAAGGCAGTTTGTAAAATAAAATCCTTTACAGGTTTTATATATTTGGAATGGAAATGAATGAACTTCCAGTTTTACACAAGCAATTTTGAATTATATATATATATATATATATCCATTTGGAAGGTAAAACATTTAAATTCCTTCAAGTGCATAAAATAAAAAAATGTTTATACTTTTAGTCTTCTTTGGATACAGGTAATTTTCTGCCTGACTTACTAACTTGGGTATCTCACAGATTCAGATATATAGCTATTGCAATGACCTGCTGTCCGGATGATATCCCGTACAAGTGTGGAGACCTGTAGAGTCTCCCTGGCAGCATTCACTAGAAAGCCATGCTCATAAGAAATAAAGTAGTATTTGGTGACTGATAACCATACCACTAGATGCTGGTATGTCGCTATGCCATAACTGGATTATTAAGACTACTTGGGAAAAGGAGCAATTTAAATTTATGTGATGCAAATTCTATACTCCATAATTAGCAGCTTAATCACTGTAAGCTTATCAATACATGATGTTTTTAAAATTTATAACCTCCATTTATTTAATAACTACTTCACCAGCCCATGTTTCATACCTCCGCTTTCTTAGCTCTGCAGTGAGGCTACAGCTGGAGAAGGCTAAACCACTCTCATCCTCACGTAATATTCAGTCTGGCATGGTGGCACTGTTTTCTGTACAGTAATAGCATCTTACCCTCAGTGTTGCTGTTCCATGTTGAATTTACAAGTCTGTCTGATCATAGCCTGTACATTGTTATTTAAGGAATAAACTGAAAAGCAGCATTTCAGTGATTGTGGATTATGATAGACCCCTGAGAAGATTCCTGTAAGAAAACATTAGAAGGCCCACTGTGGAAACTGAAATGCTTGAGTTCCTTTGTTTCTTAACAGAGTCAGCTCTGGAAAGCCTTGATGCTCTAGGTACCATTTACAGCAGCATTGATCAGCAGCTGAATGAAACAATGAGGCGCCGCAGACACGCAGGAGAAAATGATTACAACATTGAGGTGCTGCTGGGAGTGGATGACTCTGTGGTCCGTTTCCATGGCAAAGAGCACGTTCAAAACTACCTCCTCACCCTGATGAACATTGTGAGTAGTGACTCCTTTTAAAGGCTTTTTGATCTTTTAATTCACTTCCGTTTTGTCAGTGTCTTTTGGAAACCTGTGAGAGGCTCTATGACTGTGTTCCACATCCAAAATGTGTCCATAACTGCATGAAATTGAAATATTGATGTACGTACTTAACATGCAAGGATGCAAAAACCAAGAAAGCATGAAGCAAAATTTTCTTTGAGGTGGTCAACCAGTTTTCCATTCTCATCAAGAGGAAATGATAAATTTAAAAAGTCGTAATGGGATGGAACTATAACATCAGTTATGATTTTCATTTGTCCCGGGGATAATCCGAGCTCTCACGACTTGGTCCACCTGCCTTGATCTGGACCATGAAGGATGAAATCGTTTTTTTCCAGTATCGTTTTGTATCCCAGGATGACAAAGAATGATTTCAGCCTGATAATTCTGTATGGATGCTTATGGTTAGAGCTTTTGAATAAGAGTGATTTTTTTCAACGTTTTTAAAGCCAAGCAATAAAACCATGCTATTATTAAGAATTAAACTACAGATGCTATAATATAAATATAAAGACTTTAGAGAATGTAGCTATGACAATAGTCATCCAGCTCATGAAGTGTTGAGATAATTAAACAGGAACTTAGGAGGTAAGGGCTTTATTTCTAGCTCTGTTGCTGGTTGGCTCTGTTATCTTAGATGATTCATGTCCCTTCCTGGGATTAGTTTCTGTGTTTATAAAATTGAAAGGCACAAGAAAGAGTTCATTAATTCTGTAATTTTTCAGGAAGTTGGGATTTAAACCAGATTTAAGGATTAGTTTTTCTTTTGTTGTGTCTTTATTCTGCTTTGTTTATTTGCTTTTGTTTTCTGAAGGGCACATGAAAATTTCTAGGTAGAATCTATCAACAGGAAAGTAGAAATGGATATAGTGTATTCACCAGACAGTAAGTGTAATTTGAAGAGTATTGAAAAATGAAGTGCAACACTTTGGGTTTAATAACAGTCAAAAGGACTGTTTTGTTTTTAGGTCCATTAAAAAGGCTAGATAATAAACTGAGTATGTCTCACATACCAGGAATTATTATAAAGTTCATAGAGCATTATAGAATAGAACTATAGAAGAGAAAATTTTTAAAACTTACTAAGTTCATTGCATTTGAAGTAATGAATGTAGGTAGGGGTTTTGGAGAGACGAAAATAACACTCTTCCCTTCCCTTCCCAAGTTCATAACCAACTGAAAGGTAGACACAGTGATCAGACTTATTGAAAATAAAGCTTTGCTATTCATGAGAGCTGTCTCTCACATGGCTTAAGTGTACAGCCACATAGATTTTCCTTATTCTAAATCAGTGATTCTGTTTGTCCCAGTTTGTCCCAGCCCCTGCTCGTTTGGCAGTGTTTAGAGACATTTTGGCTGTCACACTGGGAGATCACTAATACCACTAGTGGGAGAGGACAGGGACACTGTAGATACCCTACAGCACAAAGGCAGCCTGTAAGAATTCTGAATTATCCAGTCAATGTGAGTAGTGCTAAGATTTAGGAACTTTTTTCTAAATTCAACAGTCTTACTTACTATCCCCATCTTTCTCCAAATGGATAATTTCTGGTTTCACCCGTGAGAATAGGCAGACAGCTTTCAGCGTGACAGATCGATGACTGAGCCCCTTCCTCTCCTCCCATCCTCACCCTGCTCCACTGTAGACGTAGATCCCAAACACTGAAATAAACATGCTTGTTATCCTGAATCAAACTCATCAGTTTGATGAGAGTTGGAGGCAGGAAGAAAACCAATAATAATAGTCGAATGAAACTCCCTCCTGGAAATTTGAAGCCAGGAAAATTGTGGGTCTTTTCCTAATAATGTTTCAATAATTATTATCTCCTCTGCTAGCTGAGCTTTATGACTTTCCATGGTCCTTTAAAATCATGGCTTCCCCAAACTTGAGTCCTACACAAACAGAGACGCTACATGTCACAGAGGCTCAGACAGAAGCTGTAGGAGAAAATTGAGAACAAGAATGTCTATCTTGTTGCTCAGATTTGGGAAGAAACATGTCCCTGTGGTAGAGAAAAGAGCGTGGTTTCCTGTGATCCCATTTGGCACCCTTGCCTTAGCTGAGCCGTCAGCAAATACATCCTTCCTTTGGTTTCCTGTAGGCTGGGTTCCTTTAGAGCAGAGGTCAACTGCCGTCTGCTCCGCAGTTTACGTAGTTTATGTAGTTAGCTTATGTAGACTAATTAACTAACTTAAGTGCTTAGTCATTTAGTTTCCATTACCAAACTCAGATGACATTTACTACATAGTTTCTGAACTATTGGAGGACTTTTATGTCTCAAAGATGTTTCTTCATGGTTGGCCCTTTAATTTAAACCAGATTCCTTTTTAAAGGAAGCTTGTATTTCTTATTTCATACTATTTTATCTTGAAAAGGATTCTCAAATTATGAAATGTTCAACATCTGTTTAATGAAGGAATGGATAAATGAACAAAGGAGTATAAATAATGTTGTAGAGGTAGGTTCTGAACAGTCTTGGGAGGCAGAAATTTGGACTTGAAACAAGAGGATATAGATAACAAATGAAGGCTTTTAATCAGCTTAATGTTATAATGAAAGCAATGCTTAAAAAGTTAATTAACATTTATTGGGTGTCATATTTTTTTTAGTATATTTTAAGATGGGAATTATAATTTTTCTAGAGGAAACAGGCATTATTACAATGTTGAGAAAATTGAGATGAATTTTAAATTACTTGAAGTATGTAAAACAGTCCCAAATAATGATAATGCGGTGATGATAATCATGAAAAGAAGGGTTCACTGGGGTGCTGAATGCAGGGTGTTGGAAAGGTGCTGGGCCTGGAAGGAGCAGGGGAGCTCAGCACCCCTCCCCCCATACAGTGGCCTATGTATCTCTTCCAACTGGCTGCTTCTGAGTTGTATCCTTTATTTAAAAACCAGAAATATATAGGACACAGTAGTCCATAGTGGAAAGCAAGTCTTGGGTTCAAAATCTGTGCCCGGCACCTGCAAGGTGAGAGGCCTTGTATAAGTGGCAGCTTCTCAATGCCTTAGTTTCCTCACCAGTAAGATGAGCACAGCAGTTTATCGCTCACAGAAGGGTTTTAAAGAAGGGAGGAGATCGTGAATACAGCATGGGAACTGAGAAGGTGCTCAGCAGATGGACCGTTTACTTCTGCTCTGAAGTAGCTTAAAGCTCTTGCTACAATTTGCTCTTTCCCCCAAGTCACCTAGAAAGGTAAGCAGAAGGCTCATCATGTCATGTGAAGGAAGGCACATTTGCAAATCTACCTTGAATCAGACCTAGGCAGAAGGATTTCCAAAAACAAAATAGCAGATCTGTGGGAGATCTAAACTAGTAGGGCAGCCTCCAGTCCCTAGTTTAAGTACCCTGATTTTCCCAGAATCTCAGAGCAGAAAACACCAATGGAACAGCTCAGTATGATGTTTGGAGCCTGGGATGGAACCTGATCCCAATTCCCAGTCTCATGAACCCTGCTCCCTTCTGCCACTGATGAGCTTGGAGTGAAATCAGGAAAGAAAGTGGTGCAGACGTCTGTGAGCTGATTTACTGGCAAGAATACCCGGGAGTGGGGGCAGGCACAAAGCTCTGCTCTCTTCTTCAGGCCATTTTCTACAGAACAAAAGCCTTATACTGCCAGGGATGTTACAGCAAAGCCTGTGGCCTCCAGGGTTTCACTCTGGGGAAGAGTAGAAGAAAAAACTTTATTCCAACATTTAGGACAGAAAAAGGTCTTGGTGGAAACAGCTGCCGAGTTGTGACAGCCCTTAAGCAACTGTGGAGTGGCTTGTGAAGAAAAACTGACACCCGTTTCTGCACATAGCACCCCCACCCATGCCCCACAGCCCCGGCCAGCCTGCAGCCAGCATCAGCCTGGCAGCTAAGTAAGGACGCCACCTTGGAAAAGGAATTCTCGTGTCTGTCTGTCCCAGCCAAGCCTTCAGCTGATTAGCCCCAGCTGATATCTGACTTTGACTTCATGAGAAATGCCAAGCCAGAATATCCCAGCCAAGCTGCTCCCAAATTCCTGACCCACGGAAACCGTGAGACAGAATAAATTATGACTGTTGCTTTAACAAAGGAGGAAGGGGCGGAGGAGGAGACAGGGTTATTGGGAGGAGAAAGTTGTTTAGAAAATTCAGGTTATATTTAATATTTAATTTTAATACAGGTTAATCATAGTCTGAGTATAATAAAAAAAAATTACTTGAAGCACAATTTATTATAGGTAAGAGTAATGTTAAATATTCTTTATTTGTTTGCTATTCTAATTTAGCCATGCTAATTGGCCACCGTTTGACATTAATATATTTAATCTCTTTCAGGGCCATTTTGCCTAATGAGTGATAATTGTGCATATGACTGTAGTACAGTTCTGTAAGTGATTTTTCATATGAATCTTAAAGTTTGGACACAGGAAAGGTAGCTCACTAAGCTAGTACTATTCACTTGGGGCTCAAGGGTCAAGTGAACAAGTCTGATATAGGCCCCCAGATGATTTTGATATGACTCCCCAAGAGGCGAGGAATACCCGCTGCCCATCCCTCTGGGTCCTCTGAGATTCAGTGAAGGAGAGAAGAGTCAGCTGCCTTCCCTCTCCTTTTATGTGTAACTTACTTTTTTCTAGTTCTTCAGATTTCTCCAAGCCTCATCTATAAAAATGATCAGATATGAATATTCTAAAACAGAATAATTATTCTTAAATTCTTAACAAGATTTTCATGTTTCAAATAAGTGATGTGTGATACATGGTAAGCCTTTGTTAGGATCTCTTATCTTGTTAATATTAAGAAATTTTAGTTCACTACTTTGTCACATGGCCAACTTGCTAGGAAAGCAGTTCTCTGCTATGGGACTTGTCTCATTCTATGAATATTGATCCATTGCTTACTATGTGCAAGACCTATTTTAGGCAAAGGGAATATCCCAATGAACACAATAGAAAATATTTTATCCTCTTAGAACTTGAAAGCAGAGACAGATCATAGTTAAATGAAGAAATAAATTTCAGGTAATAACAACTGTCAAGAAGAAAAATAAAAGCAAAGGGTTAATGTCAAGGAGAGTGGAGGGGGGTCTGTTTGGGACAGGAGATTAGAAATAGTATCTCTGATAATGGTATATGGGCAGAGAGAGACAAATTCTGTGAGGAAGAAAAACAGGCAAAGAACTGGGTAAAGGGTGATCTAGTCTAATGGATCATAAGCTGCAAAAGTTCTGAGTTGGGAAAGAGCCTCTGAATCTGAGTGTTTGGATATAGGCCTAGGAGTTAGTTTTAGTCTAAGCCAATGTGTAATTTTGATTAACACCCCTAGTTAAAAATCACTGAAAGGAATAAAGGAAAAGAATTGGGAGGAGAAATCTTTGAAAATAAAAAAATAGAAATGAAATTTCTTACAGTGAAAAATGTAAGTAATTGGACTGGAAATTTCCCCAACAGTTTCACTCTGTACCTTGACATTCAATGCCTGTTAGCAGATACCTGTTATCACGTGACCAACAAAGAAGGTTGGTTTACTGAACTTTAAGCGTTCTACGCTGGTAACAGCTTTTTTTTATCTGAATAGAGTTTTTTTAGTTTTTCTTTTTTTATCTTTTGACTTGTTAATTACTACTCCTGGTCTTTAGTATCCTTATGCTGTTTCTTGTCTTGGGAATATGCCTGAGCTTCTGCAGGGGTTCTCCTTGCTGAGAGGAGGGCCAGTGAAATGAAAAGGGTAGGTATGAGGTCTTACTCTCTCCTGATCTATGATGGAAAAGAATGGTTCCTGGCCATATTCTAAGGTGAAAGGAGGAACTACCCTAAAGAGTTGTAGAATAGTCTTGACCTACACTGATAAATGGCAAGATGGAAGGTCACGGAATTATTACATAGAAAAGTAAAATTTCAAAGATGCATTCCATCACATGAAGTTTTCAGTTTTGAAGCGTAATGTCCTACAGTGTAAATGGGATTCATGAATCTCCTTCTCAGGAAGCCAGTGTAGTATGATTTATTACAAAGAAGGCCCTGTTTTCTAATATGTTTGGCTTCTCAGCCATTTGCTCTCTTTGCCAGAGGTCTTTTAAGTAAAAGGTGACATTTATATATCCTAACATAGAATCACACCTTAGAATTTAAGAGGAAACTATAAAGATAGCAGCTATTGAAGCTTTCTAACATTCTCCTTTTTGAAGATATGGAGACTGAAGACTAATGTTAGGTTACTTACCTAGCGTCAAGTAGCTTGTTAATGCAGAGCTAGGCTGGTTTTGTTTCTGACCCCCAATATATTTCATTTCACTTTAACATTTATGTTCATAGTCATTAGGTCACAATTTTCAAAAATTATCTGAAGAAGACTTTATGATATGTCTACTTATGATAGACAATAAACTAATAGTGTTATCATAACATGGCAGGTTTCAAAGATATACCTAATATCTTTGAAAGAAAATATATATTCCATATAAGTACTCTGATCCTAACAAAGCATTATGGACCTTTTGAGGGTTAACAAATATGTGTAGCTACTGATTACTTAATGATGCTTAAATCTCAACACTTCTTTTGATTTCTTAACTAACATTTCTTAAAACATTGAATGTGACAACGAGACAGATTATCTGGGGAGCATGTCTATTTGGACAGCCTAAGAAAATCATGTAGCAGCTTTTTATTTAAGTCATTATCTTTAATCCATTTCTTACATTTGAATGTACATCAATCCTCTAGACATTTATTTACCTAGTATACATGCTCTTGACTAGGCCAAGTGTTGTTCGATTCTAGGAAGGCACAAATCACTAAGATTCAGCTAATTCTAGCAGGT
The DNA here is from genome assembly GCF_040802235.1 of Manis javanica. NCBI lineage: Eukaryota > Metazoa > Chordata > Mammalia > Pholidota > Manidae > Manis > Manis javanica. Next base: position 116,091,159 of record NC_133160.1, read on the forward strand.
GGAATGAACAAATCAACAAGTAATAGTAATAAAATGTGATAGTTTCTTCAAGAGACTCAGCCACAAAGTACCGTGTAAACATTAAGTGAAAAGGAGGGGATGTGGTTTGGGAAATAATGCTGGTGGTAAAGGAAGTCTTCATAGAGGACATGTCATTTGAGTTGGACTTTAGAGGCTAAATTCGCATTTCCCTGCCAGAAAAAGATGGGTCTTGAAAATGGGAAACACACTGTAAAAAGATCCTGAAAATTGTAGCTCCTGGTGTTTTGGGAGGCATTGGAGGCCTGTCCATAGGTGAAAGTTATGGTTTTTAGGGGAGATGGCAGATGAGGCCAGGTAGAGAAACTGGGACTACTTTTAAAAAAGTATATGTGTATGTGCCATTCTAAGGACTCTGAATGTCATCTTGCTAATGAAGAGTCATTTAGAGTTTTAAAGAAGATTAGTGACTTGAGCAGTCTGAGTTTTCTTTTTTTTTTTTGTGAGTGTCTAAATTAACTCGCTTATTGAGCTATTAATAAACACAGTCTGATGATTATTTCTCTCCCTTCTTATTCCTCCTCCTCCATTCTTTATATGCTAGGTATTTCATTTTGTGGTCTTTTGTGTTTCCTTTGACTGCTTTGGTAGGTAGTTGATTTTATTTTTTGCCTTTAGTTAGTATTTGATTAGTCTACTTTCTTTGGTGTGGTTTTATTTTCTCTGGTAACATCTATTTAGCCTTAGGAGTGCTCCCATCTAGAGCAGTCCCTCTAAAATACCCTGTAGAGGTAGTTTGTGTGAGGCAAATTCCCTCAACTTTTGCTTGTCTGGGAATTGTTTTCATATTTAAATGATAGTTGTGCTAGATACAGTATTCTTGGTTCAAGGCCCTTCTGTTTCATTGCATTAAATATATCATGCCATTCTCTTCTGGCCTGTAAGGTTTCTGTTGAGAAGTCTGATGATAGCCTAATGGGTTTTCCTTTGTAGGTGACCTTTTTTCTCTCTCTGGCTGCCTTGAATACTCTGTCCTTGTCTATAATCTTTGCCATTTTAATTATTATGTGTCTTGGTATTGTCCTCCTTGAATCCCTTGTGTTGGGAGTTCTGTGTACTTCCGTGGTCTGAACGATTATTTCCTCCCCCAGTTTGGGGAAGTTTTCAGCAAATATTTCTTCAAATATACTTTCTATCCCTTTTTCTCTCTCTGCTTCTTCTGGTACCCCTATAATGCAGATATTGTTCCTTTTGGATTGGTCACACAGTTCTCTTAATATTGTTTCATTCCTGGAGATCCTTTTATCTCTCTCTGTGTCAGCTTCTCTGCGTTCCTGTTCTCTGATTTCTATTCCATTAACGGCCTCTTGCACCTCGTCCATTCTGCTTTTAAGTCCTTCCAGAGATTGTTTTATTTCTGTATTCTCCCTCCGAACTTTATCTGTTAGCTCTTGCATTTTTCTTTGCAGCTCCATCAACATGGTTATGACCTTTATTTTGAATTCTTTTTCAGGAAGATTGGTTAAATCTATCTCCCCAGGTTCCTTCTCAGGAGATGTCTGGGTTATTCTGGTCTCTATCAAATTCTTCTGCCTTTTCATGGTGATAGAGGTAGCCATGGGCAGTTGGCATGTGTGTTAGCTAGGAGAACAAAGTCCCTTACCGCTTGCTCATCACCTTCCTCTCCTGTGAGAACGGCGATCCCTAGCGGCTTGTGCTGGGCAGCTGCGTGCTGACGGGGTCTCTGATTCTGGCCCGGGCAGCTGCGCGGCGGGGGGTGGGGGAGGTGGAGCTCTGCAGGGCTGCTGTGGGCTTAGCCGGTCTCAGGCTGCTGCTCCGCCCCTTCGTGAGGTGCTGGGTTCTCGCAGGTGTAGATGTAGCCTGGCTATTGAACTGTATCTTCTGGTCTCTCTTTTAGGAATAGTTGTAGTTGTTGTATTTTGAAAAATATATATGGTTTTGGGAGGAGATTTCTGCTGCCCTACTTATGCCACCATCTTGGCTTCTCCCTCTCTTCACTCACAGTCTGAGTTTTAAAAAGAGAATTTTGGATGCTTTAGAATTATTTAGAGGAAGATACTCTATTAGATACTGTGCTATGAACATAGTATCTAAATGCCAGAATTTGGGGACAAACTGCAGTCTGTCTGACTCCAGACTCCTTGTGGTTTATGCTACATCACACTGCCTCAACAAACCATCTTAATTTCCCCAATATGGATTGAACATACCAGGTCATAGAGACAGATTGGAGTAAGAACAAATCAATTCAGCTACCCCTTATATAAACATACAGACCTTCCCTGGAATATCATGGACCTGCCTTCTAGAAGAGAGCCCCCACATCACAGGTTAAATTAATCACACAACGACCACACAGTGTTGCTGCCTCAGAGGTTCTTTGATTGTTACTGAAGCATCTCAGTTTCCTCTTTCCCCTTTGATTCTGCAGCCCCAAGTCCCCTTCCTGACATTCTCTCATTTTTCCTTTTTTATTGCTATGGATATCCAGCTGACTTTATCCTTTCAAGGTTTATTCCAGCCTTTTTTTTCTCCAGGGTCTGGAAACACAGAAAAGCATTTTAGCTTGCTGAGGGAATCATCTTTCTCATACTTGAAGAAAGGAAATCAGTTCTACCTGAGTGGTATGCTTCCACTGTTCCAAAGGTGGCAGTGTTTGTAAGACTTTGTAGTCAAATTGCCTATTCTTGGTCCACTAAACCTACTTTGATGCTTAAAGGAGGTTAATGCATAGTTAATATAAAGGGATAAACTTATGCTTATTGCAGACAACCATCTGACACTTAAAATCTGCCCTTCTAGAGAGTACCAAAATGAGCCCAAATCACTCAAATGCAAACGTTTGTGAAAGTTTTAACAGGTTAATGCAACAGTCCAACTGGGTAGGATGGATACCCAGCAGCTGGCAGTGACCAGGAAGAGATAGACTTGAGAGAGGTCCAAAGGGCTGGTTAATAGATGGACTGTAATACTTAAAGAAGAGGAAGGAATCAAGGAAAATGTAGTCTTTAACTGTCATAGAGTATTCAGAAGAGAAGAGGAGGCTATAGGGAGAAGACGAGTATACTTTGAGATATGTACGTACACTTTTCAAATAGGTATGTTACTAGAATTGAATGGATGGCTCTTGAGAGTGAACGAGGTGAGTCAGTGTTAGCAATATACACATTTGGAATCAATCAGCCTTCATGGATTGGTTGCAGAAATAGCAGCAGATAAAATATTGCAGGGAAGGCATGTGAGAAAAGACAAGGATTGAAAACAAATTTTGACACGTGTGCTGGGCAGAGAAAAAAAGTTACTGTTGCTAAAGAAATAAAATAGTATCATTGAAGAACATAGTCGTAAATAAATGCTGCAGAACAGTGTAGGTGGATTATTTTTTCATGAGGAAGGAAAATAGAGATTTACTAATAAAAGAGGATTAGGAACTCCAAAAAAAAGGAGAGATTGAATATGGGAAATGGAATTGCATTTTTGAAGCAAATATATTTAAGGAAGTGGAAAAGAGCCTCAGGAGAAGGTAGACTTAACCCTTTGCTGACAAAGAGAAAGATGGGCAAGGAAGTTGGAAGGTCAGATCTGGCATTGGCATCATCACATAGATTTATTTGAATTTAGTTGTGCTAATCGTTTGGTGGGGTGGGAATCGTTACCACTTCTCTGGCTCTCAGTCTCTTCCTAGAATAGTGAGAAAGGTGCCTCCTTTGTAGGGTCTTGAGATCTCGTGATAAGTTGCTTTTCCTTTGCCCTGGATCACTCATTCTCCAACCAGGCACATGGCCCTATCCTGTGCGTCGATGGTCTCCCTGCTCTGACAGTCCAGCCTCTCTTGTCCTGTCTCATCACTTAGAATTATTTAGCACCTCTTCCCATCAAAATGACCTTGTCTGCATGTCTTGCTGTATTTATTGATTTTTTTCCCATGCATATTTACCTATTAAAATATATTCATGATAAGAACAGAGACTCAAGCTCATTTATTATTCAATTTCCTGCCTGAGGACAATTGGGCATATGGCAGCTGCTTAGTAATTATTTGATAACTCTAATAATAAAAAGCAATATTATGACTTTGAGATTGGAGGTGAGAGGAGAATAGTGGGCAGGTTGGGAGACAGCTACCTTCTGTAGGTAAAAGGAGTATAGGGTACAGGCTGAGAATCCAAGTAGGTATTATCTGTTTGGAACTTTTAGCTCTACAAGAGATAGTTGTGGATAGAGTAGAAATTTTTCCCAGTTCTTTTAGAATCATTTTATGTCCAGCCCAAATCACCCAGGCTATCTTGTTATTATTTATTTGCCTTCAGTTAACCCAGAGTCTCTTTTAAAAAATCACACGTTACCATTTATTTGCTTCTATATGAATAGTACTAAGGATGACTAACAATTTTTTTGTTTTTACATTTGCAAGGGCCAGGCACCATTAAGCACTATACATATATGAACTCATTTTTCCCCTGAACAATCCTATAAAGATAACACCATAATTATCCCATTTTACAGATGAGAAAACTGAGGCACAGCGACAAATAACATGCCCAATGTTACATAGCTAAGATCAAACAGCAGCCTGGCCGCGAGCCTGTGCTCTTAACCACTTATCTATACTGCCTCTCAAGACCTAATCTGCCTCTGAAAGAAAAATGAATGTTGCTTTGTTGAAGCCAGACAAAGCTGTTCATCAGCTAGTCAGACAAAGCAGGTCAGATTGTCCTGCCAGTGAAATGTCCTGGGAGAAACTGTCCTGTCTGGGAACAAACCTAGAAGGAATTTTTTTTCCCTTCAAGGAAAGGAATACTTGATTTGATTTTACCTTTTTCCCCCCCGTCACATCAGTGGCAACCCTTTCCAATTTAAGGTCATCTGAAAATTGAATTAATGTTCTGTTTACCCCTTCTTTCAGGTAATTCAATAAAGACTCTGGGCTCAATCCTGAACACCTCACAGAAAATCTACCCATGCTCTAATAGATGAGCTCACATGGTGAAAGAATATTCAGTTTTGCATAGACAAGCTTTGATCTGTATTATGTAGTGTCCAACAGGTGACTCCTCAGAATGTGTAGTTTAATGCTTTTCTTACAACACAAAACACTGATTATAAATGTGAGCCTTACCTCTTTTTTTTCTCTCTTACCCGTGTTTTCCAGTGATCCACTCTAGCTCCTCTTTATTTTTTTCCAATAATTTTTAAAATACCATTATACTGATCATCAGGAAATCCTTATACATTATAAATTCAGAGCCCAACTATTTCCTTAAATTTACATGGAGGAAGATCATGAAAAGGAAGTGAGGTTTTTAAGTTCTCTTATTCAATATGCTTACACATCAGTTCCTTATATTCAGGGATAGTAAGATGCTATTGATAATTCTAAAGACAAGTATTTGTGCTAAGTGACTGCTGTGGTCTGCAAGTCTGTGGAAGTGTAGCAATATGCTGAAAACAATCAAGTCTGGAGTCAGACTCCCTCAGTTTTCATCCTCTTCTCTGTCTCCTAACTGTGTGACCATGGGCAAGTTACTTACTTTCTCTGGGCCTCAACATTTTAGATGTAAAATAGAATTAGTATTTCTAAAGTTGTTGCAAAGACTACTTTGAATTAATATAGGTAAAGTATTAGAACAGTGTCAATAATCTGGAAAGGCCTGTATAATATTAGCTGCTGTTTTTGTTTTTTGTTGATGTTGCTCTTACCTAGGAAAAAATTGCTTTCCTTGTCACTACGAGTTATAATATTCTTAATTAACACATATTACTTTAGTTCATCCTAGAGGGTTCAAATGGTTCATTCATTATGATATGCTTTTAGTTCTTTCTATAATATAATTTTTGCTTGTTAAAATTTATGATTAATTTATAACCAGGTCATGGGAGTTTCTCTCTGCCTCTTATAGAATGTTTTGATCAGATGACCCTGAAAAAGAATCTAAACAAAGATGTCTTCATTATTTTTCTTTGCTTTTAAGAGTGACTCTTAATGCTTTCTTTAAGTTAGAATATTTTAAAATTCTTATTACATTTTAAGGAGGTTATTTTATTTATGTGTAAATATAGGAAAAGAAGGACACACTGATAATGTATGCTCAGATATATTAAGCAGCCTGCCCTGTACCCCCTCTAACATGTGTATACTGCCATCTGCTGGAAAGAACTTTTGTACGACATTTAGATATTATGAAACAATTAGTGTCAAATTATTTTTCCCACACTTCTTTATTTGATAATTTAAACTACATCTCTCATTCAGCTGAGATTAAACAAGTTTCAAGTATAGGAATTTGAAGTCCCTTTCATTGAAAACTAAGGGGGCTGTTGTATTTCTTGCTCTTTTCAGGTAAATTATGAAAATGCATCCACAAATCTTTAAAACTGCTTTTATGGATAGGTGGAAAGATACTAAAGTTCTTTGTGTTTTACTGAGGACAGTTGTGTGGGTTTTTATTTGATTTGACCAACCCTGTGAAACAGGCAGAGCAGGTCCAATTAAATTTGCCAGTGAGGCTCTGAAGGCTTATGTAACCAACCCAAAGTAGCTCCCTCTCTTGGTGGCATAGCTGGTGCCAGAATCCAGGTCTTTAATCATCTTATCCTATGGTGTTTACTATTTCTTCAATTCTTAACCCATTTTATAGGTCTCAAAGTTATGAACACATTGTATCCTTTAGTTTATAAGGCCTGGCAAGATGGAAAGCATCCAAATTATTAAGTACCTTTTAAATGAAAAATGTATAGGAAACAACATTTTTTAAACCTTGAAAAGCAAAATAATAAGTGACATCCAGTGCTCTGCACAGACACCTAATATTTGTTCATTTGTCACACTGAAAGAACACTTTCTGCTATGTATAAATATCATTGCCTTATATTAGATTATTGCTACCCATTATTTATACCCTGTGACAGTTTCACAAATGTGTGCTGACTCAGAACATTCCATAATTGATTTTGGTTTCTACTGGACCACCCTGTTATGTAATTAGACTGGCATAATATTGGCATTTGTTAAATAATACTTTCCTTTGGGTAACGGTAAATTTGACTTTTTAAAAAGTGTCCTTTCATTCCATCATTTCATAATGTAATATTGCCACTGAGAGCATGAGTTTTGTCCATTATACCTTCTTTAGACTGTACTGATTTAAAAACTTACCAAGTAAATTGAATTTACTAGTTTCAGGCAGTTATATGTATAGCATACTGGCTCAGATATCACACATTATTTTTCATTATTATCACCTTTCCTTCATTTTATGACTCTTAAGATTTTCTGATGTAGGCATTTCCTATAGTATTTAAAAGTATTGCTTTTCTGCTATTCTGCAGGACTATAAGGGCCTTCTTCCCTCCAACACCTCTCCTCCAAAAATTAACTCAAGTTCCTTAACATCCAACTACTTTAGTTTTAAATTTTATTGTTCCCCTATGTTGTGTATTTGCTAACATTGCTTTCAACTTTCTTTATTTATTTTTATATTCAATGCATTTACATTTCAGCTACAATTAAGCTAAGTACACATTACGATTTCGTGTGAAGCCATGTTGTTAATTTGAAACAGCTGCCTTATGAGAAGTGTCTTGGACTGTCCATGAGTCTCTGCATGAACATGTTAGTCACAGGCCTGGCTTTGGACGTTTTACTTGTATTAAAACTATAATTTTAGGAATTTCCCTATCAGATAACTAATGCAGAAGAGGAGGGGTGATTCAGTCTTCACTCAGGCCAAATGAGGTGGGGGATAGATAAAAGAAAACTGCCCGTGACCAAAAACCTCATAAGAAATCGTAGATTTTTGCCCAGCATTAAGTTTTTCCTTACATTGACCTGAAATCTACCCCTTTCATAGTATTAACCCACAGTTTTTGTTTTATTTTCTGTAGATTCATAGAACAAATTGAACCCCTTTTCCATATGGCAGCTATTAAGTCTTCTTTTGAGGCCTTTCTTTTCTGCTTCCCACGCTGTAATGTTTTTTCATGTTCCTCTTCCTTTCTGACTCATAAAATGTTTTAGCAATTTGTTTGTGTGAATTAAACCTTTTCATTCTTAGCCCATCTCTGTTAGGTAGTATTCTTATTATATCCGTTTGATGGAGGTTCAGAAAGATGAATCCGGATGTGAATGAGGGGTTGAACTGAGATACCCTGAGACTCTTAGTGTCTGGTGTCAGGCTCTTAGTCACTGTGTCTCCCCAGTCATTCTTTGTGTGACATAGTTTCTGGGCTCCTTGCTCTTTGCTCCATCTGGATCCATTCATGTTGGCCACCACCTCTCTGTAAGACAGCACAGACAAAATGAACTGAATACTTCAGGTGTGCCCTGGGCAACAGCGAGACAACTCTGGGAGCTACCTGCCTGCTCTCCTGTGCAATGGAAGAGCACACTGCAGATTATTTTCATTCCTTGGCTTTTCTTGATTAAATTGGGCCCCATTCAATCTATGCACATGTGTGCATTTGTGACTGTGTGTCCATGTACAAACATGCATTTTTCCACTTAGACGGACTCTACGTCTTCTCTTGTTAAACAACACTTTGTCATTTTATATATACTCGCTTCTTCATCAGATCTTTCACCTCCATCTTAGCTGTTCCCTTTTTACCCTTCCACAGTCAGTAAGTGTGCCTTAGTCTACATTTAAGGCCTTAATTTTTGAAGGTGTTCCATGCACTCCCATTAGATTCTTGAAACATCTCATTTGAGATTTTTAGTCAGTTTCTTGGTCAGGATGGCAATTCACAATTTAATAATTCATGAATTTTTTTTTTAGAACATTCAGTCATTCTTGAGTTATATTTCTGTTCAAGCCTCTCTATATGAGATTATGCCTATCTTTTCTCTGTGAGTTTTAAACTTGCTTTGTTTACTTTGTAAACCGCCTGATCTCATGTTGAATTGCAGTTGGGTTTCCCATCCCTCTTTTAGTCATTGTGACAAATGTTGCATCCCTGTTCCTGGGAGCAGCTAAGAATTTTGTAAGCTAGCCAGATAACTCGACCTTTCCCATTCATGCAGTTTACTAAGCAATCCTTATGCTCCCTGACTTTTCACCAGCTCATATCTGCCAGTAATTTGCTGTGTGTTTTGCAAGTCAGTTAACCTCTACAGTCTTTATCTTCTTCACCTTTGTAAATTCATGAGGTTGCTTTAATTCTAATATCTATGAGTTTAAAGTATTCAAACTCAACTTCTAGAAATTGTATCATAACTTTAAAACCAAATACAAAGCAGTAACACAATGTTGCATTTCTGAGCTATACCCAGGGCTGATACTCATTTGATATATGCACTCATGCAGTCACCATACTAATTCAAATACTGAAGGACTTCTATGCAGTGGACTTCTAAATAATCATTGCTTCAGTGGCTCCACGGGTTAGTAGGTAGCAGGGGGAAGAGCAGGAGGCACTGGGAAGGCAACCCACTTACTGGCCTGCAGGTAGACCACCACCACTCCTGCCCGCCAGCTCCATTCCATTCACTCCTCCAACCAGACATAGGACCCCTGATGGTGACATGGGATCCCTGGAAGGCAAATGCCTGCTGTCTCTTTTCCTGAGTGGATGAAGTCACTCACAGCTAGAAGACACTTAGCCAGAGTCACTTGCTTGTGACTACTTTTGGTGTATGCTGCATGTGGAATATAGCACATGTGGACAATTTATATATAATACTATAGTTCAGTGAAGCCCTTTGAAAACATACTTTCTATGTTCATGGTACTGTAGCATTTACAAGATCAGTAATTCACATATCCAGAAATGTTCCAAAGATAAGGGGAAGTGATTTCATTTTAGAGTTCCGTATAAACTCACTTAAAAAAAAAGTGATTTGACTCTAGTACTTGTGATTACATGGCTAATCCCTGAAATGCTGTGCACCTCATGAAATCCTTTGTGTTGCCTTTCTTTTACCAATTATCTGCTTTGTTTCTAGGTGAATGAAATTTACCATGATGAGTCCCTTGGAGTACATATAAATGTGGTCCTGGTGCGCATGATAATGCTGGGTTATGCAAAGGTAAACTATCTTAAAGTACTCGAACTATGAACATTACGGACTGGGTTAGCAAGCAAAAGATAAAATTGCTCAAGATATGTCTCACATAGACCCCAGTTGCTCTAAACTGAGGAAGAGAAACTGCTGCAATGAATGGAGACCTCCAGATTGGACCAGATAATGATTTTGTGTTGGTACCATTTGCTTTGTTTACCTGTCTAATGGAGTTGTAGATAGTTATCCTGACCATAGGCATTTGTATGAATGAGAATGAATAGATACCATTATGAGGAGAGAGGATTTCCTTAGTCTAGTGTTATCATCAAATGTGTGACTCATTTATTTATTCAAAACATTTATGTTGAATGCCTACTGTATGCCAGACATTTTATAGGAGCTTTGAACATATTAGTGAAGAAAAATAACCAAAGATCCTTGCCTTCTCGTGATTTGTTAAAAGCCATATTATACATGTATAGCTTTCAACTTAGGAAAAGTAAAACACACTGAATATTTTTCATTTGAAAGAGCTTTAATCCTTTGAAAACAAAAAATTGAATCAAAATGTACATGGTAGGCATGTCATGTAATGCAACTAACTTCAGCTATCTGTAAAAGACAGTAGGGCTGTCCTGCTGTCAGTAGCTATGCCCCTATCTTTGGAAATAATGAAATGAACGAAGTGGTTTCTCTCTTTGAGGAGAAAACAGGAGGAGTGACTAACTTGGCAGTTTTCTTGATGTTCAAAATCACATGTTCTTCTCCCATAATTAATCCTCCTGATTATGAAATACTAATGAAATTATGCATTTAGCAAACAGGAAGTATCCATGTGTTTGCATTTCATTATGTATTTAACATCTGTTCTTATCATTTCTGGTGAGAGGTGTCACTGATCTTTAGTTTATCAGAATAAACCTGACTAACTTTGTACACTAACACTGAGTACAATTCAGCTCCAGCTGGAGAAACTAACAGCAGTCAGTCAGTTGTTAATCGCTTGTTTGGAGAATGGCCAGCATATGACCAACCAGGCTAACTTTATTCAGAATGTAAACACTGATAGTAACATTTGCTGAGATATAAAAAACCCTCAGCCTGACAGTCAAGTAGGGACTAATTTTAGGTTCTAAGTTAAATTTCTCACTCCTTCAGAATTACTGTAGAAAGTGGGTACTGGTTCATGGAGGATGGACCCTTTTCCTTCCCAACTTTTAACTCCACCATGCCACAGAATGTCAATCTATCTACTCCAACTGCAAAATAAGAGTACACCCCTCATCATCACTGTGTGGTTCAAAGAGGGTAGTTGTTTTTTCACTGTGAGGTTTATATAATTTGAACACTTTCCATAAGTAAAGGTTTGATCAGCTTTGCCAGCTCATTGAAGAACTTATGTTCTTCCCATATGTTGATTAACTCTGGCCATATATATATTTAACTAAAGATCTTTCACTTTTAACAGCTCTGGATGAAAGTCTTATGCCAGACTCTGGCCCTCTATTTTTGTTCTTAATATCAATGAAACTAAGTCTAAACTGAATTAGGACATATTCAGGCTGTGAGGATTCTTACCCCAGTGATTAATACTGAGCTGCCTCACAAGAACAAACCTCAGCATCACATATTCCCATAAATAGTGCGTGTCACCTTCACACAGGTAGTACTGATCATCATAACAATATCCTTCATGGGCATTAGAATTCCCAAATGAAAGTAGATATATTTTAAAAGCCCCAAATAATATTTTTGAACATTATTTAAATACTGTAATCCTAAATGTCAGCTTCAGAGAGAGTTGTTTAAGGAGGCCTTTGGGAAAATGTTATGTATGTCCTGCACATATCGTTTCCTCTTAGTCCATCAGCCTCATAGAAAGGGGAAACCCATCCAGAAGCTTGGAGAATGTGTGTCGCTGGGCTTGCCAACAACAAAAATCTGATCCCAACCACTCTGAACACCATGATCATGCAATTTTCTTAACCAGACAAGACTTTGGACCTGCCGGAATGCAAGGTATTTCCATTAATATGTAGAAGAAAAACTTAAGGGCATGATATTCCCAAATAATCTTAAATCGGGGAGTCTGTTCAAATGTTCAGATCACCACCACTTTCCACCATGCATGAGCCAAGCATACATTTGATGTTTCTTGCTTTCACAGTGACTTCTGTGAAATTCACAATGTTAAATGCTGCTTAAGTACTATAAAAAATTTATACTTACCTTTTAAATAATGATTGCACATTCAGGGTATGGAGGGGGTGCTGTAAAATGCAGTATGATTTCCACTGTTTGGAATGGGAAAGGAGATGCCATGAGAAATTATTGATGCCAAAGAGCTTCCTTCAAAAGTCAGCCAACATTTATCTAATAATTCTGATGGAAAACAGTAGACTGACAAGTTTCTTTTTAACATTGATGGAATTTAGTGTTCCCTGCATCAGTACTATGGTATGAGGGACCATTCACTAAAACAGAGAGACAGGGCATACTTGGAATGGCAACTGGGGCCCATTTCTACCCATAGGAAAGCAGAAAATGCAGACCCTATGAATCTTTTTAGAGACCATTACCTGTGGCTTTCCCAAGAGAATGTGGCACAATGCTAGCAGTGAAATAATACTGCTTCTGTTTCCTGAAAAACTTTTTTCTAGGGAAAGGTCCAGTAGTGATTCTTAATGGGTTTTCTCATAAAATGAAAATAAAAGTAATTGTTATTCTCTACAGGATATGCTCCAGTTACAGGCATGTGTCATCCAGTGAGAAGTTGTACCCTGAATCATGAGGATGGTTTTTCATCTGCTTTTGTAGTAGCGCATGAAACTGGCCATGTGTAAGTCACTGTTGACATAAAGCAAAAAAAGTTCTTATTCTGTTTCTCCAGTATTGTTCACACTTTGGGCAGAGTGCATGCCAGCATGCAACTTTCTTCCCTTGCCAAGCGTGAGGAGCCGAAAACAGTGGAGAGGTCATGCACTAAAACTAGATAAGTGACTCTGGCTTGCAGAGAAACCCCTGTACTTTTCATAACTATAGCATATGAAAGGCATTTCTGTTAGATTATTTTCTATTTTACAGTTTCTGTGACTCCCCCATAAAAGCCACATTAACGTAAAAAAATACGTATTTCCCTCTATTTGTTTTCAAAAGAAATTAAGCAAGAGCCATGGCCTCTAGGATTCTTAGCAGCGAGGTCTCACTCTGTTTTCTAGGTTGGGAATGGAGCATGATGGACAAGGCAACAGGTGCGGTGACGAGACTGCCATGGGAAGTGTCATGGCCCCCTTGGTACAGGCAGCGTTTCATCGCTACCACTGGTCCCGATGCAGTGGCCAAGAACTGAAAAGATACATTCAGTATGTCCCCTTCTGCATGTCATGAGAAAGTTTATGTTGTAGCAGAAATACAAGCATGAAACTGACTCCTAGGATGTTGGTCATAACAAAACTCCCGGTGAATGAAAAATAAAAGTTGTGCAAAATAAATGTCTTCTTATGACACAGAGCTTTTGACACAATGATTCCATAATATAATCATAATATTTTAAGCCATAAACTTGGAATTTAAGTGAATTTTCAACTGTGATTTCCTTTTAGTAAATTCTTTATGGACTCTCTGAGGATGGGGAGAGGCTGGTCACATGATACCTGCATAGTGTGCCGTCTGTACGCTCTAGCATAGGGGTCAGGCTCTGCCCTGCCACACCATGTCGGGGTTTAGCTGGGGACATGAATAAAGCTGTCACAATTCTACACATTCCTAAATGATGTTTGTTTTATTTTCTTGGATTGAGTAAGGATGATGTCCTTTGTCTAACTGGAACTGAAACCCAAACCTTAAAAGATGTGCTGTTCTGACCTTGCTCTATGAGCTGAGGAAATTCCAGAGTATGTAACCTATTACTTTTTCATTAGGATGTGATTAAAAAAATGAACATTTAACTACATGCAATATTTTTCTTCCTACAGTTCCTATGACTGTCTCCTTGATGACCCTTTTGAACATGATTGGCCCAAGCTCCCAGAACTTCCTGGAATCAATTATTCTATGGATGAGCAATGTCGCTTTGATTTTGGGGTTGGTTACAAAATGTGCACTGCGGTATGTTACTCACAGTCAATTTAGGTTTTGCATCTTGAAATCCATTAGCATTTTGTAATTTACAGTTTCACTGGTGAAAGTATATTTATCAATGATTTTGTGTTTGCTATGTCACTACATGCTGAAGCTAAGTGCTTTAAATATACTATCTTACTTAATCATTTTGACGGGCTGGAAGGGAGTTGGTGTATTTTTATTTTACAGATGAAAAAGCCAAGGCTTAGAGAGATCAAGCAACTTGTTTAAATCACCCACGCAGTAAACTGGGGAGCTAGACATGGGAACCGAGGTTGTCAGGTTCCAGAACTTTATGCTCTGTTGCTCCCTTGGTTTTTGTGACTTTCAGAGATGACTTTTAAACCTGAGCTAGGCAGATGGTCATTAACTTGTAGGCCAGGATTCCATGTAGCTGTGCCCACAGAAAAGGACTATGCTCGTATATTCTCATCTAAGAGTTATATGTGTAGTGTGAAGGTCAGAAATGTGGATTCCATGGTCAGAATGGGTGAGCTGTCAGAGCCTGGATCTGACACTTACTAGAGGTGTGACTTTGAGCACCTTATATAATCTCTCTGGCCTAGTTTCCTCCTGTGAAAAATGTGAATAATCATAGTATTTATCTCACAGATTTGGTATCAGGATTAAATTTGATAATGTAACTAAAGTGTTTAGCAGAATCATTAGGCAAATAGTAAATGATCAATGAAAGCTAGGAAAGTCAGTTTTCCATGTAGCTATACAGATTAGAGGTATGTTTCATTAAGCTTCCAGAGTTGAACTTTAATAGTTCATAAATATAAAAAAAGAAAGGAAGGGCTTTGTTTACATTGGAGTAAGCTTTATGTGTTAGAGCAAGAAAAATAGTATTTCATGGTACCAAAGAGAAGTTGATCTGCTGTGGGAAGTCTTCCATATGTAGATTCCTACAGTCATTTGGTCCGTCTATAAGCTGTACAGTCAGCTCCTAATTGCCTGCATTAATGCTTTAGACCTGAGAATCCTAAAGCTTTGGCTCAGTTTTATGGAAAAATACAATTTGTGCATTAAGTAATAGGCATTAGAACAAAAAACCAAGGTCCAAAATGAGTACTCATTTTAAAAAGCTATGACCATAAGGCTTTGGGTAATTTATGTTATAGAAAAAAATGTAGATAAACTGGTCTTTAAGATATATATATATATATATATCTTAAAATATATATATATGTATATATATTTTAAATTTATCTGAAGAAAACAAATCCTATCTTTTACAACATGGATGGAGCTAGAGGGTATTATGCTCAGTGAAATAAGCCAGGCAGAGAAAGACAAGTACCAAATGATTTCACTCATTTGTGGAGTATAACAACAAAGCAAAACTGAAGGAACAAAACAGCAGCAGACTCACAGACTCCAAGAAGGGACTAGCGGTTACCAAAGTGGGGGTTTGGCAGGGTGGGTGGGGAGGGAGGGGGAAGGGGATTAAGGGGTATTATGATCAGCACATATAATGTAAGGGGGTCATGGGGAAGGCACTATAGCACAGAGAAGACAAGTAATGACTCTATAGCATCTTACTACGTTGATGGACAGTGACTGCAATGGGGTATGGGGAGGGGGACTTGATAATGTGGGTGAATGTAATAACCACAATGTTGCTCATGTGAAATCTTCATAGGATTATATATCAATGATACCTTAATAAAAGAAAATCTATCTAAAGAATGGTAAGAGTTTGCAGTTAGAAAGAGAGCAGACATATAAAGAGCACACACAGATACATGCACTTAAACAGACATTTGGATATTATAATGTGGTATTTCAGGAAAATAAAAAGCATCTGTAATAGTGAGACAACTAAGATTCTAATCGGGCTCTGTTGCTCCCTTACTTGTAGCCATAACTACCGCCTTACCTTGTAACCCGTATTTCTCAGCCATGGAATGTTGTGAGAATCAAATGCATGTACAAGCTACATGAATGTACTGTGTACTGTGTATTTTGTTACACCTGGAATGCCTTATTTTACATAGAAATCTGACAAAAATTTTCTGCTTTTAGTCAGCTCATTATAATGGGCATTTTTATTATTTATATCTGACTAGTTCATCCTAGGGATGCAAAGAAGTCATTTTGATGGCTTGAGAGCTGCAAACCATCACAATAACTCTTCATATTTAAAGTGGTAATAATTACTGTTTTTAAAATTTCAATATTGTCTGTTTGAAAAACAAAATAAAAATGACATGCAGAAATATTGAATGCTATCCAGAGAATCCCAAATTGTTGTTTATCATTGTTAGAAAAGCAGTATAAGTGTTCTGTCCTTGGAATTCTTAGGCAGAATTTTTTTCTTAACATGCTACAACTTCAACTGTAAACTTGAAATTAAAATAGCCAAGAAATGTGACATGAAGAAGCTGTACAGAAGATTCATGTGTGCATGTCATGCCATCTGTATTTCAATGAGATTTTGATTCTCTCTCTCTTCCAGTTCCGAACCTTTGACCCATGTAAACAGCTGTGGTGTAGCCATCCAGATAATCCCTACTTTTGTAAGACTAAAAAGGGACCCCCACTTGATGGGACTGAATGTGCTGCTGGAAAAGTGAGTATCTATTTAGACAATGAAGACTTAAGATATACTGAATAATAATCATTTTTAATAACCTGGAAAATTATGAACATAGCTGTGTTGTCATTTTTATGAAAACCACAGTACATGAAGTTTCCTTATGATAATGTGCTAACATCGTTTCCTATGGCTGCTATAACAAATTACCACAACCTTGGGGGCTTAAAATAACAGAAATTTATTCTCTATGGCTCAGTTCTAGAGACCAGAGGTTCAAATCTGTTTCACTGAGTCAAAATCAATGTGTGGACAAGACCATATTCTCTCCAGAGACTCTAGAGGAAAATCTGCCTGGCCTCTTCCAGCTTCCGGTGGCTGCCCGCATTCCTAGACTTGCATTTGCACCATTCCAGTCTCTGCCTCCATGGCCACATTACCCATGTGCAAATTTCTCTGCCCTCCCTTATAAGGAGGCATGTGATGGCATTTAGGGCCCACCTGAATAACTGAGGATAACCTCCCATCCCAAAATTCTTAATTTAATCACATCAGTTTCTGCCATAACTGTTTTCCAAATAAGGTAACATTTACAGATTCCATGGATTAAGATCTGACATCTTTGGGACTACTTTTCAGCCTACTACTGATAGAATAGTAGCTATCTATAGGAAGCAGCAGCTCAGCTGAGAATATCTGGCCGCTGCTAATGGGATTTGATTTACTTGCTGGCATCCAACTCCTTGTGAAAGTTGTCCAGAAATAAAGTCATGTGAACATATGCAGAAGATTTGGCCTTGCTCCTTGGGGAGAGATGCCCAGAGGTTTTAAATCTCAAGTTGTGTAGTCAGGATTGAACACTCAGAAAGTGGCCAGATGCCAAGCTACACTACTTATAAGGGGAAAGATCACCAAACCCAAAACAAAGGCATGTTAAGAACTAAAGCTGAGGAGCCTTGACTGGTTTGGAAATAAGATATTGTAGACAGGACTAAAACCTGGCAAAGAAGTATTATATAGCTTTTAGTTCTTTTAAAGCCTTTTTAAAGCTCTATTTCAAATGCATATAAACTGTACTTGCCATTATTTGTGTTCATATTTTGTTAGGCACTGTGCTATCCACTTTACACACAGTGTGTGACTCTGGAAAAATTCAGCATTACAGACTTTCAACTAAAAAAATGAGCAATGAGTTGATTCATTTTTGCCTTATGAAAAAGAAACCCCATAAATTAACATCCAACTTGTCTAAATATATTTATGTTACACTAAAGTTTACCAAGGTTGAGTGTTAAGGAACACTTGTATGTAAGATTTTAAAAAGCAGGTTAAAATGCTGAAACAAAAGAATTAATACCTTTCGAGCAACTGACTTATCTCTCAGAATAATTGTGAATGAAAATTTTGAAAAGTATGTAGAAGTGCTTTGAAAATTATATGTTTTAGATATGTAATGTTAATTATTTTCTAAGTTAAGTTATATACTTTCCATTTATTTTGAAAGGAAGCATACTGCCCTCAAAAATTACTGAGAAGATACATGAGGAAGGATGAGGGTAGAATAGCATCTACTGTGCATTTGAGTGCTCACCTCATTCTTAGTGGGTGGTTGATACAATAAATATATAATTTGAAAACTTGGCTGAGTGAATGTTACTTTTTCATTTTCATTTTATACTTAAAGATACAAGTCTAAATTATTCTTTGTAGAGGGTACCTTATTATAATAATTGCTTCAGGATAATTTTAAATGCATTTTTCACCAGTGGGGGACAGGGGTCTGTGGGGTGGGTGGTGTACAAAGAAGAAATTAAGTCCTTCAGTTGTGTAACAACTTCAGCTTAACATATGTACGGCTTTCATAATTGCTTTTTGTCATTTTCCAAAGTGGTGCTACAAGGGTCACTGCATGTGGAAGAATGCTAATCAACAAAAACAAGATGGCAACTGGGGGTCATGGACCAAATTTGGCTCCTGTTCCCGGACCTGTGGAACTGGTGTTCATTTCAGAACACGCCAGTGCAATAATCCAATGTGAGTATAACTCCTGTAATTGTGATTATTTGGGGATAGACCAGAAAATGATTCAATACCATGTTACTAGTATTCTGTTTCATGAAGTACATGTAAAATGCAGAATATGAAAAGTAAGCCTTTAAGTGTCAATTTTGCATAAATCTCCATTTATCAAACTTTTGGAGAGTAGTCAATGGTAAAGATGAGAGGCTTGAATGAAGATTACAGATTTTTTAAGAAATTGCTGATGAGAAGTATATAGGAGCTGATCAGGGAAAACCTGTTACTGTGCCTAGGCACTGAGGCTGAGACCCACTGCCAGAAGCACAGCTGTCAGGGCGGAAGTGGCACTGGGCACAGAGGTGCGCTCACTCTGGGATTAGAAGAGGAAAACTTCAGAGCAGGGCACCAGACAGATGGTAAAAGCCCACCAAGGAACTGTTGGGGGAAAAATTATTCATTCGTGCACTCTGACTAAATTTATTGAATCCCTCTTGTGTGCTCCGCAAATTTTATTTTCTGAAGGAAAATAAGTAACTGAAATATTAAACTTAGGACATTCTTCTCTGTCTAGAGTTTAACATGTGAGCAGAGAGAAAGGTCTCTCTCTCTTTGGCAGCAGGATGGCTCTGAGAATGTCTTCTATACAGAATATCGAGTGTCACATACCTGTGTTCATAGGGCAAGATGATGGTAGTATTGAAAGAGGAACCGTGGGTGTAGTCAGAGTAGGGTGAGGGCCTCTGGAAAAAGCAAGGCAGAATATTTGCAGTCAGAGCAATGTAACTACATGCAAGGAAACCTCCTACCAAAACTCTGTGTTAAACATTCAGCTCTACAGTCATTCTTCAGTGAAATCAGTTAATATTCCCCAGATAAAGAAGAGTAGCACATGTTCTTTTTATGCTAATCATTTATAATCATGTGTAAGATTCGCTTTAACATGCTAAAAAGCCCAGGCCTATGTGGTGTCTTTCCTCCTTCAGATCTGATGAAGTGATTTTGCAAACTGGGCAAACTAATTTAGCACGCAGGCCCAGGCATAAACAACACAGTAAAAGGCAAGAAGGATTCCACCTTAAAGATAAGATTGCATTTTAATACCCAAGAAGTTAAGACATTAGAAATTCTTAACTTACTCTTTAACAAACAATACCTCAGCCCACCTTGGGGACTGAGCAAGTGGCCTTGTTACATATGCCCCCAGACCAAGATGCTGGTATCTCAGGGATAAATCATCAGAGCAGGAAGTTGCTTGTATCAAGTTAATTCTAAATATCCTAGGACCACTTAGTAAGTCCACACCCCTAAGCTTTTTTTCATGTTCTCAAAAATCCTCAACTGCCTATAAAACCCCAAGACAATGCACCACCCTGGACTCTCTTGTCCCCTCCTGGTGTAAGCCAGGACCTCTGTCCTTTCACTTTATCTCTAAATAAAAGCCTGTACCTTGCTCTCCTACCTTGAGTGTTTGTGAAGCTCATTCTTCAGCTTCGTGAACAAGAACCCTGGCATCAGTATTAGTGGAAGTAACTGGCTACGGTTCACTATGTTAAAACTCTGTTTTAAATATGTTAACTCATTTAATCATCTGAATTTTTCTCTAAGAAAGATAGTTTTATTATTTGCATTATATACATGAAGAAACTAGGTGAGGCACAGAGCTGTGGTCAAAGTTTCTTTGGGTTACATTTACATGGTTTTTGCCATGGTGGAAAATATAATGTTCCTGAGTCTATAATATACATTTTTAAGATTTCCTTATATACTTCCACCCTGCATTTAAAATATTCTGTTGGAAAAGCTGATTTAAGTTGTTTCAGGTTCCCCCACTCTATCACCCTCACCCCCACCCCTGCAGGGAGAGGACGGTGCTTTGGGGAAGAGATTGAAATGAGGAAGTATGAGTTCATTCACTTTGTGCTGGCAGCCCACAGTCTCTGGCCTTCCGCCCTCAAGCACTTTGTCTGCGAGCTTCAGCTGCTGGACCAGAGCCAAAAGGCCTTTTTCAATGTTGTCTTTTCTTTAGGCCCATCAATGGCGGTCAGGATTGTCCTGGCGTTAATTTTGAGTACCAGCTTTGTAATACAGAAGAATGCCAAAAGCACTTCGAGGACTTCAGGGCACAGCAGTGCCAGCAGCGTAACTCCCACTTTGAGTACCAGAATGCCAAACACCACTGGCTGCCATATGAACATCCCGACTGTGAGTAGATGCCACCTCCTTCCTGCTGTGTGGATGGCTGCTTAGAGTTTCAGCTTCGTCATCAACTCTTGATCCCTTAACTCTTGATCCCTGCTTGGTAACTTAGAAAACTTAGTGCTTATAGGGTACATCCTCCTAGGTTACAAAGAATAAGGCTAACACCCCTTTCTCTAGAGAAGAGAGAGTTGTAGAATGGTTCCTGGCAAATAGTGCCACCATCACCACTACTGAAAAGCCCATCGAGGGAAAAGCACTGCACCGCAGAGATGCTGAGTTTCCTCCTTAAACTGAAATCCCTCTACTAGGAAATGCATCTGGAATATTGTGATCTTTCCTTTCTAAAGAACTTCAGAAAAATCATTTAGCACTCTGAGTGAAAGGAAAGGAGCGACACATAGCAGCAATTCACCAGAGAGTTCCGCTTTATTAGGGAAAGGTGCTGGGTTATATAGGAAGGGGCATGAATTGATTGAGGTGTCACTTCTACGGGGCTGGTGGCTGTTGGCTAGGTGCTGGGATTGGGAGGGGGGCGAGAGGTGATTGGGCTTCAGGTGGCGCCAGCGGGAACTGAGGACCCCGAAGAGAAGCCGGAAGTTTGCCATCTTACTGGTGGGGACCCTTCATTCCCCCCTTTCTCCTCTATGGGTTTGTGGACGTTGCTTTCTCTCTGGCTGCTTCCTGCTGAACAGGGGCGGAGAAGGGAGTGAGGGCTTGAGGATTGGGAGGAAAGGGTTGATAGGACTCCCCGCAGTAAGGACGAGTAGATGTGGACTTCTTCAGGTTTGGAAATCAATGAAGGTTCCCTGTAACTATAGGTTGAGGACCCGTTGATTCCAATGGTGCCAAGAGGATATGGGTGTCAGGAGCCAGGCATCTGCGGCCATTGTTTCCAGGAACAGTTTCCAGTGGAGAGAGGGGTCCATCTCAGCGTGTGGTGAGGAGGTCACGTGAGGATGAGGGATCTTCTGTGGCCAGAAGCTGGTAGTTCCTGAGTAAAAGCTGGTTGAAAGCTTGATTAGAGATTTTTCCGACTTGGGATTTGATGAACTTTATTATACAGGGTAAGAAGAGACAGGCGAGAAGAATGACTATTATGGGGCCTGCAATGGGCCAGAGCCAGGTGAGGAGGGGGTTTGTTAGTATTGACGAGAATGGGTTGGAATTGGAAGCAGAGTGGAGGCTGGAGGCAAGGTCGGTGAGTTTGGTAATGTTAGTTTCTACAATGCTGGAATAGCAGCACTCTTCCCAGAGGAAGACGCAGGTGCCACCCTTCTCGGCTGTAAGCAGATCTAGGGCCCGCCGGTTTTGAAGGGTGACTTTAGCTAGCGAAGTGACCTGTCTTTGGAGAGAGGCTAGAGAATCAGCAGTGGATGTCAGGGCTCCCTCAAATTTGGTGTTGAGATCTCTAACTGCCTATAGAGAGTGACCCAAGGCTTCTCCCGAAAACCCTGCCCCAATGGCTGAGGTGATCAAAGAGCTACTGACCATGATGGGAAGGAAAGCAGCTCTTTTTGTGCGCGAGGGCAAGGGAGGTTGGAGCTCAAGGAATTCTGCCATGCTGTAAAGTGTAAACTGTGGGATTAGGGTGACAAGAATGCAGGGTGAATCGCAGTTGAGAGGCACTGAGTTGAAAAGACTGCCATTACACCAAAAGAAGTGTCCCGGTTACGTAAAAGTCTTAGAGCCGGGGGTAGGGGTGTAGATAGAGAGGCAGTGAAGTGCCCTGGAGGGGGGTGGAGTTGGGCCTACACAGTGGTGGATGGTGAGATTATCTGAGTATTCTGGTTCTCATAGGGGTATGTCTGCCAGGGGGCAGAGGGGTTGTCTTTCTGCATGGAAGGAGTAGTTGGAAATATTAAGGGGCACGGCAGCCAGCAGTGGGCGCTGTAGTGATGCACACAAGAAACAATTGGCTGTGTTAAGGGTGTGGTTGAGAAAGATGGTGGTGTCCTGAATGAGCTGTAGTGAAGAGTAGGAGAAATGGGAAGAGGGGTGGGGATAAGAAGATGAAGAGGCGCCGTCAAGAGTTTGGATAATGACTTTTTCGGAATGTCTGATATCTGATGCAACTTGAGAGATCTGGGAATGAGAGGGAACATACTTTTGAGAGATATGAAGGGTACCGTGGGGGGTCGAGGACCCCCCCCCATAGTAAACTGAGGCTGTGACTCTAGCAGCTCATCAAGAGTCCCAGGGATCTGGGATTGATAAGGAGAATGAGCCGTTGGGATATTTCATGAAACAGTTGGAGGAGTAATACTATGGGTATTGGAAGTTACTCATGTAGTGAATGGCACAAGACCAGTAGGGACATCTCTTGTAGGTGTCTGGCTATCGCCTGCAATAGGCTTGTTTTTGGTCATAGAGGAAGCAGAGGTAGGGAGAATAAGGGTAGCTGCTAGTGAACACTTCGGTGGAGGGAGGAAAGTGGAGGTATAAAGGCTCAGAGCAGCTTTTCAGAGGGCAGTCTGGTGTGGCAATGAGGGCAGTAACTTTTGTTTGATGCTGTGTGTAAGTCTGTCTGACTTTGAATCACCATACAAAAGAGGCTGGGGTGGCGGGGAAGACAATAGGAATGAGGAAAAAAGCAAGAGAGCAGTAAAGGAGGAAAAAGTCATGATTTGGGTATGGATGGCAAAGGGGGTGAACGGGATTTTGGAGGAAAGAGGACAGTAAGGTCAGGAGTCTGGAGGGAGGGAGAGTTTATAAACTTTTGTAGGTTAAGAGATCTTTTAGGTGATGTGGGGACAGAATGGTAAGGGGCGCCCTGAATGTCAGTTTATGAGCTGCCTTCTGCAAGAGCTGTCTAGCGGCTAATGCTCGTAGGCAGGGGGCCTATCTCCTAACTGTGGGGTCTAATTGCTTGGAGAGATAAGCTACTGGGGCAAAGGATGGGCCATAATATTGGCCTAGGACTCATAGAGCTTGACTGGACCTCTCATGAATGTATAATGAGAAGGGCTTCGACAAATCAGGAAGATGGAGAGCTGGGGCTTCTACAAGGGCTTGACAGAGCTTAATGAAGAAGTGTTGGGGTGAGGAGGATAATGGTTTTTTTTTGGGGGGGGCTCTTGCTGAAGTCGTATAGGGGTCTTGCCAACAGGGAGCAGGGAGAAGTTAGGGATCTACGTTCTAAAATATTTAGCCAGGCTTAGAAAGGGCCTAGAAAGGAAAGGATTTCTGTCTTGGTTTTGGGAATGGGCAGGTCAGAGAGGAGCCATTTTCTTTCTAAGGTAATGGACTTTCTTTGTTGAGATAGAAGGAATCTGAGGTAAGTGACAGGAGGGGAAGAGATTTGAGCTTTGACGGGGGATATTCGGTAACTTCTGGAAGCTAGAAGGTTAAGTAGGGAGGCAGTGTCAAGTTGAGACTGTTCTCACGAGAGACTGCAGAGTAGAAGATTGTCTATGTATTATAATAAGGTGGACTTGGAGTGATCATGATGAAACTGTTTGAGGTCCTGAGCTAGGACCTGTCTAAAAATATGGGGACTATCTCGGAAGCTTTGTGGCAAAACTGTCTAAGTGAGTTGTTCAGAATGTCTTGTGTATGGGTCTGTCCAGGTGAAAATGAAAAAATCTTGGGAGCAGGGGTCTAGAGGGATAGAAAAATGGGTCCTTGAGATCTAGGACTGAGAAGTGGGATGCTGAGGCTGTATGGATTTGGAACTAAGGGATGGATAGGGACAATGGCTATGTTGATGAGGTGAAGGTCTTGGACAAGGCGGAAAGATCTGTTGGGTTTTTTTTAACAGCTAATATGGGGGTATTAAATGGGGAGTGAGTGGGTCTGAGGTAATTTATGTTTAAGAGATCTTGAATGATGGGTTGGAGGCCTATGAGGGCTGAAGTGGTTAGGGGGTATTGGGCCTGACAGATATACTGAGAGGGGTCACGTAATTTGATAGAGGCAGGGGGACATAGGGCCACGGAGGGGCGTGTAATGTCCCAAACTTTGGGATTTACAGGGTGTATGAGGGCGGAACCGGAGCTTTCATTGGGTAGAGGGGGGTTGTCGGCTATGAGGGCCATCAGAAAGGGAGTACTGGGGGCTGTGGGAGTGGATATAGTTATGGAAACGTGGAGGAGGGAAAGGTTGTCTCGTCTTAGTGAAGGGACACTGGGGCATAACTAGGAAGGAGTGGGAGAAAGGTATGGGACTGTCTAGGATTGTGCATAAAAGGGGGGAGCGTTTTAATGGGAAAATCTGTTTACCTCCTACCCTGACTATAGGAGTAATGGCTGGCGTGGTAGGGCCCTGATATTCTCACAAGACTGAGAAGGTGGCTCCTGTATCTAGGCGGAAGGAGATGGGGTGACCGTCTACTGTTAAAGTAACTCTGGGCTCCTGTTTGGTGATGGAAATGGTCGGGCGAGAAGCCCCCGGGCCCCGTCAATCTTCTTCTGCCAGCCCCACTACGGCGGGCTTAGGATGGGGGTTGTTCGTCCAGCCTCCCGTTCGGGTGGTTGGGCAATCAGACCCCCAGTGGCCCTTTTTGTGGCATCTGGGGCATGGGGTGGTAGGAGATCTGGGGGAGGGGCACGCCCTTGACCAATGTCCCTCTTTTCCATACTTGAAACAAGCTCCTGGGGGGGGCTGGTTTGTAGAGGGGCGCCCAGGTTGTGGTTTTATCAGCTGGGCTAACATTTGGAAATTGGCCTGATGGAAATTGGCCTGATCAGCCTTTTGTTTACGGCGTTCTTTCTCCTCCTCCCGGTTATGGAAGACTTTAAAGGCCACTGTTAGGATCTCAGTCTGTGGGATAGCAGGGCCCTGTTCTAACTTTTTGAGTTTAGCTTTAATGTCGGGGTAGCCTTGAGCTAGGAAGTATGTCATAAGGACATGTCTTCCTTCAGGTGTTTCTGGGTCTAGGCTGGTATACTGTAATAGGGCTTGAGTGAGTCTGTCTAAGAACTCGGAGGGGATTTCATCTCTCTTTTGAATTATGTCTTGGAGCTTTTGAAAATTTACTACTTTACAAGCTGCCTTTTTCAGACCTGCTATTAAGCAGGAGGCAAAAATATCTCGAGAGCGTAGACTCATGGCGGTGTTATAATCTCAGTGTGGGTCTTGTTCGGGGACAGCAGTGGGGCCAGGGGGATAGGTAGGGTCAGTTCTGTGGGTTTCGGTAGCCTGCGTTTGGGCGAAGTCTCAAACTCATCTACGCTCTTTAGGGAGGAGAGTATTGGCCAGGAGCATGAAAATGTCATGATGCGTGAGGCTGTAAGACTGGAGGGTCCATTGAAACTCCCTGATGTATGTCATGGGATCAGTGGAAAAGGAACTTAGGCGTTTTTCTAGTTGGACTAAATCTCTTAAGGAGAAAGGGATGTGAACGCGCACGATGCCTTCGGATCTTGCTACTTCCCAGAGGGGGGCGATAATTTTGGGAGGCTCTCGGGACTGAGTCTGAGGGGGACTGAAGGGTTCTGGCTCAGTCTGTGGGGGAGTGACGCCGTCTAGCTGCGCTTATTCAAGCAGGTCCTGAAGTGCGGAAGGGGGGCAAAGAAAATAAAGATAGAATCAGACCCATGTGTTGCCAGCCTGCAGCCCAGCTGCTTGCCTCTGCTGCTTTAGTTGGGCTTGAACTCATGACTCTGAGGTTAAGAGTCTCATGCTCTACTAATTGAGCTACAGCAGGGCTCCAGTTAATTGCTTATGGAATGCGTTGTTTTCTATTCTTGCCACATCGGCAAGTGGAGGAAGGGCATAGCTAGAAGCAGGGGCAGTGTTTCTACACATCTTTAAGGTCTCCCTATTTTCAGAGTGAGGAGTCTTGGCAAGATATGTTTTTGTGGACAGATAACTTTTAAGGACTGCACATGTTTTTGTGGACAGATAACTTCTAAGGACTGCACCAGTTTTTGTTTAGCTTGTGCTTTCCCATGCTGCGTTCAGACATGGGGGGAGGTGCTTTCCCATTCTCTCTACAAACATGTGAGAAGACAAAGGCAGTCCCTAACAGGGGAGAAACAGGTGATGAGGGCAAAGACGGAGGAGGCCCCTGGGACTTAGTTAAAGGGGGGCTGAAAGGCTCAGGCTTAATCTGCAGGGAATGAAGGTGGAGGAGGTGAGATGGGGGAGGAGATGGTTGGGGGGGAAGGGAGGAGGGCTGTTGTAGGAGATGAAGGGGAAGGGAGTGAACGGGAGGCTTCTGTGGGGGCGGCGGCTTCCAGGCTAGGAGAACTTGGGAGGGGGTGGGGAGAGGAGGAGGCGGAAGGCTTCAATATAGGGAATCTCCTTCCATTTTTTCAGGCGCTGGCAGTAGTTAAAAAGATCGCGAGTGATGTTAGGATTAAGAGTTCCCCCTGCGGGCCATTGGTTGTTATTGTCTAGGGGGCATGTCGGCCAATCTTGGGAGCAATATTTACGGAGAAGTTTTGGTTTTATATCAGGCGTCAGGGAGAGGGTAGCCAGATGCTTAAGCAGGCATTCAAGAGGTGAACTTTCAGGGAGGGATGAGGAGGCTCCCATGGCTAAAGGACAGAGAAGGAGACAAACAGGGGAAGACGAACGGAGATCCTCGGACTGGAAGCAGACCGCAAGGAGACAAAGGGCGTCCCCGGTGATCCTTGGTGGTCTGCGGAAACTCGTATACGAGTCGGAATTTCTTAGGAAGTGTGGGTCGTCACCCAGACTTCCCTAAGAAGGCAGAGTGCCGGAGTCACGAGGTACCTAGCGCTAGGCGTTTTCGGCGGACGGAGCAGAAGGAGGAGGGGGGGAAAAGGGAGCGTTTTCATCCACAAAGGAGTCACCTTGTTTATGGCTGTTGGAGGGGGGTGCCTGAGAGTCTGCCGCAGCC
Organism: Manis javanica; assembly: GCF_040802235.1. NCBI lineage: Eukaryota > Metazoa > Chordata > Mammalia > Pholidota > Manidae > Manis > Manis javanica. The sequence goes on from NC_133160.1 coordinate 116,118,843, forward strand.
ATGAAGGCCTGAGGCGGGGATTTATGACTGTCGGAGGAGGGGCCTGAGCATCCGCCGCAGCGGTAAAGGCTTGAGGTGGGGATTTATGGCTGTTGGAGGAGGGGCCTGAGGGTCCGCCGCAGCCGTGAAGGCCTGAGGCGGGGAGAGTTCCCTCCTCATCCCCGAGCATCAGGGCCTTGCCGGACGATCACGGTCAATGGCACTGTGATAGCTCGGGGAAGAGTGGCTCACCCTGGGGAAATTTTGCTTAAAAACTTTCAGCACTGATGGAAGGGACGGTGAATGCATTTATGACTGTCGGAGGAGGGGCCTGAGCGTCCGCCACAGCTGTAAAGGCTTGAGGCGGGGATTTATGGCTGTTGGAGGAGGGGCCTGAGGGTCCGCCACAGCCGTGAAGGCCTGAGGTGGGGAGCGTTCCCTCCTCATCCCCGAGCGTCAGGGCCTTGCCGGACGATCATGGCCAGTGGCACTGCGATAGCTCGGGGAAGAGTGGCCCACCCTGGGGGGAAAACTTACCTAAAGGCCAGAGAGGAGTGGTGAGTGTGATGAGCCAGCGCCAGAAAAAGAGGACGAGGGCAAACTGCTGCTGGTGTCGGGGGGAAGACGGGGCCCAGTTGGGGTGTCCCGTCTCCCGGGTTTCGGCACCAATGAAAGGAAAGGAGCGACACATAGCAGCAATTCACCGGAGAGTTCTGCTTTATTAGGGAAAGGTGCTGGGTTATATAGGAAGGGGCATGAATTGATTGAGGTGTCACTTCTACGGGGCTGGTGGCTGTTGGCTAGGTGCTGGGATTGGGAGGGGGGCGAGAGGTGATTGGGCTTCAGGTGGCGCCGGCGGGAACTGAGGACCCCGAAGAGAAGCCGGAAGTTTGCCATCTTACTGGTGGGGACCCTTCACTGAGTGTCAATAACACTAAACTGGTTCTAAATTAAAGTTTACTGGAGAGCTGTGGTTAAATCTGGGGATGGCCATACAACCAGTTCTTTTAAGAAATGAGTGAGGAACAAGAAAAAGACTGTTATTTAATAACAAAAGGCACCTCATAATCCTTTACTTGTGTACCGTACACTAGTTATTGAAAAATTCACTTGGAAATTTCCTTTTCATGTTTCACTGCGACCCCTAAGTTTTTGGTTAAGTATGTTCAAATGGGAACTTCTTTCCCTATTTCCTATTTGGATGAATAAAAGAAAATAGATACATGATTATTGTGTGATATAATACAGTGCTGAGTTCAGTTTAAAAGTTGTTTCAAAGGAAAAATGCATCCATGTAAGAATTCAAAGTTGCAAGGCATTAAGAAGAAATGCATTGTTTTTATCCGTTTTGGTTAAGTGAGTCATATAAATTATATTAAAATTAATTAATGATACCTTGCAAGAGGCAAGACCTATACTACACCATTGGGTCAAACAAAAGAGAAACGCTTTTAACATTCTAAGTGTCACTAACACTAAATTGATTCTGAATTAAAGTTTTTGAAGAACTATGGTTAAATCTGGGGTGGTCTTAAACCATGATGCCTGGAATAGTCCCAGTTTATACCTGTTGTCCTTAATAAAACCCCTTTTCACTATCAGAAATATCACCATTTAGATGAAGTCATGTGATCACCCTACTTAAACAAATGTGCCAAATATACATACTTTCTCCCCTACTCTTTATTTACATACTATCTTGTTTTTAGGAAAACACATTGAAATATTATATTTTAAAAATAAAATTACAATACAGTTCAAATATGCCATTTTATATAAATAGTTGATTAATCTCCCATCTTATGCAGCCAGGAAAAGATGCCACCTTTACTGTCAATCCAAAGAGACTGGAGATGTCGCTTATATGAAACAGCTGGTGCACGATGGGACGCGCTGCTCTTACAGAGACCCGTATAGCATCTGTGTGCGAGGAGAGTGTGTGGTGAGTTTGATCTGCTTCCCCACAGTGGCAGCAGTCCTACTTTTACTATCATTCATCTGCATATTTTCAAAAAATTCTAACTCTTATCTGGGAAATCACATTCTAACAAGAATCTATGACTAATTTAGTAGCTACACTAAATTTGGGAGAAATTGCAGTAGATAAAATCAAACTTTGGCCATTGGCAGAATTAAGATATAAACATAGTTTTCCTAATTTCCAGCCAAATACCTTTTCTAAGTTACTCCTATGACTCCATGTTGGGAATACAACAACTTGGGGGCAATGCTTTTTCCTTGAATAGTTTACTAGCACCCATCTACTATTAAAATACAAAGTGTTTTATAAAATTTAATGCTAAATATGTCTTTCTTTTAAAAGATAATGGCAGCTTCTCTTTTTCCCTCTCTCACCTTCCAATTGAAACTAAATTTAAACACTGAATTCCGCATGAGGACAAGTAAAGCTGCAAAAATTTTTGGCCTCATTTAATTTCTTTTTTAAAAAATGCAGTTCATTTTCTTGTTCATGTTTACAAGTTGAATTGAGATGAAATTTTCCTTATTAACTAAAGCTCCCACCATAGCTAGTGCATTACATGTATGTGTTGTCATTGTTTTCTCTGCCCACTTTTATCCCAAATTTACGAGTGCAGAGGCATGTCATGTAACATCATCCTGCACTGATGTACATTAAGGACTTGCCCAAGTTTTGAAAACCTTCAGTAGCTCCCCATTAAATTAATGTGAAAATGTAAACTCTTCCTGAGTGATCTTCCTAATCTTTCACAACCAGTGCTTTGCAAATATTTGACCACTCCCCCGCCAGACGACACTACCCTTCCATTGGTTTAAGTATTGTTCTCTGGGCCCCTTTTCTGTGACCATGCAACTTCCATGGCTCTGTTTTAATCCCTCAATTTCTGAAATCCTTTCCACAGGACCCAGTGAAAATCTCCAGCACATCTGTGGAGCTTTGTTGCACATCCCTAACCAACATGTAATATTTGTGCGAATGTGCACCCCATTATTTTAGTATGCATCATCATAAATATGAATGCATAAAGGGAAAAGCACCAGCTTACTTTTTGTCTCATCCACATAAACTCCAATATCTGTACTTGATAAATATTCGATGACTATGGCTATGTGTGATGGGGTAAATATTTCATCTGACTGTACCTAGAGTACAAGTCATTTGATTTCATAGCATTCTTTAAAAGACTGAGATATTAAAAATGGGAGCTAGAGTGAAAAGTTGATGCAGGCTGCCTGACTGTGCTCATGATTAAGCAAATGGTTCATCATTCTTTAGGATGCTGACCTCTACTTGTCATATTATAATCAGACACATTTAACATCTTCTCTCCCTAGAAAGTGGGCTGTGATAAAGAGATCGGTTCTAACAAGGTTGAGGATAAGTGTGGCGTCTGTGGAGGAGATAATTCCCATTGTCGAACTGTAAAGGGGACATTTACCAGAACCCCCAGGAAGCTTGGTAAGATGAGGTCTCTCTTGAATTTACTATCCTTCTCCATGGTTTGTACTTTTTGGGACTTCTGCTTTTAGGAATACAGAATTTTCTCTATTAACACAACAAAAAATTAACTGCTGATCAGAGTACTTTTTAAGGAAATAGTTAAAAAAAATCTTTAAATTCATACTCCATAGCACCCACCATGAGAAATTATCTGCTAAATTTAGGTGAGGAACAAATAAAATTGATACCAGTTATAATAGTGAGGTAAAATGTTTTATTTTGTATTTTTAATAAAATATATTAGACCTAATTATTAGAATTGATGCTAATTTTGAATTTGCTATTGCACATAAATTTTTTATCAGAAGTAAAAATAAAAACCACAAAACTTTGAATACAACTTTTAAAACATTACTTTGTTTTACTTCTCTTTTTCTAGAAGTAAACAAATTTATCCTACTTATAAATCTGTGAATCCAGGATCCATATTTCTCATAGTTTTTAAAATTTTATATTAAGCAAAATTGAGGTGCAATCAAAAAATAACCTGAGATACAACTGCTTATGCATATGAACTTTTGTCCTTTTTACACAGTGACTGGGACTTAGGCATACAATGAGGTTCAACAGATGGGAATGAAAGCACAAATAATACGCAAAATTAGTAGTTTCATAATTATTCATCGGAATTTTCCTAAAAGATTTGGATGCAAACATTTATTACTGAATTTTTTTCTAATGTGCAACAAATGCTATTTAGTTATTCAATGACTTGAACAAACTTTCTGAGAATTTGACATTTAAAGATAAATTTGATGTGATGCTTCCCTTGAGAGGTTTCTCTACATCATCTACAGAGTTGGCGTTGTCTCTTAGAGAATGACAGAAAAGAAAACAAAACAAAAAGGAAGAAAGAGATGTGGTTCACTTTGAGCACCCTTTTAAAATAAAAGAAAGTATAAGACAGTTAGTCTTCATCCAAATGGAATAATTCTCTTTGGTCTTTCACTCCCATTAGACCTCAGCTACGCAACTCAAGCCAGTTCTCACTTATCAGCTTTGCTCTTTGACATACTTAGGGGGACTTTATTTTAATGTGTTTTTCCCAGGCATTTCTACTCTATTGAGCTACTGGTGTCGTTGTTATTCCTGTGTGAGAATTTACTGTTTAGTACTTTTAAAATTATTAAGAAGCAAATATCATCATCTCTGGCTGCTCATGTTATTTTTATAAAGCAAACAATTAGAATTACACGCGTATTTATTAGAGTAACATATAATTTTCTCCATCTTGCAAAATAATTTACTGTGCTTTCTCTATTGGAGTTGTATATTATTCTTTTAAGTATAAAATAATTCATACTGTTTTATTCCCAGAGTGAATTAATCTAAGGAAAAAAGTTTTCCCATAACCATCCATTCTATATTATGTGTAAAATAAGGTAGTGTTTTTTCCAGATACCTCAAAAATTATGTTAACCCTGCAAATCAAGGTCAGAAGAACAGAAGAAAGCTTTCGTCAGTCATACAGATTCCAGGGTTCAAAGATAATCTAACATCCATTTCTTTGCACTAATGTTGTCATCATAGTCATTCAATAGACTAATTAACCTTTTTCAACAGGGAAACATTTAGGCAAGAGGTGCCATAAAGAATTCAAGTTGCTGGAAAGTGAAATCTGCAAGTATTCACCTTCAAATCACCTCTATCATTTCTCATTCATGTTTAGTCTTACTTTCATTCACTGTTGACACTTTATTGGCATTAGCTGGCTGTTATAATTGCATTTTGACTTCAACATATAAAATTACAGAACACATTTTTTATCCTACTTAATAAAATATACATAGCTTATAGTATGGTCAATGAAACAGCAAGACTTTGATAACATGAAACCTCCACTAATTAAAGACATTCTATTTAAGGGAAGACGAGAGGAGCCTTCACTTTACCCAAAGGAGCTCGTAATATTTCTCTTGCTGAAACAAGGGAAGCTAAAAATGTACTGGGTAAGTTGTAGCAAACTGCAGAAAGATGGGCATCCACAAATGGCATCAAGCTGTTTTGCTGCATGTGGCACCTGAAGCACATTACTTCTAGCCATTGCCTACTCAGGCAAACATGGCTTATGTCATGTATTGGACCTTACCCAGGCTCAGGTACTGAAAACTCAGACCCTAAAATGACTACTCCATTTAGCAAAGACACTAAGAAGTATTATGAAAAAGTTGGGTTAATCTACCCACTGGTAGATAGATATTCATTGTCTAGATACAAATGACAAACATGTGTCTTTCCAATTCCATCAGCAATTGTGTAGCTATAACTGAATTTCTATCAAAACTCAGCCTGTAGTACATGAGTCGGATGTTTTATAATGTAAGATGTCAGTTGCACAGTCTCTCTATATTAATTTTTTTTTGATGGGAATGAGATAAAACATCTTGATTTCTCTATTTGTTCAATTGTTGATTTATAGTTAGGTTCTTAATTCTAAGTGGTCTTAAAATAATTCTTAGGACAAATACTAAGAAGATTTGTTATATATGACACTGATTATAATAGGATCAATAAATGCTTTTAAAACCCACATCAGCCTATTAAGCTTATTGATATTTTTATTTCTGAATTAGAAGATGAGATTAGAGTAAATGTAAAGGCAATGTAGTACATACTTTGCAAACACTTTCCAAACGCTTTGGTCAAATCTACAACATAGATTTGAACACATTGCCATTATAAAATTCGTTTAAAGCTTTTAAAGTCAATTGCTGATCACAAGAAAAATGAAAGCTGCTCACTGATGTTTCTTTTGTAATTTCTTTAGAACAAAGCAGGCTTTTAAATATGAATATGTTTCATTAATTGAAAGCTTAGCTATCTATATTGCCACTTACACTTTTAAAATAATATAGAGGCAGATAAAATATCTCAAGAAGTTCACCAACTAAGTACACTAAGAATTGGCTCCATTTCAAAAGAGTGGGTAAGAAAGCTGAAACCACATAGAGGGACATAGGAAAGTGTAGCGTTTGCCTGAATTGTTGACACAATTCATTGATCAACACAAGAAAAATGCCTAATAGCATGGAAACAGTATTAAGTTTCTGTCCCATTTTAATAAAAAAAAAAAAAGAAAATATTTCTTCTAATCTCATGCCAGATGTCACAAAGGCAACCAAAGCTTTGAAGTTAATTTCTGAAACTGCTTTCTGCGGTTTGTGGATGCCTTCTTCTGCGTGCAGGGGCAGTGAGAACCCAATGCTCGACTAACCATGGTCGTCGCTTTTGTTTTCTCCTTTGCTTCCTCCCATATTTACTACACATGCAAAGGGTACCTTAAGATGTTTGATATACCCCCTGGTGCTAGACGTGTGTTAATCCAAGAAGACGAGGCTTCTCCTCATATTCTTGGTAAGTGTTTCTGTCTGCTGGCTTTCCGTTAACATGCTCTTAAACATAGGAATGTCAAAGAAATCATATATATATATACATATATATGTGTGAAAATATGGGTATATATGTATATGTATATATGTATGCATAGATATACAAGATTCAAAATTATATATAAATGCATTATTATGTGGTTTTTGTTGGTCATTTCTTCCAACTATTCTTCCTTTAAGAAATTTTCAAAAGTAGAGCTTTAATTACTGGTAAAACTTGGGTTGGCTCATTACTACAGAGAGAAAAAAAATCGTTTGACAAGTTTATATTTGTTATGCATTTTCTGTATTAGGGGATGAGAAAAATAAATGTTAATAAAATGCACTAAATTAAGGAATGATATCAGACAAATTTGCCATATTTATGTTGGCAGATTAGTTTTGATATTTTGATTGATGCCATACTATATGCCTCTCCTTACTTTTATTGCATTTTAAATTCTTTGACTGAAAAGCAATCACATATGAATTTTACTAGTCTAATGAAAACCTTTCCTAATATCTGTTATGTGTCTAGTTCTGACTGGCACATGCAGATCCATTTGCATGTCTGTTATAATTTCCAAAAGAAGACTCTTTTCCTCATTTATGAGAGGATCATGTAGAAATGTCACTTTACAGGGGTTTTTTTTCACAGTATACATACAAGTGCATATAACTTTCACATATTCTTGGACTTATTAAGGCACTAAGATTTCTGAGACTAAGGCATCATCTGTCAATCCTATAAGAATTTGTAGCCAATTGCTTTTTTTAAATTTGTCACTTAAAAAAATGAATTGTTTTATGGTATTTCATAGAATTTCTTTTTTTTACTATTTAATTATATTCAGTACTGGATTCTGTAATAGTCTAGCAGTCAGCCATAATTGTTTTCCCATTAATTAAATTTCCTTATTTTTTTATCTTAGAATTTAGATTATTATCTTTGGGAAAATAATACCAGTTTAAAAATTCAAGAGGAATAAATGTAAAGTTAATCATGTTTTCTACACATTTTCAGTAATGGTAATAACATGAAGTTTCATTTTCTAACTCATCATTGTATGCTGAAAAACACTTCAGACTTTAAAATCCCATTTCTTATTTTTGATCCTTTAGCAAAAGCACTTTATTTTGTAACATATAGTAGATCTACAACACTTTAAGAATTCCATCACCAGTAAGCAACTTTTTCTAGCCATATCAGTAGGGGATGTATGTGGTCTTGGAATTTTACAGTCATAAGAAATGTTTGTTGGCCTAAAAATGTGAATATTTTTACTAACTTGAAAGAGATACATAGCACAGAAGCGATTATGTTATATGCCATCCTAGTATAACTGGTTTGTATGAATTATTATAGAAATACCATTTTTTCAAAATATTCCCAGCTTTCTGAGGAGATGTATAAGATGAGTGAGTTAGAAATTTACCCTCTTTGGCAATGTTTTCAAATGAGAATATTTGCTAATTTTTATCTCCTATTTAACCATCTTGCCATTGTTTTTGACCAGTTAGGAATGCTTCCTGAGGATTTTAAATGAAGGAAAGAAAGGGGAGTTAGATCAGAACTAATATGTATTTTAATTGCTTTGATGCTAATAAGCACCGTCTTTTGATTTATAGGAGGGAATAAACTTAGTAGGGATCATCAAAGCTGTAATGTGATAAAATAAAATGTATGCTAGTTACTCATTTTCCTTCCTTTAGCTATTAAGAACCAGGCTACAGGCCACTATATTTTAAATGGCAAAGGCGAGGAAGCCAAGTCGCGGACCTTCATAGATCTTGGTGTGGAATGGGATTATAACATTGAAGATGACATTGAAACTCTTCACACAGATGGACCTTTACATGATCCTGTTATTGTTTTGGTATGTGGCTTTACAGGCTCACTATGTAGTTGGTTTAGTTTATAATTTTATAATTAGTTTATCTAAAAACACTTCTACCTATAACATTGATCTATTTAGCTGCTTGCTTTTTATAATTACATTTATCTGTCCATTTCTACTCTGTAGAAATATATTTCATTATATATACACCTTTAAAACACAATAAAAAGTGTTATGATTTTTGACTTTGGTAGTTACCTGTTGAAGACAAAAAATAGATTTTTATATTTACCCACATATTTACCATATTGGATGCTCTTCATTTTTCCCTATAAATCTGATTTTCCATCCGGTAGCACTTACCTTCAATATAAAGAACTTCTCCTAGCATTTCTTATGGTTGTGGGTGTGTGTACTAACAAAGAATTCTCTCAACTTTCAATTATCTAGAAATATCTTTATTTTACCCTTGTTCTTAAAGATAGCTTCGCTAGATATAAACATCTGGTTGCTGTTTTTTTTTTTTCTTTCAGCACTTTAAAATGTTTTTACATCATTGTAAGAAATTCAAGAGATCTGGGGATAATCAGATGCTAGCACAAGCTGATAGTACCTCAGCAGGTTTGCAGTAGGGCTACCATCCAGGAGAGAAGGGCAAGGGAGCTCCTGAGAGAAGGGATTGGAGAGGGGGTTTATGTAGCTGGGTGTTATCACTCAGCAGCACCTCAGGGAGTCTCTGGATCTGAGAGCTCTGAAGGGTGGCAGCTGCAGCTTGAAGTCCTATATGTGTGGCTATAAAGCCACAGTCTTGTTTACAGTTAGCAGGTGCTGGGTGCAGTTTCATAGGGATGTGCAAAGTAAGCAGGCACTAAATGGTTAAAATATACACCTAATTGGGCTACATTTAAAACAATTGAATATGTAGAATTTTGAGTTGGATGCTAGCAGGCTTTTGAGTCTCAGCCTGCTGTAAAGAAATGAATAATCTAGGAGCCATCTTTGACTCATCTACGTAACATTTGTTTGTCTTCTAGAATCTATCATTTATGACAAGGCCAACTTCATTTGTATTGCTTCTCTGTATGCAGAGTATCCATTTTTTTCTGGCTGCTTTTTAATATTTTTCTCTTTATTTTTTTGTTTTATTTGTTTAGCAGTTTGACTAAGATATGCTTAGTTTGTGATGTTCCTTGTATGTATCTGGCTTGGGGTTCACCAGGCATCTTAGCTCTGTAAATCTGGGTTTGTTTATCCCCCCATCTCTCACTTCTCTACTCCTAAGATTCATTTACATGTATGTTAAACCAGTTGAAATTCTTCTTAGGCCTTATTCATCCTTTCATGATCTTTATTTTTCCTTTGTTCTCAGATTCGATCATTTCTACTGAGCTGTATTTGAGTTCACTGACTGTGTCTTATGCAATCTCCAGTCTGTCATTGAGCCCCTCCAATAAATTTTTCAAGTCAGATGATATGCTTTTATTTTCTAGAATTTGCATTTGGTTCTTTAAAAAAAATTTTCCATTTCTCTGCTGAGATTTCCATGTATGTTAACTATTATGTCTACCTTTTCCTTGAAGTTCTATGTCTACGTGTTGTCTCCATTACTGGGCTGCTTTTTTTTCTTATGGGTCTTGTTTTCCTGCTTCTCAAAATTCCTTTTTTTAAATGTACACTGGATATTATAGATGATAAGTTGTAGGGTATTTAGTTTATGTTGCTTCCCTTACCCGCTTTTGGGTTTTGTTCTGGCCAGCAGTTATTGTTAAGCTCCTTCTGATCCTGAGGCCTGGTTTATGCTTCATTAGGGCTGATCTGCTTTAATCTTGCCCTTAGTATAATGGCTTTTTGGTGCCGTAACTGAATACCTGAAGTATTAGTGAGGCCTCTTCATTCTGGATGGATAAGAATTTCTCTGTCAACCCTGCCTGACCTCAGGTATCTCCCAGTCCAGCAGCACCCACTTATTGATCTACAGCGTGGTTTCTTGGCCTGGGCATGCACAGACCACCCCTCCATTGAACACATCAGCCTTTTGGGCCACTTTACGAAGCTCCCTTTGGGGAGAATGGAAGTTCCCATGGCCAGAATCCTCATCTGACCCTAAACTACTTGATGATGTAACTGGCCTACTGCTAGGCTAACTGTTTTCACACCCGTAGGCAATAAGCTATTATTGACACAGTCACTATATAGAGAGCTCTGCCCAGTCCTCTGGGCAGAGGCAGAGATGGAGATGGATTATGGACCTGCAGACTGCTGGATACAGGTCTAATTCTAGTGCTTGACCTACCAACGAGAGAATAAAGCCAGGTATAAACTTTTTTACCCCAAGAACGTTCCGTTGTCATTTCTCTGTCTCACTGAATCTATAGTGAACTTGCCCAGGGCTGGAATCCTCAGGCAAGACACCCCTCTTATTTAGTGCCCTGCACTGCATGTTCCAGACTCCACTCTCCCTCTTCTTGGCTCACACAGGAAGCCAGGACCTTGCATCCTCTCTTCTCACAGGGATCGTTGTCCTTTGCTGCATTACTTGTGACCAAAAAAAAGCTCCCTCATGTATTCTGTCCAGTTTTATTGTTTTTAATATCAGGAATGCAATTCTATTACTCCTTCATGGGTAAAAAAGAAGATAGTTAAAAAATACTGTTGGATTCTGTATACAAGTATTTATTGGCTTCTCTATAAAAGATATTTTACTAATCTAAAACCAAATCTTCTCACTCAATTGCAAGGTTTTTTTTCCCTTGGAAAATTATTTCCTTTTGGTAAAGTGGTCATTCAGATCTTTTTCTCATTGTTAAAGTAGGTTATATTTTTACTTTTGTTGAGTTTTAAGAGTATTTATACATAGTTCATATAAGTCCTGTGTGAAATACATGATTTGCCAAATATTTTTCTTCTAGTCTATAGTCTCTTTTCCTTATCTTAATAGTGTCTTTCACAGAGCAAAACACTTTATCTTTATTGAAGTCTAATTGATCAATTTCTTCTTTAATGGATCAAGATTTTGGTTTTTTATAAATTTTTTTGCCTAATCCAAAATATTTTTCCTTTTTTTTTGGTAAAAATTTTATAGTTTGACATTTTGCATTAGGCTTATGAACCATTTAAGTTGATTTTTATATAAATTTTGTGTGATAGGTTCTCATTTTTGCATACACATGTCCATGTATATTGCTGTGTAACAAATTACCTCAAATTTAGTGGCTAACACAAAGCAACATTTAATACCTCATAGTTTCTGTGGACCAAGTATCTGGGAGCAATTTAAATGGCTAGTTCTGGCTCAGGGGAGTGCATAAACCTGCTGTCAGCTGTGGCTAATGACCTCAAGGCTCTACTGGGGAGATCTGCTTCCCAGCTCAGGCACACAGCTGGGAAGGCCTCAGAAGATTGCTCCTAAGCTTTTTCATGGGCAGTTGGGTGGGCCTAGGTTCTTCACTGTGTGAGCCTTTCCACAGGCTGCTTAAGTGTCTGTGTCACACAGCAGCTGGCATCGGCTAGAACGAGTGATGCAAGTTAAGAGAGAAAGTGAGAGTACAACCAAGACAGAAGTCTGTCTTTCCTAACCTAATCTTTCCTAACCATCACTTCTGCTGTTGTCTTTTTCTGAGAAGCAAGTCACAGAGTGCATCCCACATGGAAAGGAAGAGGAAGTAAGCTCCACTTACTAAGAGGGAAAGTATCAAAAGATTTGTAGACACATTTTTTAAACCACCACAGTCTCCAAATGTTACAGCACCATTTGTTGAAAAAGCTGTTCTTTCTCCAAAAATGTCTTTTTCATCTGTGTCAAAATATCTTGACAGTGGGATTAAGCCTGGGCAAGTTCACTCTTCATTGAGAGAGACCAAAAAATGACAATGGAACATTCTTGGGGTGAAAAGGTTTATACCCAATGTTATTCCCAGGTGGCAAGTCAAGCACTAGAATCCTGTCCACCTCAGAGTAAGTCTGCTTGCAGCAAGCCAGTCTCTGTCTCTGGGCCTCTCCATCCCTGGGCCTCTCTGCCCCAGAGCCATCTCAGTCTCTGTCCTCAGTATTGCCACAACTCTGGCCTCTGCTCTCCTGCAGCCATGCAGCCCAGAGCACTGGGCAGAGCTCTTTATGTATAGGCACTGTTAATGTATTGCCCACACAATGTGCAGTGAGCAAGCCGGCCAGGGTCAGGTGAGAATCCTGGCCACAGGAATTTTCATTTTCTTCATACAAAATTAATTGTCCAAATTTATGTCCGAGTTTATTAATTGTCTAAAATTAGCTGGACTGTCATTCTGTTCCATAGGGTAGGTAATTTTGTAGCAAGACTGTATACTAATCAAATTTTGTTAAGTTTGAATAATTGGAGATCAGATGCTCTATTTTGCTCTTGCATAATCACACTGCATTATTTTCCAGTGCCACAGGCATCTGGCCCCAGAGCCCTGCTGTTTAACTGCCATGATAGACCAGGTGGTCTATCTCAAGGCTTTGCCCGCAGATAGTAGTGTGACCACAGGGAGTAGCATGGGCTGGAGCTGTCAGAAGGAGCTGAGACAGGAGTTGTGGACAAGCAGTCCTGTATCATCGTGACCTTTCTCTTCCTCTCTAAAGTACAGGAACCCTGGTTGGGAGCCCTGGAACACCGTGGCTAGGCCATCTGCAGCTGAAATCATTAAACAGTTAGACATCTGGCTAGAGTGTAAGGGTTGGTGCTGGATTTTTAATGCTGTTTTAAAACCATAGATTAAGGGAAGAAAGAGAATAGAACCCAATAACCAAATCCTTCATACTAGTGGGTTTAGTATTACTCAATTTCTTAAACAAAAGCTGTTTCTAAAAGTTTAAATACCAATGAATTGCACATTTCTCCCTTTGTATAATAGATATAATTTTATTTAAGCTACATGGAAGTTAATAAAAACATTTTTCTCAAAAAAAAGAGTGCCTTCTCCCAAACAACATTAAAAAGCAAATAAAAAACTGAGAATACACTTACAATGCTTATTATTAAATGGATTACTATCCTTATTGAATAGATTATGTATACCAATTAAACAGAAGATGGCATGACATGAATGTGCAGTGTGTAAGAGATAAAATACAAGGGACTAATAAACTTAGGAAAGCTAAATTTGCTATTTATCATATAAATTAAATTTAATTTTTATAGCAATGAAAAAATCTTTTTGTCCATCCAATGAATAAAGTTGATAATTATATAATATGTAATATGGGACACTTTGATAAGCTCTCATTATGAAAGTAATAATTGCTTTTAGTATTCTAAAGGAGCATTCACCAGTCTATTTTAAGAACTAAAAAGTGCTTGTACCCTTTAGCCCATTAGGAATATCAGAAATCACGACAAAGGTAGGGACAAATTATAATCAATACAGATATCAACTAATAAGTAAATAGTTAAATGATGTACACTACCTTTAGGATAAAACACTATGCTGACATTTAAAAGTATGTTTTCGAAGAGCATTATCTTGAGAAATGTGTGACTCATTGTGAAATAAACAAGGCTAGAAAAGTATGTTTGCACATGCATGCACACACAGACATGCATACGCACACACAAGCACACGCAAACGCATGCAAATATCCTGAGGGTATATCCCAAAATAATAGAAGTGACTCTGGTTTTCTTTGGTTTAGTAGATTTATGGATGATTTTTATTTTCTTTGTATTTTTCCATAATGTGTGTATTTTCTGGAGGGAACATTATTATCTTTATCATCATAACAAAACAGTTGTTTTAAAGAATAATTTTTAAATGCACTAAAGAGATATATAACTTAAGGAGCCTATAGAAAATCTTACTGTAAACTTATTTTTATAATACAAATTCTTACTCCTCAATTTGTTTTAAATATTTTTTATGGTCAAAGATTTAATATATTTGTATTTTTTTCCTTAAATAGCATACATACACTTTCATTGATAAAAACATCATATTCTTAGAAACTGTTTGAAAGTCTTCCAGTTTTAATAAAAGAGCAATATTCTGAAATATTTGTAATTTTTCATTCAGAATTTAAAACTCTCTCAGGTGACTTACCTATGTATTCCATGTATATGCTAGATCATACCTCAGGAGAATGATACCCGCTCTAGTCTGACATATAAGTACATCATCCACGAAGACTCAGCACCTACAATCAACAACAACAATGTCATCCAGGAAGAATTAGACACTTTTGAGTGGGCTTTGAAGAGCTGGTCTCAGTGCTCCAAACCCTGTGGTGGAGGTAACAACCGAACACATTTAGTACGTTAAAATGTCGTGCATATAAAAACAGTCTTCTTGCTTCTCTACCTTAAGGATTGTCTTTAACTGAGGTCTCAGTCTGAGAAATACCAAACATAACAGCTACAACATAAATACAAAGCATGTTTACTGAAATCTCAGAACCCACAAAGGATAAGAATCCATTTGTAACAATGGTAGATCTTCTTAGAATCCTGTCCCCCTTTTCCCTTGGGTTCTTTTTGACTCATATGCATATAATGGTATCTTTAATCACTTTCTGTTCCCAAGCTGTTCTCTGGTTCTTGCCTTTCTTCTCTACTTCTACTTTCCACACCTATGCATTTCTTTATCAGTGCTAATATTAAAAGAGTTGCTAGTTGCAGTATGTAGCAGATATTGTTTTAAACTTTTTATGTATTAATGTATGAATACTCACAATGGCTCTCAGAAGTCGGTACTGCTATTATCTTTATTGTACTGATTGGGAAACTGAGGCACAGGGAAGATAATGCTTAGACCATAAGATACAAACCCAGGTAGTCTGGCTTCTGAATACATGCTCTACTACGTTATGATTCCTCTCTGCCCTCTCTAGAGAAAATCCACTTACCTGGGCTCAGAGCTTTTTCATTTCCCCTATCACCATCCCTCTAGTTCTGAGCAAAAAATGCTCCAGACCTGAGCTGGTTTAGAGGGAATCCTCCCAACAGGCAGGAGAAGACAAAGGGCTCTCACAATGATCATACTGAATAACTAAGAACAAAAGAATAGTATTTGTAGTAGGCAATTCTTCTGTAAACCATTGGTTTCATAATTTTAAATTCAAGGATATATCTCTAAAGTGTGCTTTTATTTGGGGGGCATTAAATGTTTTTAGTTAATTATTTAAAATGATACTTTATCCATTACAAGATGCTTATTTAATTTGGATCCTCCCTTCTGCTGCATATGTACTTGGTCATAAGATTTGTCAGTATGCCTTTTAAATATCTACCACACCTATTCCTTCCTCACCGGCTTCCTTCATGATTTTGGAAGGGAAGATTATTGTAAAAAGTGTCTTAACTAGTTAACTAACTTTGATTTCTTCTTCTTCCTTTATTTCCAGGTAATCTTCCTTGAATAAATGAGTGAATGAATGAATGAATGAATGAATGGAATTATGTTATTTCCCTGATTTAAATCCTTTAGTCTCCTAATGTATTGCCCTGAAGACACAACATAATTTATGAAGTAGTCTTGCCCAAAGTGAATAAACTGAATCTAATCATTAGGATAAAATTAAATTATCCAAAATTATGAGACATTTTACAAAACAACTGCCCTGTACATATCAAAAATATTAAAGGTAAAAAAGAGGCTCAAAAACTCTCTCTGATTAATTCCATGACAGCTAAGTGCAATGCATGATCCCTGATTGGATAAACGTTGCTATAAAGAGCATTATAGGGACAATGCACACATTTTGAATGATGGTCTCTATATTAGATAATACTATTATATCTGTGTTAAATATCCTGACTTTAAAAATTATTTTGTGGTTACATGAGAGAATGTGCTTATTAGGAGCAATATGCTGAAGTATCTAGAAATGAAGGATCAGGAAGTCAGCAAAATTTTACATATATATTATAACTAATATATTAAATATATAAAATACATGTGTGTGTATATCAAATATGGTGACATGGTAACACAAGGTTAATCTAAGTGCAAGGCATATAAGTGTTTATTGTGCATTTGTTACTACTTTTTTGTAGGTTTGAAATTTTTCAAAATAAAAACTTATTTACTTATTTACAAATGTCAAAGTTGGTGTTTGGAGAGTCATTCAGTAACCCCCTATGAATTTCAGGATAAAGTTCAAACACTTGTCTGGCACCCGAGGCTTGTAAGATTGGATCTTTTCCTATTCCCACCCACTTCACACATGAAATATCACCCGTTTAAAGAGATGTTCAGTTTTCTATACGTCACTTCTTTTGCCTGGAGTATTACCTGAATCTAATATATTACATTCTCTTTGCCCAATACTATTTGAACTTTAAGATTCTGCTCAAGGAAGTGCTAGTCCTGTAAGTGGTCCCTGCCCTTCCCCTCTGTGTTCCTTTGGTGCCCCTGTAGTAAATTATTTACATAGCTCTATAAAAATCTTGTATCACTGGAGGTGGTCATAGTGGATTTCAAATCTGTCCCTCACCCTAGACTGTATATAGGTAGGGTCTAGTTATTTAGCAACTGTGCAGTTGCTATTTAATAATTTGTAATATTTATTAAATGTAGGTTTTAAAAACAAGGATTTTTGTTTAATTCGCTCCCAGACTTTCAGCACCTAGAACAGTAACTGGCTTATTATATGCATTTAATAAATATATTTGTTGAATGAATCATCATGTATATAGCAGAATGAATAAGTGATTAAATCTAAAGAAATGTATTTCCTTTCCAGGTTTCCAGTACACTAAATATGGATGCCGTAGGAAAAGTGATAATAAAATGGTTCATCGCAGCTTCTGTGAAGCCAACAAAAAGCCGAAACCTATTAGAAGAATGTGCAATATTCAAGAGTGTACACATCCACTGTAAGCAGTTGTTTTAACATCATATTCTGAGGACAAAATAATAGGGATTTAAAGCCTGTAGCTCTTCTTAGTTTTGATTTTATTTTAATGAAAGCTAATACATGCACCTGCTTTGTCAATCATCTCACAGGAACTATATATCAAGCCATGGTTTCCTGCCCTTTGCTATATTCCTGCTCTTCAAAAGCAACCTCTTTCAGCTTCATGCTTCTTTTAATCTTTTGGTAACTCCTTCTTTCCAGCTCTCTAACTAAAATGTTTTTGTATCCACTCCTTGACTTTCTGGAGGAGGAAGAAGTTTTAAACATATCTATTGAATTTCCACTGTGGAAAGTGAAGCATTTAGCATTCTTTTACAATCCTTCCCCAAATGCACACCCACAGCACATACTTCTTCCTTTCCCAGTGCTTCCAATATCGATATAACTTGTCTTTTCCTAATATTAATATTCAGAGTTTATATTAACAACATGTATCTCTCTCTGTACGGTTGAGTCACTTAGTATACTCTTATTATGTTTCTTCTAGAGTTACTGAATTTCTTGATTTTTATTTTTGTTTTCTACTACTCTTCACTAATTTATCCCCCAGCTCTCTTCCGTGAGCATCAGTGTCCTCTAAGCAGGAAACACCCAAGGTGCGTATCATTTGCATCTTAGAGACATCTCTCAGAGAGCTCTATGTGTACCAGCTCTACAGAGCTTTCATCCTGAGAATTTTTGTACCACCCTCTTAGGGACAACTACTGCTTCTCTCTTACACTGGAATTCCTGTTTCCTGCCTTGCTGACTTATCTTTTTGTGTGTTCATTTATTCTGATAGAGCATATCTTCTAGTAGCTTCACCAAAGTATACACAAAGTTAAGAAAATTTATGTAAGAATTGAATTCTTATACACTGAATTAAAGTATACAAGAGGTTGAAGTATGAAGGTTCACAAGCATTCCTTCTTCTGCCCTCTCTTTGTATCACTGGACACACACACATATGCTCCTACAGTTCCAAACTATTTTTTCTGTTAGAATTGTGAAACTATTGTTTCATTGTTTCCTAGACTCCAGTATTGCTGTTGAAAATTAATTTGCCATTCTGATTCCCAGTTTTTCTGTATGACCTATTTTTGTTTGTCATCCAAAGTTTGTAGGATCCTCGTGTTCCCAGTGTCCTGAAATTTCACAGTGATGGAATTGCCATGGTTCTCATCTTTTCTCATCCATCATGCTCTGTTCTTGTAGACTTTTTAAAACACAAAACCAATTACCTTTCATCCCTGGGAGCTTTTCTTGTATTTTTTCTTTCAAAACATTCCCCTATTTTTTTTCAGTGTTTCTTACTTTCTGGGATATTTGTAATTAATTTCCTAGACAGATGTCATTTTTTTTCTTTCCTATTATTTACTGTTCCATCTGCTGGATTTTTTATTTTTACTATTATATCATTAATATCCAAGATCTTTGATATCCAAGCACTCTGTTTTGTTTCTCAAATGTTCCTTTTCCAGGTATTTGATTCTTATTTCACAGATGTAATAGACTCTTTTATCTCCTTTAGGATATTTAAGATTATTTCCTTTTTCATGCATTATTTCTTTTGAGTTATTTTCTTCTGTTTGTATTCTGAACTCCTTTGTTATTTGCATTAAAGGCTTTCTGTGATTTGGGCTGTTCAGACATATATAAGAATATAGCACTTAAAAGGCTGATTGGAAGCTTGCTTTATGGAAGACTTGTTTGCTGGTGGGCTTCACTGTAGGGTGAACTGACTGGGCTATTTCTTGGGTAAACCCCCAGTTATTTGTATATTGAGGTCTTTTCTAGTGAAATGATCAGATTCCCAGAGCAGAAATGATCTCTTGCTTAGAGAGCATGAGCCTATTTAAAAGCTGTTCTGGATGTTGTACATGTATAGGCAACTAGGGTCATCTCACCATTCCATATTTGGATTTTTATAAAATCTTCTGTCTTGCCTATGGTCTCTTTCTCTGTTGTTTCTTGACTATGTCTTGTCTACAAGTTAAAAGTCTGGCTTGCTTTCTACAAAGGATAAGTTTTAAGTCTTCTGCTGGGTTAGAGGAGGTATAGTTACCTGGAGGGGTTAAGGGTTAAGAGGTCTCAATGCTTCCAGACTGTCCATCAGTTCCCCTGTTTGCAGCCATGCCTTCACCCATACTTCCACGTGAGGCCACAATCGCTGCACATTTTTGAAGTTCTGTAGTCAAGTCAGTTTGCTTATCAGCTTCTATTGCTGACTTAAACTTAATCCTTCTTAGGTCTGCTGAGTTAGCAGCCGTATGTCTAATGCTTTCTAGGTTCCAAAATTATCTTGTGATAGCTTCTTTCCATTTTTTTTCTTTTTTTGCCTTTGTGGGTTTATGCTATTGTTCTCCTTTGTTGTCATTCTAGGAATTTCAGGACAGAATAAAGGTAACCTGAAGTGTCTATGACTATGAAGTATATACTTCTCATATAATAATCTGTCTTCAAATGAGAGTCATTATCGAGGTCTTCAAAACTGAATACAATTTCTCAGTCACCACAATATAGTCTACTGCCTATTTGAAAAACTAAGACAGTCTTAAACTGAGTAACAAAGACTGCCAAGGTTTTAGCATGGTTATTTTGGTGCCCTGTAAATATGGAAAGAAAAAAATTGAAGAGGGGCAGTAACTTTGGAAAGAGTAAATAATATGCCCTTAATTACATTTTGTCAGAATGATTCACCAGGTAGACTCAATGGTGACATCCCTTTGGGACCTGGTAACCACATGCAATGGGGAGTTGTCCGTAATATTGTATCCACAGTGGATTCGGAGAGTGCTGAGGGCACTGACATTGCCATTAGAATTTGGGACTGTCCTGTGGTAAATCTTTTTGAAAGATCTGTTTGGAAACTTAGTTCTGTCAGGTGCGTTCAAGCCCTGGATGGATGCCTACCTCTGCCTTTTCGTCAGGACCAATACGAAGAACTGAATATTCCAAAAGGAATAGATATGTCAGGTAGCCTCCACAGCAGCAGTTGTGGAAATGAAACAGTCATCTCGGTTAGAAGGGTAAAACATGAGTAAATGCATGATTTCATGAGAAAACAGCAACAGTTGTATCAGCCTGTCTTAGCAAATATCAGATGGATTCCTTTTTTGATTTACTTTCAGATGTTTAACACCATTAAGCAATCTGGCTGAGAATGAGCTGGTGTGTTTTTGAAAGCTACCATCATACCTGAACCTAACCAGACAACTTTAAGATGCATTTCAGAAACCCCCTGTTGATCATACTTTAGGAATGGAGGTTTCAGAGACCCCAGGAGACAGAAAAATATGAAGGCATTAAAAATAGAAGTGTCAGGCCTATTATTGTTAGAAAGTTCTAACACTTTAACTGATTGATGCATCTGTTTTTCTGGAACTGCTCCCTGAACCTCCCTAGGCCCTGTGGGCTGCACATTGCTCGGAGAGCAGAAAGGTCTAGGCTTGCGGTGCAAGAAGGTGCCTGGCCCTCATGCCAGTGATTGTGTTCAATCTTACCCCCACACCTGCAGCTGGGTCGCAGAAGAGTGGGAGCACTGCCCCAAAACCTGCGGCACTTCCGGCTACCAGCTCCGCACCGTCCGCTGCCTTCAGCCGCTCCACGACGGCACCAACCGCTCTGTGCACAGCAAGTACTGTGTGGGGGAGCGTCCCGAGAGCCGCCGGCCCTGTAACAGGGTGCCCTGCCCGGCCCAGTGGAAAACTGGGCCCTGGAATGAGGTGGGTGTGTGAATTCCACGTGCATGTGTTTGTGTGTGTGTCTGCATGTGAAGCATATTTTAATTTGGCTTAACTATCAGGTAGGCTTTGTGTGAATTGAGAAATGGTCATGTATTTTGTAATCATTAAGCACCTGGAGGTGTTAGGAAAAATTTGTATTTTACAGTAGTGTTTGCATTTAAGATGAGTTAGTAGGGGCAAACCATGTTTGGGTGTTTGTGACATAGAGGAGTCTATGGGTGACTGATCTTCTTTCTAATATCTTTGTTGACTTCCCCGTGCCTACAGGGTCAATTCCAAACCCCTGACACTGCAGGCAGGGCCTTGCCCTGTTTGGCATCACAGTAACTCTTTTTTTAATCGAGGTGTAAGTGACATAACATTATATTAGTTTTAGGTGTACAGGGTAATGATTTGATGTTTATATATATTATACAAACATTTATACAAATGTATATCACCATAATAAATCTCTTGCTAACTTCTCTTATTCTTTCTTTATTCCAATTCATTATCCCAATTTGGGTAAACTTCTCACTGTTCCAAAGAGACCATGGTTTGAGCCTCCTACCTTTTGGCTGGCTGGCTCTGCCCCCTCCACCTACCTAACCATTTCCCCTTTCCACCAAGACTCATTTCCCTGGTCCAAAATGCCATCTTCCAGTGGGTGCCGATCCTTCAGTCCTCCTGCATTCCAATGCAGAGAAGCCCACCTCTGCATGCCACTCACAGCAGATGTTGTGACTTCCTTGGAGTCTGTACTTGCTACTGGTCCGTGCATGTCTCAGAAAGTATGTGCTTTGCTTCCCCCTTACCCAGCCAGTGCCAATCCAAAGGTGGTGTTTGCTGATCTGCTTTCTCAGTGTGGCATTGTCTGTATTAACCCCATGTCTTTGGTATTTCTAAAGATTCAAAATGAGTCATCATGACATCATAAACGAAAAGCTTAAAGGAGGAAAAGGCATCAAAAAGCAGACAGCATGGAGGAAGTGGAGAGGAGGCCAGGAAGGAAGGAATGGGCAGGTGAAAGGTCAGCCACCAGGACCATCATGATAACTCACAGCCTGTTCTCCCTGGGGGCCTGAACGAGGGTCCCTCCTCTGCAGCTGTTGCCCAGACAGACAGCATAGACATTTTTGGGCTTAGGTTTAGAGCAGTTAGCCCTTTCTTTAAAGAGATTAATTTGTAGGAATGTAGTAATAGGAGTTCCAAAGAGGTTGAATTAACCAAGGTAGCATGTCAGTAAATTCTGCCATCTGTAAGGAAGATGAAAGAATGGGGTGGTCAGTAATGGCTCCCTGAAAATAGACACCTCTAGTGTTTTTAGAAACTGTGCAGGTATTAACATCATAATAATGGTTTCTTTCATATCAAATGCTTACTACATGCTAGGCACAATTGCTCATATACATTGTCTCCTTTGCCTTTGTCAGTCCTATGAGGTAAGTGTTATTATTCCAGCTTTCAGAGAAAAAGTGGTGTGCTCTGGCCAGGTGATGATGGAGCCAGGGTGTAAACCTATGCTTATCTGTCTCCAAATAACGTGCAACACTGCAACCACAGAGGAAGAATTCCAGAAATACGCATGGGTGCATGTGTGCGCACTCACAGGGAAAGGAAGAAAGACAGTGTTGGTGAAATCGGTATCTGTAATCGCAGCCTTTGTTTCTGCAGTGCTCAGTAACCTGTGGTGAAGGAACAGAGGTGAGGCAGGTCCTCTGCAGGGCTGGAGACCACTGTGACGGTGAAAAGCCAGAGTCCGTCAGAGCTTGTCAGCTGCCTCCCTGTGATGGTAGGTGTGACACCGAGCTGTGCTCTGACAACAGTTTTTAAGCCTTGAGAAGAAGCATTTCCTTACAGGACACACTTTGAATAGATTTTGTTAGCTTATCAAAAAATAACCAAAGAAAACACTGATGAGCTATTAGCCAAACAGGGTTCTTCAAGGTGGGTGTTTGATGCAGTGTCCCTCACCAGTCAATCATCAGGACCACTGCAGCCTCCGTGCCTCCCCCCAGGGAGTAATGCTGGGTGAGGGCCCTGCCGTGTACGTGGAGCTTCTGTCCATTTGTGTTTCCAGCAGGAGTGCTTTGATTTCTTTGTAATTTCACATCATTGTAAAAGGTATATTATTGCAGAAGGTTTTGGAATATTTTACCAGATTATTCCATTTAGATGTGTGGATAGTAAATGTCATTCACAAAGCCATTTCCTAGAGCTGTCCATCCAAATGGATACCTTGCACGTGGGCAAAAATTTCCCTAATGTCCTCTTGCTGTTACTGCAAAAGCGGAGTATCTTTTATTTTAAAATATAAATCAATTTGCTATTGTACAACAAGTAAAATATAAATTGGACGGTTGCAGTTTCTATTAGCCTGTCTCCCTCCTTGTCCTTCCGGGTTGCTCTCTGCTTACACCTGTGTCCTCTGTCTCAGTCTGTACCGTCGCTGTGCCGTCCTGCCTCTTGTTTCCTGTGTCTCCTCTCGCTCTCACTTGCTGTCATTCGCGGCCTGTATGTGGCTCACTTTCTCTTCGTCTGTCACACACACTTCTTCAGCCTCTCTCTCCTCCTCACCCTGTCTGCCTACCTCCTCCCGTCCCCCTCTCTCTCCTGCTCTCTTACCCTCTATCTACCCTGACTCTCTCTTTTTTCTGCATTTTCCTCTTTCTCTCCCTGACATCTCCCCCACTTTCCTGCCTGTCTGTGTCTCTCTTTCTCTGCCACTTTTCTCTTCGTCAGGGTCCGCCTGTCTTTTCTCCACCCTCTTGTCAGTCTCCCTGTCTCTCAATCTCCCCACCCATCTGTCTCTCCCTGTCTCTCATCTTCCCCACCTTCTTTCTCTCTTCCTCCCAGCCCCAATGTCTCTATTCCCTGACTCCGGGTCTGTCTCTTTCTCTTCCTCTCTGTCCTTCCTGTCTCTCTTTCTCAGCCGGCTGTCTCTCTCCTGCCTCATATATTCTCTACCTCTGTCCTCTCATTACCTGCCCGCCTCCCCACCCCTGACCAGCTTCTTCTTGAATGCACTTCTCCTGAGTCTGTGCCCAGTGACAGCTGTGGACATTGCTCTGCCACGCTGGTGAGACTAGAGGAAGTTGCTTCGTTGGTCTACGCCATACATGAGCCATTAATTGAATATTGGCATCTTCTGAATGGTAATTTCTTATTTTTTCCCAAGAAAATTGGTAAGACACTATTTTATCAAATGTCTTATTTTTTGAAGACCTTTGAAGCTTCAGGTCTTTTAAACCTCATAATTTATTTCATTGTGAAGTTTCACCAGAAATTTGTGGTGGCAAGAACAAATATGACCATGAGGGGGAGACAAAGGACTTAATATATTTAATCATTCTCTGGAACGTATATTTGAAAGTTCAAAGCACAAGGCAAAGCCAAAAGAACAAAATTTACCCAGTGAAAAGTTGTAAAAATTACTGTTACCATAATATTTCACTTTTATGTAGGTCTTACTGCCAGGAGGCTAAACACTTTGTGAATAAGCTCTATTGATCTTAATAGCTGGTAGAGCTATATATGTATTTCTGCAAATAAGCCTAATTGTCAGCAAGAACTGCCTGAATATCTTCCTTTCACCAAAAGCAAGTTTTTTTATTGTAAAACAGAGATGCTAATGAGATGAAATAGCTATGTTAGTGATTCCACATCCTTTTGTCTGCTCTATTGCTCTGAAATCTAGGCCCCAAAGCCAAGTTTTAAGAATTTTAAAAAGCCGTATTATTTCTACTACTTATCAATCAAGTACTAATTCCCATCAGAGTCTCAAACTGCAATTAGAATTAAATGACCTTTTGAGATAATGTGTAAAACCCTTTTCCTGAACTTCCATAATAATCTGGGCATGGACAAGAAGGCCTTTTAGGTTCCTTTATTTTAATGACTGATTTTATCATGTGAAACCTTCTTATAGGCCCCTTTTTAATTGTATTATTTAATTGTTGTTAAGCCCTTCCCATCTGTCCCAAGGCAAATTACTATAAAGTGAATATATTGCTTTGCTCTCATTTTTTACTCAGAATGTCTCTTCTTTTCCCTCCTCCATGCAGAAGCACATTCTGGCACTAATTAGACCCAGGCTGTGAACTGGTGCCTATCATGAGGAGGCAAGGTGCTCACACGTAGAGACAGGAGACTCTGACGTGGACTCCTGTGAGGACTGCTCACACTTTGAACTGGCCACAGAACAGGACTGTTGGGGGTGATGGGGCCAGAGAGAAAACGGAACATGTGGTCAAATAAGGTTTCCTCACCTAGGATCTAGAGCCTTAAACATATAGGAAGAAGAAATTGGTTTCCTTATTTTAAGATATGGACATAGAAAAAGTAATTCAGTAATGATGCAGAATTGATATTTGAGGTGAAACCCATTAATATAATTCTCAGGCATTCACAACATAATTAGGTGATTATCTTAGCTAATGTGAAAATTTCAAACATCATATATATATACACACACACACACAAACACATATAAAACAGATCTGTAAATGTCAAGCAAATATAAGTTCTTCTACAATTTGGAAAGTAGACATGGTGATTTTATAATCTAATAGGTGATTTTATAATTTGTAATTGGTAATAACTAAAGGGGGTCATTTTAGCCCTCTACTGTCCTTGCCAACTGACCCCCACACTTTTTTTTAACTTTAGGAAAAAAGGATTCTTCAGTTTCTTTGGCAAGTTATATAGCAGGTTCTTTACCTAGCAATATAACAAAACCCAACAATAGATTATAATTCTAAGTGATTATAGTACATAAATGCCACAACTTATAATTTTTGTGTTTATTAATTGAACATGGGATCAGTATTTTTGTGTTGCTCTGTATGCATGCACTCTGTATAGGGTATGCCCGGATGGTTAAAAATAAGTGTACACAAACATTTTCATGAGCTCAGCATTTGCATTTTTTGAAATCTAATTCTTGTAATCAATAAAATTTTAAAATAAAAAGAGTGTATACACACATATGTATAAGTGTTTTATGAGTGTTACTCTAAACGTATTGTGTTTTATGAATATTACTTTAGTCCTCTTTAAACATAAAGCACTACAATTCAATGAAATTAAGTTTAATAACTGAATTATTCTTAAGAAGGTTGGCACACTACTATTTTTTGCTTTCAAATAACAACTAGTGTGAGAATATCCAATAGTAAACATGAAACTATGCATTTACTCTGGAGAAAATTTTTCTAATCAAGATATTATCTTGATTTTTCTTTTGTTAATACATTTTTAAGATTTAATTCATTCCAACAGGTATTTAGTATTTATTTTGATTTTAAATATAAATTTAATGTAGAATATACTCTATTAGAAAGCCAGAAATACCATAAAGTAAAAAAAACAGATTGCCCTTTATATCCTAGAAATGTTTGTGGTGAGGAACCTTGA
Source organism: Manis javanica (assembly GCF_040802235.1). Lineage (NCBI taxonomy): Eukaryota > Metazoa > Chordata > Mammalia > Pholidota > Manidae > Manis > Manis javanica. The sequence goes on from NC_133160.1 coordinate 116,145,496, forward strand.
TCTGAAGACTCCTGATGGAGATGTAAAAACGGTGGTCCTCCCAAGTGCTTTGCAGATAAAGAACCACTTATTTCAGTAAATTCATGTAATGTTCTTTTTTAAAATTGAGATATATAGCATTACATTAATTTCAGGTGTAAAACATAATGATTTGATATTTACATATATTGCAAAATGATCACCACAATAACTCTAGTTAACATTTGTCACCACACACAGTTACAAATTAGTTTTTCTTATGATGAGAACTTTTAAGATCTACTCACTTAGCAGTTTTCTAATATGCACTATAGTATTATTAACTATGCACACCATGTTGTGTGTTACACTCCTATGACGTATTTTATAATGGAAATTTGTACCTTTTGACCCCTTCACCCATTTCATCCACCTGCAACCCCTCTCCTCTGGCAACCACTAATCTTTTCTCTGTATCTGTGAGCTCATTTTTTTGTTTGATATTTTGTTTCTAGATTCTACACATAAATGAGATCATATATTATTTGTCTTTCTCAGTCTGATTTATTTCAGTCAGGATAATACCATTAAGATTCATCCACATTGTCACAAATGACAGGATTTCATTCTTTTCAGTGTTTGAATAATATTCCATTGTGTATATATACATTTTCTTTATCCATTCATCCACTGATGGACATTTAGTTTTTTTTCTATATACTAGCTATTGTAAATTAAGCTGCAATAAACATGGGAGTGTATGTATCTTTTTAAATTAGCATTTTTATTTTGTTCAGATAAATACCCAGAGGTAGAATTGTTGATCATATGATAGTTCTATATTTAATTTTTTTGAGGAACCTCCATACTGTTTTCTGTAGTAGCTGCACCAATGTACATCCTCACCACTAACATTCATAATTTTAATGCAAAGGCTCATGTGTACAACTATCAATGTGAGATTTTACTTAAATCTTTTTGTATTGATAAACAATTTAAAATGTTCCCTACTTTTATGTTTAGATGTATCTATTACTTTGTTTTCTTGTAATTTTTGCAGATGAGCCATGTTTGGGAGATAAGTCCATATTCTGTCAAATGGAAGTGCTGGCACGGTACTGCTCCATACCAGGTTATAACAAGTTATGCTGTGAGTCATGCAGCAAGCGTAGGAGCACGCTGCCACCACCATACCTTCCAGAAGCTGCTGAAACTCCTGGTGATGCTATCTTTAACCCCAGTGACCTCCCTGGATCTCTAGTGATGCCTACGGCTTTGGTTCCTTACCATTCAGAGAGCCCTGCTGAGAAGGAGTCTTTGAGTAGGATCTCTTCAGTGGGAGGTCCAAACGCACATGCTGCTTTCAGGCCACACAGTAAACCTGACGGTGCTAACTTACCCCGGAAGAGAGTTCAGCAAGCAGGAAGTAAGACTCTCAGACTGGGCTCCCCACCCACCAAGAGTGGCCACCTCAGCTCATCTTCTCAAATGGCTGCTGCCCCCTTGCTTGCAGCCAGTGATTCAATAGGTGCTTCTCCTCAGGCAAGAACCTCAAAGTAAGAAAGATGAAAAGATTATCGACAAGAGACATCCATTAAGATTATCTACCTTGGACAGAGGAGAAAGTGAACCTGCAGGCTGGAAATCAAAGGAAAACCTGGATGAGCTCCTTCTTGCATGGTGCATACAGCTTATTTAAGGTGGAAATCTCCATAGACTGTCCACTCATTTCATTTGTAGGTGGAAGAACAAGAAGTGCTGGTTCACTTTCTAATTGCTTTCAACCTCCTTTTGTTCTACATGGAATCATTTATTGGAATTCATTGGAAGAAAGCACCAAAGATTATTGACAGAAGGAAAGTAAGTTGCTAAGTGTGTTGGTCACTCTAACACAGAAAAGGGACTGGAACCAATTGTGCATATCAACTGATTTTTTTGTTTTAAAAAAGTTACAGTAAATATAAAAAAGTGCCAACAGTTTACAGTTTAACAAAATATTTTGGAAGTGAAGCAAAGGATTCTTAGACTTATATTCCTATTTATCTATATTAAAAATATTGTATGAGCAAATCTGCAGCTGTTGTGTAAATACTGTATATTGCAGAAATCAGTATTATTTTAAGAGAAGTGTTCTCAAATGATTGTTTACTATATTACATTTCTGGATGTTCTAGGTGCCTGTCATTGAGTATTGCCTTATTTGACATTCTATGTGTTGATTTTCAAAACAGAATATAAAGAAGTTAGAATTGCAGTTATTGACAACACAAAGTGTTTTATGTGGTTTTGTTTAATCAACAATGTGATAATTAAATTACAAAAAAAGGAAAAAAACAGATCTGCTGCAGATATACAGATTTCAGGTTACCTATTACCTTCTGTCCTTTAAATAAAAAGGAACAGGATTGGTGTCTTAGTATACTCATGGTCACAGAAAGCAGAGACCAGTAAATGAGCCTGTGCTAGACAAAACTGAAACCCTCTTATCAGGACTTCAGGAGGCACCCCTGAAGTTTCCTATGTTCTTGTGTTGTTTATTTCCCCATTCTTGACATATACAAACAGTTATACTGAATGTACTGTAGTAATAACAAAGGAAAAATGTTTCATGATAATTTGTATGTTCGTAGTTCAGAAGAACATCAATGAACTAGAATTGACACTCAAGTATAGCAGGGTTTAGGGGCGTTGGAAGCAGGTTCAAGAAAGCATTTGTCAGTGGTTTCAGTATTTATTTTCTGCATGATTCATTCCAAATGTTCACAACCACAGTGCATCTGACTGCAACAATGTGCTAGTAACTTATGTCAGTGGTCACCTTACTCACAGTGAAGCCAGAAATGCTCTCTCCAGGGAGTAAATGTAAAATACTTGTATATAGATTTCAAAACTGAAGGTATTTATTAAAAGTTGATTTTTTTTCTTGATAGTATTTTTATGTACTAAATATTTACATTAATATTAATGACATATTTTGGTAAACTAGAGAGACATAATTAGAGGTGCATGCTTTGTTCTGTGCATAGAGGAGAACTTGAAGCAAACTACAGCAGCCAAATCAAAGAGCTAAAATTGTACAACTTTGATGTTATTCAGACCTTTGGCATTTTTAAAGTAGCTGATACAAAGTCGATGACTTGGTCCCCTTCAATGAAACATAAAATAGTATGGACTCAGATTGCTAGCTATTTAATGAAATAGTGTATTAGAAATATTTTTTTTTGACTTTGTGAAAGAGGTAAGATCTTTATGAATTGTAACCAAAAGAAAAAAGATATATTTTTTAGGTCAGTTCCTGAACTGTCTAAAAATGTATTACACAAACTGAAGTGTAGATATGTTAACATCTCAAAGACAGAATGTGCCAGGACTTTTTAACCATTAAACTAACAGCTTCTCCTATTGACTCTATACCTCTAAAGAATTGCTGCTACTGTGGGCAAGACTTTCAAAAGTCAACGAATTACGTGAATTCCAGATCATAAAACAATCCCTGAGCCTCAAGTAGAAGTCATTTTTTCTTCCTGACAATTTCCTCAGAATGAAATCCTCTCTAGTTTGCTTGTGTGTGTCTACATCTGATCCACAGGAGAGCATGGGAAAAGTGTTCACACACATACCCTCCCGTAAAGATGTACATATTCGTTATACTTCTGATCCTTGAGCTTCCTTTTCTACTAAGCTAAACATTCCTTTTTATCAAAGTGTACACTACTGATGCTGTTTGTTGTATTGGGAGCACGTAGCAATAAAAATTTTAACAAAATACAGTCCTGGCTCCATTTAGAGTTTATCATTAGATTCATCACTGAGTAAAGGACATGTGTTCTTTCTTCCGACAAAGTAAAATAGTATCAAATTCATTCGTCCTGGGACTTGCTCTAAAGAAGCTCAAATCAGGTGTGACAGTGTTCATAGTTTCACCTGAGTGGTGTATCATAATATTTTTGAAGCGAAATGTTTGAAAAACAATAAGCATCAAGGGGTGGCTTTTTGGTTAGGTCTGACAGAGCTATGAAAGAGGCAGGGAAATTGGGAATAATGCTAGTATGTAGGAAAAGGAAAAAGCGGACTCCTATTTTTAAAATGTGTAATCCCAGAGTGGTTTTTGAAGAAAAGCTGCCCACCAGCCTACCAGCTTTGAACCGTGATTACCTGAGGATTGGTAGAGACGCATCACCCATTACTCAGGAGTGTGGCTGTCTCCAAGTCCAAGCTCATTCCATTCACAGCGTGATGGGCCCGTTAAGTTGAAAGACAGGAATATTGCAGCAAGGAAAGCGACTTTCTTTGGAAAGCCAGCAGACCAAGAAGGTGGCAGATTCATGTCCTAAAGAACCATCCTAACTCAGGGTTTATTTCAAGCTTCCTTTATGCTAGGAAAGGGGGAGCAGGAGGGATGGAGGTTAGGGGGTTACTGAAGGCTGCAGGCATCTGGTGCCAGCAGGGGCCCAAGGAGAACTGAGAATCTCCATGTCCTTGGTTAACTGACTCTAGGTCTGGTCATGGTGTTTCTATAAATCTTTGACAGGACTGTCATTATTTAGATACATTTCCCTATCTCTTCAGGAGGAGGCAAGCTTCGAGTAAGGAGCTATTTGCTGAAATCTCAAACCATAAGCAGGATTCCTTTTGATGATTAACCAGCATACGTGCAGGGCTACAGGGCTGAGCTGAAGCCCTTTCCCCTATTTTTTTTCTTTGGCCCAAAAGTTAAGGCAGCAAAGAAGACAAATACAGTATGGATGCAAAGAGGACAACCTTTTACATGGAGAGGGAAATGGGACATCACAGAGGAGGGCCTTTCATTTTATCACAGGGAGATGCTGTAGTGCCATGAGTACCAGTTTAAACTGCAGACGCAGACAGACCAACTCAGGTTTGAACTGCCCCTGCAACTTCATCACTAAACGATCTTGGGGAACCTGACCAAAGTTCAGTTTCCTCATTTGTAAGATGGGAGGCAGAACTGTCAAACATCACTGCATGATCTCTGAGAAATGAGATAAGCTGTTAGCACAGGGCCTAATGCAAAGAAGCTCACAGTAAATACCACTGTCCTTGTATCATCCCAGGCTCCTCCTCATCTTTTTACTGTGAGCAAACCACAGCTTGCTTCCAGGGCCCACAGCTAATCTGAATCAGGGCCACTATCTCTCACTGATGGTAGTAAAGAACACAATTTCAGGAATGTGAAGACAAACTATTTCACTTTAACAGTTGATAGGAAGGATGAACTCATTAAAAATGATCACCAAGCATCAATTTTGAAGAATTTTAGCTAATTATGCCCATGCTCCCTTTATGAACAATACATAGTCAACCTAAGAAGTAACTATTAATTCTATACTTCTGCAAAGATGGTCAACAGTGCAAAAATGCCCCAATTTATTTGAAATGAAGTGTTTCTCATGTTTACATTATATACTTTGCAGAAATATCAACAAGTCATTCCTCTGTACTATCTTATATTTCCTTCATGAATAAGCTACTTCATGAATATAAGATAGAAAAAAATCAATTGAAGAATGATAAAAACATGGGCAAGACCAAAAGGACATCAGTTGTTAAAAGTACAAGGTTAAAAGTAAAACTGCTCCAAATGCAGTAACATTAAAAACCACCTTGGGGTGCACAGACATTTCAATACATCAACTGGTGCTAGAAAACATACATTTCAGGCACAGATTCTTGGGTAATTCACTTAAAGCTGGAGGCAAAATTTAAAAATTAATTAAAATACTGCCTACCAACCAAAAACATAACCTAAAATGAGTTTATCATCAAAAACACATATTCTTAAGGTAACAAGGTGCTATAAATTTCTGCTTAATCATTTCAGAGTTCTCCTAATTAGAATTACCCCCTACTTTCCCCCACCTTGATAAGTGGCAGGTGCAAAAAAGTTGCTCTTCTACTTCATGGCAACAGTAATGTTTGTGCATTAAGACTATGGATTGGAAAGCCTACTGTTTTTCAGCCAATTCACAGGTTCACATAAATTATTGATTTGACCAATTAGGTTTCAACCATTTGATTGTTAACAATTCACCTGGGCTGAGTAGTGTTTTTGTTTTTTTTTTTTAGTCTACATAAATACCAAAAATATTCTGATGTCAGGAAACAAAACGATTATTCACAGCCAAGCGTCATCCTTAATCATATCACCAGTGTTAATATCCTGCCCTGTAGAATCACTCCAGAAGCATAAACCAAAATAACAAAGCTCTCCTGCAACCCACTACAGAATAAACAAGTGGTGCTAAGATTACAAATGTATCTGCACAAAGCACAATTCTTTCCAAATGAGCCTCCAGAGCTGTAAACAGAGGGAGACTCCCACTACTAGCTCAAGGGTGAAAACAAACCCCTCCATGGGAGAAGATAAAGGAACAGGAGGTCTGCCTTTTATGACAGAGTTCAGAGTTCTAACTTGGTGAGAAGTGACAGTACCCCATTGTGAGCGTGGCTGCTGATGTCAGACTGCTGGTTTAAATGCTGCATCTGCAGCCAACTAATTGTGACTGAAGTGAATTACTTAATGTGCTTAAGGCTTGGTTTTTTCATCTATACAATGAATATGATGATACATATTCTTGAAGCTGTTTGAACATAAAATTAGACAATCCAAGAAAAGCAATAAACACAGGGCCTGATGTGCATTAAGTGTTCAATAAAGGTTTGCAATGACATTTTCTCCAGGTAACTTTTTTAAGGTATTTATTTTTTTATGGATGACAGACCTCAAAAAATTGATTTAAAAAAAAAATCTAAGCCACAAGTCCCATCTGCCCAAAAACATCTGATGTGCCCCAAAGAATGTAGAACACAAAGAAGAAGACAGTTGTGTGAAGTATGTATTTACTGTGGCAGCTGTCTTTCATAATGGGCACAATGTGGCAAATGACGCCACAGATCAAGGGAGCTGCTTTTTCCACGCTTACATCAGGCACCACGAGACACGTCCACAGACTCGCTGCCACTAAATCCTCTTCAAAGGGTGACATGTTTTCAGCAGAGCTTGGGGAGAGGCTCTGGCTGTTAGATGCCAGGAAGGAGGGCACACCTATGACTGAATTATAATTGAAGGCCATCTTCCCGGGATCAGCAAGCGTCTATGTGATCATCTTAAATGTGAGCAGAGTGGGCATTTTGAGAGGGAAAAACCTGAAAGCCACTATCTGATTTTTCTTTCTTCACCACCAAACCTTCTAAAGCAAGTGGCATGGCTTTGCCTCTCCCCTAACCCTCACCAGGCATCACCGTGGATCCCGCTGCAGCCTGTCGTCTATGCCAAGCACATGAAAGGAAGAACTTCCTCAGAGGTCATGGGTCAATACATTTTTTATCATGCTTTGATTATGTGCCAGATAATAACTTTTCTAGGTGCTTGGAATATACCGAGCACTCTGGTAAAAACCCCTGCACTCCGTCTGGAACTTAGCAGAGGAGAGAACAAGCAATAATCATGATACACTGGTTGTTACTAAAGTATGTTAAAAGCTGACAAAGATAAGTAAACCGTGGCATTACTAGGCACGGTGGTGGAGCTCATTTAGAAGGGGAGAGAAGACCGGACAGAGCCCGAGAATTCTGGGGAAGAACATTCCAGGAGGAAGGGGCGACAAGTGCCACGCCCCTCGGGGAGGAGAGCGTCTGACATTTCCGAGGCCTAGAAACGAGGGCAGCGGGCTGGCTGGCGGGGTCCGAGGGCTAGCAGGAGGGGGGCGGGGCGGAGCAGTTAGGGCTGCAAGGGGCATCACGAGGACCTGGGGGGCTTCTGCTTTCCCAGAGTCTCCCCAGTATTTCATGGCCTCGTGAGAAGAGCCGGGATTTGATCCCAGACAACCTGAGTCTGAATTTTCCATTCATGAGCTTTTTTTTAACATAAAAGTGAACTTTTACTTTCCATTCATGAGCTGCAGAACTTTTAACCTCTCTTTGTTCTCTCATCTACAAAATGGAATGAAAATGCTGACAGGCTTCTAGTGTGAATCAAATGAGTTCATGTATCTGAAAGATTATTTTAATGCAAATACAAATGTTTTTATTATAATTAAACTTTCTTTATTGTCATATCATTGGCTTTATCAATTTCCCCTTTGTCTGGCTTTGCACCATCTGTAAGTAGGCAGGGACTGTGTAGGACACTCAGAGACCTGCTCGCGGACTCTTCTCAGTCCTTTGGCTGGCTCCTCTGTCTCATACCACCTCTCAAAAAGTTGCCTCCCAAATCTATGTGTATAAATTTTCTCTTCCAAAGTGCAAACACGTTTGAAAACATCTGTGGTCACAACAGCACGCTAACTTTTTAAGACCAAATGATTGCCATCCTTCCATGTAAACAGACTACTTTATGGTCATGTTTCTTATGAAACAGCCTCACAGATAACCACTTTCATTTTTCTCTTCGTCTTTTGCTCTGCATGTTTAATTAGCCCCCTATTCCTGTTGATTCCACTTCTAAAATGGCTCTTGCATGGTGCCCCGTTTCATCCCCATTGTCCCTCTCACTCACATCGGCCCCGAATAGAATGATCACAGTTGCCCTGTGAGTGCCGCCCCCTCTGTGCTCTCACTGGGCTCTAACCTTAGACTCCCCCTACCCTCAGATTGCCCTTTGTGGAGGTCAATGGCCGAAGGAAGCAAGGCCACAGCAAAACAAAGCACATGTGCAGTTTCTCTTTCATATCTTGGGGATCTTCCTCAACTTTTTATACTCCTACCCCACAAACTCCCATCCCAGATCTATTGTTATACCCTTATTGCCCCCATAAAACTAACTCCAGCTTTTTTAACCCCCATAAAATAAGCTTCTCTGTCCTCTAGTATTCTTGTGAATTTGATTTTGGTGAAGGCAAGGCCTACGTCTCACTGTTCATTTACCAAAGTCTGCACACTGGTACTACAGAGGCTATTGAATAAGAGAGTAAATAATTGTTTTTAATCATTCCTCACAATAGACACAGTTCCCCCATCTTTCTTTGTTCTTACTCTTCTTCATACCCATGCCTCAGTCTACCTACAGGTTCTACAGATTTGCTTGGCCAAGGATAACCAGTTTGTTGATTCCAGTTGAGAGTATCATTTCCAAAGGATTAACTAAAATAGTGAAGAAGCAAAGTGACCTGAAGTTCACAATCCTTATTTTGATCATATTAATAGAATAGTTTTAAACCACTAAATGAATAACATACCTATACTGTTGTATTCACTGCTAAGTGATGATTAGAGTTAGGATAATTAGAATGAAAAAAATTTATGGTTTAAGGTACAACCTGGCAGAGATTTCTAAATGCAGTGAGAAAGTCTGATGATCTTATCTAGTCTCACAACTTTAAGAAGTATTTAATTGGTGGTATTTTTAAACTCTAAATTGTTTTCTGTAGCCCATAGGCTCTCCTGAAATCCAGACTCTTATTTATTGCCACTTATTTAACATTTTCACCTGGACAACTAATAGAAATTTCTAATTTAAAAAGGCCAGATTTGAATCCTGTTCTCCCGCCTCACTGGCCTCCAACCTCTGTCATCTAGAATGTTCCTTCCTCCTGGTGTCTCATGCCCAAACCACGGAGGCACCATGATTCCTTGTCTGAGTTTTCTATTACTGCTTTGACAAATCACCACAAACCTGGTGGCTTGATCAAGACAAATTATTGTCTCACAGTTCTGTAGGTCAGAAGTCTAACATAAGACTCAAAAGGCTAATATCAGGGTGTCGGCAGACCTGCATTCCATTCTGGAGGCTCAAGAAGAATTCATTTCCTCGCTTTTTCTAACTTGTTGCAGCTGCTGGCATGCATTGCCTGGCTCATGATTCCAAAGCCAGCAACAGCAGGTTAGTACGTTTTGCATTGCATGGCTGACCTATCTCTGTCATCTCATCATTCTCTCGCCATTACAGGAAAAAACTCTTAATTTTAAGAGCTCATGTGATTAGACTGCACCATCCAAATAACTGAAGATAGTTTTCCCATCTCAGGGTCTGCTAATTAGCAACTTTGATTCCATTTGCAATTATTTTAATTCTTAATAATTCTCTTTTGCCATGTAAGGTAATATATTCACAGGTTCTGGGGATTAAGAACTTTGGGGCCTCTATTATTTTGCCTACCGTACTTCTCTCTCTCTTTCACTCTTCATCCGAGCCTGTAAGAAATCCTGCTTGCTGTAACGTGCACACACCCCACACATATCTGACCACTTGTCACCTTCTCCATTACTACACCCTTGTCCAAGTCACCATCATTTCCTTCCTTCCTAGCTGTCCACCTCCTACTGTCCTTGGCCCACAATGGTCTCTTCTAATCAGAGCAGCTCCTCATTTCACTCAGAATATTTGCAGTTGTTTATGAGGTCCTACAGGAGTCTGACCACACTCCCAAACTCCTTATTTCACTAATGGCGTTTCCTACTAGTCTCTCTCTCGCTCACTCTGCTCCAGCCGGAGTAGCCTCTGTCCTATCCTACAAACTTCCCAGGTTCACCCCAGCTTTAGGACATTTGCCTCAGCTGTACCCTCTGCCAGGGGCTTTCTTTCCGAAGATCCCTACTGGCTGAATTCCTCACGTCCTTCAAAGACTTGCTCAAGAGTCACCTTCTCAGTGAGGACTATCTTAGCTGTGCTGTTTAGCTTCACAACCCAGCCAGCCTCCCTCCTACAGGACTCCCAGACTTATTGCTCTGTGTTACTTCCTTTATCACAGCATTAGCTATTTTTCATTACTAAAATGTAAATTCCAAGAAGGTAGGCTTATCTGTTTAGTGTCCGAAAACTTAGCAGAGTAACTGGTAAGCACGCAGCACATCTTTGTTAAATGCTGAATGAATAAACGAGTAAGACAGTATGAAGACACAGTTCTCCTCTCCCTTTTCTTTGATCCTTCCATACTTATAAAGTATTTTCAGTGCTTCTCTTCTCTCATGTCCATTAAGTCCTGGCTGCCAGTAACTGTAATAAGCTTTTCCTCATCATGCTCTCTATTTCATTTTACTTGAGAGGATCACACAAAAGTATCTCCCATATATTAGATGTGTCTGGAACCCATTTCATAATGTCTGAAATCTGTCCCTTATAGCAAACTATTTTCTTGTTAAATTTATTTATATTTATTTGTAGTTTAATCTGTCTTCTAAAAGGCATATTCTATTTCCAAAGGAAACCCATCATATATGAACAACTATTATTCTTATCTCCTAAAATAAAAGCTAAATGAAAACTTTCACACCTATTTCACACCCTCTCAAAACTAAAGGTACAAGCAGTTTTTCTACTGGAACTGGTTAAGAACAGTGATTGGTGCAATGAGCTGGTCAAGCTATGGTGCTAGTATAGTTCACACGTCAGGTTAATTTAGCTCTATACCATCATCACCAAATGCCCCTGATCAGTAAAGAGTGCCAGTAACAAAGTCCAAAATGTGTTGGGTTTTCTACAAACAGTTCAATTTGAATTTCTGAGTTGCTTATATTCATGTTTCAAATTCCTTCTTTTTCTTTTTCAGTTACATAACCTCTTCTTATCTTGGTATTCCACTCTATTTCATGAGCTCCTTTCCCCAGTTTCCATTCACTGGCTGGGCTCCAATTTCTGAATGGCAAGAGAGGAATACAATGATCTCATTTTCAGCTTATCAAAGCCTGAAAAGGGGGAAAAAGTATAGTAAAACCAACTACCTTATATTTGAAAACCTATTTGTTGTACTCTTGGTGGGCAGTGATTAACAAATGTGGTCCTGAATCAAACTACATGGTTTTAAACCTGAACACTAGACCTCAATTTTCTTATCTACAAAATGAGGATAATAACTGTGCCACTCTATAGCGTTGCATGAGGATAAATCAGATCATACATTTTAAAAGATGTGTTATACTGGTGACAGGAGAAACATTCAATATATTTAGGCATTTTATTTATTTAACTTGCTGTTATTTCTTGGTTAATTTTTCTCTTCTTTTCCCTTTATTTATTCTAAATCTATTTTATATTCACCTATTTATTCCAAATATGGAACCATGAAGAATAGGGAGATATGTTATAACTGAATTGAGTCTTCCAGTGCATTTTGATATGATATAAATTGTAGAAAAAAATTACCTCTCTTAAAAGAACAATACAATACAAAAGATGTATTCTGTCATGTAGTGTAATAAGTTGGCCCTTATGAATGTATGTGAAAATTGGTATCTGTCTTGTTTCCCTCATTTTAATAAAAATAATTAGTGAAGGTGTTTTTAATGACTATAAAGAATATAGTAGTCTTTTACACTGATTTTGCAGGAATTGGGGTCCCTGGATACTCACAAGTTCCTGATAACTTCAAGACAGCACTGTGGTTAGTCCTATGGCCATGGCAACTCAGATGATGTTGCTGAGGAGGGAACCTTGCAGTCTTCTCAGCATGCAAACATTTGCATGTTGGATAACATAGTTTTGATGCTCTGCATCCTGAGATTATGCGGATCCCCTCATTTGATGAATAGCAGTAGCATTCAAAAGTACTCATTAAGCATAATCTCATGTATAAATATGCATAATCTATGGAGAATAAAAAATGGAGATGTTGAATTTAGGAGACAGCAGTGGAGAAACTAAGGAGCTTAACCACTCATGTTTCTGTTCTCTCAGTTGCCTTCAGCCAATGCTGCCTTCCTTTTATCTTTGTTCCTAATTCACATTCAATTAGTGCTGCTCAGAAACTCAGAGAAGTATTCACTTCTCAATTTGTGGAAGGAAAATTGATGAAGCTATGCAAAGCAAAGAGAACTCTAACCTGTGGGTTGTAGGTGACAGGATTTATATGCTACTTAATTTGCAAAACAAAAAAGCCATGGGGCTAGAGATCTAACATCTGATGCCAAACAAATTGTAGAAGTTAAATATGGCAATATAGGCAAAAACTATCAGAATATTCAGAGTCTTACAGTATTAACCCAGTTGGAACTATTCCAAAATAGAAAGAAAGGGATCTGTTCTTTCTCTGTTTCCAAAATAAACAAGATAAAAGGTAATTATTATTTTCATCAGTGACAGCACTATGTGGATGCAAAGATGCATAATCCATGGATGGTGTTCAGAAGGTCACAAACTATTTAAGCATATTTATTTCTTAGCTTAGAATTTCAAAGCCTTTGGAAAAAGAATCAAAATTTCCTCATCAGGAAATGAAAATCACTTCTATTCCAGTTTGAAATCTGAAATTTCAGTAAAAATCCAGGTTTTAAATTAAAATTTAAGTGAGTCAGAGAGAGGAATGGAATATGGAACAGAGGATAAAAAAGTGGGAGATAAAATTTAAAAGAAAACTTAAAAAGAATTCCAAGTAATCAGCAAAACTGGATTAGCCCATGTGGTTGAAAAGTACAGCTAATCCTCATTAGCCAAGGATTCTTTATTTGTGAATTCATCTATGTGCTGAAATTAAATATTTGTTTCCCCAAAATCAATATGGTGCCTTTGTGGCCATGTGCAGACATGCCAGAGCAGCCAAAAACTTGAGTCTCCCAGCTGTGGGCCAACAAAGTAACACTCTGCATTCTTATTTCAGTTCTCACGCTGTAGTCAGTGTCATTTTGTCATGTATTACTCGTTTGTGTGTTTTTGTTGTTGATTCCACTGTTTAAAATGGCCCAACCATAGTATTTGAAGTGTTGTCTAGAGTTCTTAACACAAAAAGGTGCTTTACAGAGAAAATGTATATGTGTTAAATAGGCATGAGTTGCAATGCTGTTGACTGTGAATCTGATGTTAATCAACAATATATGCATTAAACAAGATTTCTTGAAAGTGAAGCACATATATTACAAAGTTAGGTACTGACTTGTTGACAGAAATGTTATCTTGTGATCAGAGGCTCACAGGAACCTAACCTTACGTTTCCCCTAGAAACAATGGTTCAGATATCATTTATTCAGTATTTCCAGAAACTGTAGAATATAACTACTGTGAATAACAAGAATCAATTGTATCCACAATTTGAACACTTTACATGACCTCTCCCCCTACCATCTTGGTCCAATAGCACCTAATCGTCTTCTCTTACAGCATCTATGATCTTTCATGTTTCTACACACTGCAGTCAGACTGATCCTTTGAAAATAGTATCTGTGTCTTATTCTTCCACTCAAAACCTTCCAAAAGTTCCCCACTATTTGGCCTTAAAAGACCTTATAAGGTCCTCCATGATTTGCTCTCCCTACTTGAACACAAGCCCCTCTCTGAACTCTTCTGCCATACCCCCATGCTCAACACCTCACCACTCTACAGCCATATTGGCTTCTGGGCTGTTCCTTGAACCTGTCAAACACACTCCTTCCCCAGTACCTTTATACTGCTCATTCCTTCTGCCTGGAATGCTCTTCCCCCAACAAATGATTCATGCTCTCTTTTTCTTCAAGTGGTTTTCCCTCATTGCCTTCCATAAAATAGCATCCCCAGGCATACCAGTTTCAGCTTTCATCATTGAACTTGTTGTCACATTCCATGTTACATATTTATTTGCTTACTTACTTATTGTGTGTTTTCTTCCTCTAGAATGTCAGCTCTACAGGGACAGGTTCACTGCTGTAGAGGACAGCTCCTGACACACAATAGGCATTAGGTAGATAATAGTTGAAGTGAATGAATGAAATCGTTAAATGACAAATCAGTTAATCTTGGAATAAGAACCAGTTTTCATATTTTATAGTCATCTGTAGTCAACCAGACAATCATCAATTGTGTAAGCAAACCTTTAGAACTTAACAACATCTTAGAACCAAACAATTATTATTTAAAGCTGGCACTGTGAAGGCACAAGGATTACAATAACGAACAAGGCAGGGTTCCCTACCAAGGAGTTTGCATTCTCATGGGAGAACAGCTGCCACCTGCACCCTCTTGGTAGAAAATAAATCTATTTTAGTTTCTAAAATGATAGTCTTCAGTCAAGCAAAAGTGTTAACATTTACCCCAAGCCACGAAGAGTGACAGAGAGATAGACATGATAGAGACATTGATTAGAGAGATGAGAGAGAGAGATAAAGATACAGATGATAGAGACAAAGACAGACAGATATAAGTAGAGAGAGAGCAGTAAGTCCAGCACCTATAAGCAGAATTTATGCTGTCGGAAAGCTAAAATATGTCTTCAAAGAAAATAAAAGTGAAGATAAAAAAATACAAGTTCACAAATCCAACTAGTGAATAAAGCTAAAAGAAACCTTAAAATGATTCATCAGCTCTCCTGCAAGTCCATGATGGCCAACTGTGCTCTTAGGGAAGGCTTATGATTGATAGTGACCCAGGGCCAAGGAGCCTGGGGACCAGTCACCAGCAGCAGCATTGACTCCTCTTCAAAGTTCAGTGGCTGGGATGCACCTCCCAAGAGACCACATGAGGCTTCTTATTGTATAAACTTGAAATAATGTCTCACTCTGCCTTCCAAGTGCTGTTAATTCAGCAATGCTTCTGGTCTTCTGTAGCTTTATAGGTGCAAAATGACCATCTTTCCATGGCTAATGTTTTAAAAAGTGTAGCTAAGGTTCAATCAAAACAATGTTGAGCATTATTTTGTCTTTTCCTCCCCTACCCACCCTAATTTTGTAACTCTTCATCATTGATATAGAATTCCTCTGTACTTTGTTTCCTGATACTTGACCATAACCGTAATTTTCTTCATGGGCATTTCTGGAAATAAAAAAAATCAAAACAAAAGAAAGAATATTAATTTCCTTTTTGAAAGAGAGAATGCTTTTATCATTGGAAAGTATGAGCATAGAACAATAAGAAAAAAAGGAGAAAATCTTCTAATCTATCAGGTAGATACACAAAAATTTTTAATGTATCATTCATCAGATGAATGAAACTCACCTAAACTTCCTACCAAATATAAAACCTGAAAGTTGAAAGAGAAATCAAGATTATTATACTCTAATGTTGATTGTTTTTACTGGAAAGCAATTAATTTGAGCTAACTTTTATTTCCAACTTTTCTTAAATATCCATTTATTGTATGAGTGAGTATTATGAGGGTCTGTATTTGAGTGTGTGTGTGCACATGCACATGTGTGAAGGAGCTTGCCGGTGTGCTTAATTTACATTATGCACTCTATTGCTCTATTTGTGAAAATTGAGAAATGCTTCATTATTTGGAAGCTTCTGGAGAACAACAGGTTGTGGCAAACTCTAGAGAGTTATTTAAGCCCTTTCTGCTACAGTTTTATCTGGCACAGAATATTTATTTAGTATGTAACAACACAGGAGAATATAATTTAAAATGGATTTGTTATGCTGATTTTTTGAAAGAAAATAATTCTCAGAACTTTATTAATTGAAATGAATTTTCAGTAATAGTAGTTTCTAATCTGTATCTCATTTCTCATGGAAAGTTTAGCTTTATGATACTAGCTCCCTGAAATATCAATCATTAAAGGCTCAGCTTAGTTTTGCCAAAAAAGTCTAAAGACTTATAGCACCTGAATATGCTTTGCTAGCATATTCACTGAACTATTCAGTTAGAAAATTAAAGTGAAATTGAGCATAAGAGATGAGCTTTTTGAGTGTTAGGAATTACACTGAAAAATTCACTTCACAAATGGATGCATTTATGATCAGAGTCTCTATATATGGACTGATACATAAAGCCCAAAGTGAGTACAT
The DNA here is from genome assembly GCF_040802235.1 of Manis javanica. Lineage (NCBI taxonomy): Eukaryota > Metazoa > Chordata > Mammalia > Pholidota > Manidae > Manis > Manis javanica. The sequence goes on from NC_133160.1 coordinate 116,162,096, forward strand.
GTGAGCCCAAAGTAGGACTCTGTGAATTCTTACCTCTCTACCCTAAGGATGAGTATGACCAGTAATTGACTGTAATGATATTTAAAGAGCCATGTGGAAAGAATTATAATATTTCCCCTTATTTCCCTAAATGACATATGAGGATATTATTTTAAGCTCTCCTTTTCATTTAACCATTGAGTAGCATTCTATTATTATCTACAGTTGGATTTCTAGAGCTGACACTCTAATGCAGCCTTTTTTAAAGATTCATTCTTGATTTCCAAGAGGAGGAGAGATCATCTGCCTAAGTCAGGAAATCTTGTAGCTCTGTGATACTTAGGATTTCCTCTGATATTTTTCTTCCTGTAATAGAGGTCACAAACTGACAAGGACATACCTACAAGCAGACGTTTATTTTTACTGACACAGTAGGGATTTTTTTAGTGATTACTAGTCAGAGCATAAAGCTCCAGTGACACATTCAGACTTTTTCCTTGTAGTTTTTAATTGGCCTATTTCACTCATACTATCTCTCTTGTCTCTGTAGCCAGTTGAGTCTGAAAGGCTTCCATGGAGCTTTGAAAGTCTTTTATCTGCTTTGCATTGCTTTTATGCCTGGACTTTTCATCATAATGCATAAGAATATAAGAATCATTTTAGCATTTTCAAAACTGCTCTTCTTCTGTGACTTTTTAACAACAAAGAAAAAACATGACAAAATGTATCATTTAGACTGGAAGTACTCTTCTATCTTCAAAACTGGTTTGATCCATGTAATATAATTAACTAAAAAAAAATTGAAAGCCTTTCCCTTGAATCTTCACTTTCTTTAACTATGATCTCTAAACAGATTATAAATGAAAGGGAAAAGTAAATATTCTATTTAGAAAATTATTTATCCCCCAAATTTCAAGATGTGTAATCATTCATCAAACAAATTTGTGTTGAGCACCTACTATGTTCTAGACATAGGAGAGAGAAAGTCCCTACTTTCACGACCTTCTTTTGTAGTGGGAGAGATAGTCAATAAACACTCAGGTGGTAAGAGTAAGAACTAATAAAGGCAGGACACTGAGTCTGGGAAGTGATGAGAGGATGCAGCTATTGGATACACAGTAGTCAAGAAAAGCCTCTCTGATGAAGTGACAGAAGTTTATCTGAGTCATTCTAGGACGAGGCAGCAGCAAGTACAAATGCATGTTGAGGGAAATACGTTTTGTGTGTTTTCAGAAACAGCACAGAGGTTGGTATGGCTGCAGAAACGCACATGATGACAGACTGGTAGGAAATGAATTCCAAGGCAGACACAGAGCGCTCCTAGCTAGTGGTGGATCACAGAGGCCCTGATACTGCATGGCCCGGGCATGGGTTTGCTCTCAGAAAGATGGACAGACACTGGAGGCTTCTAACCAGAGGAGTGACCTGACCTGACATCTTGTTTTAAAAGAACTTACAAGGCTTCCGTGTGCGGTCACAGGGAGAGTGGTTTCAGTGGAGTGATTGGACAAAATGCTGATTGGAGTGTTTCTAGAGAGAATGAGGGAGGTGGCACAGGAGATGAAAAACATAGACAACCCTTTTAAGAAACGTGCAAGCAAAACTGAGAATTTGGCAGTTGCACAGGAGAAGTGGTAGCAAGGGGAAAGCTTCATAAACTTGGAAGTTATAACATACTGAAGGGAATGATCCCAGAGAAAAAGCGGGAAGAAAGGATGCTGCAAGAGAAAGAAGAGACTAATTCCAGCAACAATGTATTTAATTAAGTAAGAAAATGGGATCCAGCATACAGGGGGAGGGGTTGATCTAAAGTATAACTAAAGATATGGTTCATCCACTATTATAGGAG